>NW_022436951.1:15319646-15410132 GCF_009761245.1 Sapajus apella
CCTGGGTTCAGGTAATTCTCCTGCCTCAGCCTCCTGAGTAGCTGGGATTACAGGCACGCACCACCATGCCCAGCTAATTTTTTGTATTTTTAGTAGAGACGGGGTTTCACCATGTTGACCAGGATGGTCTCGATCTCTTGACCTCGTGATCCACCCGCCTCGGCCTCCCAAAGTGCTGGGATTACAAGCTTGAGCCACCGCGCCCGGCCGTATGTTTTTAAATGACATAGATACATATCTTATTTTGTTCCAGCTTTTAATAACTGTTAAGTATATTAATGATATTGACTCATTCACCATAAAATCTTGTGTAATCTTAAGGGAAGGCCACCCAGATTGTAGGATGTGGTGAAATTAGACACTTCTTTTACATCAGCTTAATTTCTCCTTGCTTTGTAAAAATCTGATATTCTATAGGTTCACAAAGCCCAATCTGCTGTGGGTAGAAGCCCTGTTGGAATTTGGTTGTTTTTTATTGCTCAAATGCAAATGTTAACACGTGTACTTATGCCTCTATGCTGGGTGTGGAACGCCTTCGGCTTTATTACAGTCAAATTTCATGCTCCATGTTATATCTTTTGGCATATCAACTTTAACACCTTTCCTTCAGTTTCTAGTGTTTAAAAACATTAACGATTTGTTTGTGATAATAAAAATACTACTTGCTCCCCAACTAATGCCTTGTTAGCTGACATTCCTAAATATGTCAGGACCATAGACAGCTTTCTCCTAACTGTTGCTTTCCCATCTCTGACATTGATTAAAATGATTTGCTCTAAGTTATATCTCCAAGTTAAAATATATCCAATATTATATCATTCTCCATTTTCTGGTTTTTTCTTTGTATTGTTATAGTCTAAGGCTGCATTAATTCAATTGATATAGTAGTATCTTGACCATCTCCAAGACGGACATCTTTGCAATGAAAGATCATACACCATTTTTTGATTCCCTGGATTCCCATTCAGGGGGTCAATCCAATATTGTCAGAAAAATTGCTTACCTCTATCTTTTAAATTGAAAATGGACATGATTTTGTCTCTCTCTCTTTTTTTTTTTGTTTTTTGAGACGGAGTTTCACTCTTGTTACCCAGGCTGGAGTGCAATGGCGCGATCTCGGCTCACCGCAACCTCAGTCTCCTGGGTTCAGGCAATTCTCCTGCCTCAGCCTCCTGAGTAGCTGGGATTACAGGCGCGTGCCACCATGCCCAGCTAATTTTTTGTATTTTTAGTAGAGACAGGGTTTCACCACGTTGACCAGGATGGTCTCGATCTCTTGACCTCGTGATCCACCCGCCTCAGCCTCCCAAAGTGCTGGGATTACAAGCTTGAGCCACCGCGCCCGGCCGATTATATCTATCTATCTATCTATATATGTACACACACACACACAAATATACATGTTTATACACACATATATGTATCCTCAAAAGCAACAGGTCTTTATTTATTAAACTAGGTCCACTATCATTATAGACAATAGTTAATATTTTCATATTCTGGCAATGAGTTGTTTTTATATCTTTATATTCTATCATTTCATATATTCTATACATATCATTATGTTTTATAATATATAATATTGTTATTTTGATAGACTATTAGCAAAAGCTGATTCAAACGCTTCTCTTCTGATACTAGGATTTTTGCCTTAGAGAATGCATGAAGCTAAATTTTTAAAGCAGGGCATTTGATGGTGATAGCCATTAGGGATTGCTTATATGAAGAGGGCAGCTCATATTTTTGCTATCTAATTCTGTTTTTCTCAAACTAATTTTACACCATTAATTTAATTACATGCCAGTGCTAGGGCATAGAGTTCTTAAAAAATCAGTAGAAGGTTTTTAAAAGCATATACATATATATATATATATATATATATATATATATATATATATAAATGTGATATATATCGCTAAATTGTTTTAAAAATCAGTATGTAAAAATAAATTTAAAAAATAAGTAAATGGTTTCAAAAAGCATATATATGACATATATCATAACAAACTAATGATTAAATATATGTTTTTATACATGTACACATATATGGTTAAATATGTATGTTTTTATACATGTACACATATATGGTTACATAATAAATGTAACCACAATTAATAAGAAAAAATAAATTTAAGGATATATCCTCAAAAGTTATTTGGTTTTAGAAAATACATCATTTTAATGTCAATAATATTTATAGAATGTTTATATATGTGCTATTTGCTTACAAACTGTCAAGCTTGTCCCCCCAACTGATAAAAGAGATAAAACAGAATACTGTAAAAATTACAGGAATCTAGGAATCAAACACCATATGTATGATATTTTCCAAAACTACAAAATTATTGGGTGATGAGAAATAATTTGTTTCATCTCTCCAAACATCAGAAATATCATTTGAAAAAAATATTTAAGTTATGTGATCATATCACACAGTTTTGTTTTTGCATTTTGAAGATCAATAGGTTAATTTACGTTGAAGTTCATTATTGATCAAAGTAGTCTAATAATATTAAAATTAATCATAAGCACTTATGTTATTTGTGCATTTCACCTGAGAAACTTTGACTAAAGAACAAGATTAGAATAATTAAAATACCTTATCTGAGTTAAAACTTCTGCAAGTGTATATGTTTAGGCATAGGGAGGAGAAACCACGTAATTTAATTTTAGATGCATATTTCATATGCTGAAAATTCCATTTAATTACAGTAATGCACCTTTTTCTTAACATACAAATATTTAATAGCAGACATTTTCCTCAAATATAATTAAGAGAGCAAAAGAATAATAAGAAAACAATTTTCAGTTTTTAAAGTTAACAAGATTCAAGTGAATTCCCTGATTACAAAATTAAAGTTGAACCAAATTTAAAAAATTGTACTTTATAATACATTGATAGTATTTATTTATTAACAAAAATGTGATTAAAATGCAAAGCACATAAGGATGATATAAATAATTAGGCATAGAAAATGTAATAATTAGCTTTTTGCTATTGAATAAATAATATGAATAATTTTTAATAAATCCCTTGGATTAAAGCTTACTGCCTTTAAAATAAAAATGCAACAGAAAATCCTTTTGGATGTACACTTTTGTCCAAAAGCAGAGGAATGTACAGGTGTTAAATTGGCCCCAAGAGGGTTACAGTGATGTTCCCTAAATGAGAAATAAATTTATAAAGAATCATGAGAAAAATAAAGAAGATATACCATCAAAGGACTATAAAGTTGAAACGTTCTGTAATTTATACCAATCATGTTGTGAAGTTTATACAGAATCTGATGTTATGCAAATTTTTATGAGAATTACTCTATATCACTGCAGTTTTTATCCCATTTGTTAGGGGAAAGAAAAGATACCCTGAATGTCTTCAAAAGGTATATTTTTTTCCCAGTTCAACTCTTTCTATTTCTCTATCAGTTAGTTTATGCACGGGACTGCTAAGTCAATGTCATACATGATCCAAGGCTCAAATTAGTAATTATTTATATTAGGCATTAATGAATTAACCAATTAATTTTACAAATACAGTGTTGACTGCATGTCAGTAACTTTTATGCAGGACACAGTAATTTGCAAAATATTTAACCACTCCCTGAGTTACATTTAA
The DNA here is from genome assembly GCF_009761245.1 of Sapajus apella. NCBI lineage: Eukaryota > Metazoa > Chordata > Mammalia > Primates > Cebidae > Sapajus > Sapajus apella. The sequence continues at coordinate 15,323,263 of NW_022436951.1, forward strand.
ACTAGTGGAAAAAGTCAAAAAGTCAAAAAGTCAATAAGCATATAATCCCTTAAATGAAAGAGATAATAAAAGTTGTGGTAAATCATGTGAAGGAAATGAATGGATGGTATAACAGAGAGCAATAGAGACTAAAATGGCGTAAGCTATTTTTAAAAAGTTGTTCAGAGACTTCCCCCCAAACAGAATATAATATAGAAACTGAAAGAAATGAGGAGATGGCTATGGATGAGTGAGATAAGATAGATCCAGGTCAGAGCATGAGCAAAGGCAGGAAGTCCCTGAACTGTTAAGTGCTTAAAGCACATAGGAGGTCTTCAGGTGGGTGCATGTGGCGCAGTATCACTTTGTTTTAGTCAGTTTGTGCTGCCGTATCAAGATACCATAGTTTAAGTGGCTTAAGCAAAACATTTTATTTCTGACTGGTCTGGAAACTGGAAAATCCAAGATCAAGACACCAGCAGGTGTGCTGTCTGATGAGAGCACTGTTTCTGGTTTATAGATAACCATTTTCTCATTGTATCTTCACATAGTCAAGAGCTAGAAAAACAGAACTAAAAGCTCAGGTACCTTCATGTTTTTCTAAGGGCACTAATCTCATCATTAGAGGCTCCACTCTCATGACCTAATATAACCCTAGTATTTTCTAAAGCCCTACATCCTAATACCAGTTTGGGTGTTAAAATTTCAGCATATGAGTTTTGGTGGAACATAAATATTTAGTCTATAATATTCCACCCTAGTTTCCCCAAATTCATGTCCTTTTCACATATAAAACACATCACTTCATCCCAATAGCCCCAAAAGTCTTTACTTATTCCAGCATCAGCTCTATACTCTAAAAGTCCAAAATCTCATCTACTATTATGTAAATAAGATATGGAGACACAAGGTATTATTAATCCTAAGCAAAATTTTTCTCGACATTTGAACCAGTGAAATCAAGCCAGTAATGTGCTCTCAAAATACAATAATAGGATAAGCAATGATAAGATAAACATTTTTATTCTAAAAGGGAGAAATGGGAAAGAAGGAAAGAATGACAGGACCCAAGCAAGTTTAAAACCCAACAAGGCAAATGCAGTGAGATCCTAAGCCTTGAGGATAATTCTCTTTGGCTCAATGCTCTGCAGTCCAAGTCCACTGGGGCAGTGGTCTCATTTTCTGAATCTCCTGGGGTGGCAGTCCTGGGTGACCACCCCCACCCCGAAGCCCTATGAAGAAACCGTCTGGCATGTTGAAAGGGAGGCAGTGGTCCCCTCCTTTGAAACCAACAACACATACCTGAATTATCTTTGGAGTCATTCCTCTCTTGTCTTGAATAATAGCTCATTTTTTGCAGCTGAATAGCCGTATGGAGCTGGCCAATGAAACATAAGAAATCCATCAGCCTTCCTTCATTCCTTCCCATATGCTTCTTCACTTCAGACTGGACGCTTTCTTCCTGGGGTGTCATATTAAGTCTATGGTTCATACCCATACTAACCCCTTTATCAAAAGACACTTAGCCGTACCTTTAGTATTCTCTCCCAAACGCCTTCTTATTTTTGCAATATGAATAGCCTGAAAATGTTTCAAATCTTTAAACTTTGCTTCATTCTTGCTAAACAATTTCATTTTAAGTAATTTTCGTGTCTCGCATTTTACTACAAGTATTCAAGAGAAGCCAAGATACACCTGCAAACATTTTCTTAGAAATCTCTCTAGCTATGATTCTATTTCATTGCTCCCAAATTTTACATCCTGTAAAACACTAGAACACAAACACAATTTAGCAAAATTATTTTCTACTTTTTCAAGTTTCTAATAAGGTGTTCCTCATTTCCATCTGAAAGTTCACTAGAATGACATTCACTGTCCATATTTCTATCAACATTCTGTTCCAAGTTATTTAGATATTCTTCAAGAAGATGAAGCATTTCTCTATTATTCTCTTTTCTTTCTGAGGCCTCACCAGAATTATCCTCAATGATCTTTTCACAGCAATGAAGACTTTTTCTAGCATGCACCTAAAACTCCTTCAGCCTTTAACTATTACCCAGTTCCAAAGCCACCTCCACATTTTCAGATGTCTGTTATAGTAGCAACCAACTTCTGACACTAATCTTAGTTTGTGCTGCTATAACCAATTATGGTTTACTAGGCGGCTTATAAACAGCAGAAATTGATTTCTCAAAGTGCTGAAGCCTGAAAAGTCTAACATTAAGCAAGGCATGGCAATTGTGGTATCTGCCGAGGGCCAGTTTCCTGGCTCATAGACGGCCATTGTTCTGCTGTGTCATCACATGGTCAAAAGGCAAGAGAGCCCTCTCTTGCCTTTCTTATAAGGGCACTATCTCATTCATAAGAGCTCTACGTCCATGACATAATCACTTCCCCACAGCCCCATTCCTAATAATATCACTTTGAGTGGGGCCCCCTCCAACCCCTGTCTGTAGACCAGTACTGGTCCATGGCCCGTGAGGGACCAGGCTGCACAGCAGGAGATGAGCAGCAGGCAAGAGAGCATGACCACCTGAGCTATGCCCCTTGTGAGATCAGGAGCAGCATTAGCTTCTCATAGCAGTGCAAACCCCATAGTAAGCTGTCCATGAGAGGGATCTAGGTTGTGCGCTTCTTATGAGAAGATGATACATATATACATTTGTATGTATGGGTTCATATATTCATCTTTATACATGTATCCATATGTATATATAATATATATGTGTATGTATTCAAGTTACAGTATAAAACCATTAGAAACACTTTGCTCCCTATTTTTAATTATGCTCAAATGGTGTTAGCAGTATAAGAATTACTTTTTTATTTTAACTAAGAATAACAAAAGAATAGGTTCTTTATTTTTCCAATAGATCTGCTTTTCTCCTGATATAAATGACACTTAAGAAATGGCTCAGTCATCCACCTGTTCACAAATAACCTATAAGTTATGTCTTTTTATTTTTTCTTCACCCTCCATAACCAACATATAAGGTGATATAATCTATTATTGTGAACATCTACATATGTGAATTAGATCTACATCTTAGGTCTGATTTCCCAGAAGCAAACTCTGAGACAAGGATTTGTGTGCAATGGACTGGTTAAAAATTTTGTTCCAGGTAAGGAATTGCAGGATAAAGTGGAGTCATAGGACAGGGATGGAAAAGAAGCCAAACACAGGTATCAAAGTCCCTGCTTCAGTATGATTCTGCAGGAAAACTCTAGAATATAAATAATATGGTGGTTTTCATATTTCTGCACCTGTTATATACTGGCAAAGGGATGTTATAGATGTTTGTAAACTTTCAGGCACATTAGGTGTCCTGTGCATGTGGGCGAAGGGGTTCCAGTAGCCAAGGGAAGTTGTTCAAAGATAGTTGCAGGTGCAGATCATTAGAAGCAAAAGCATACAAAAATTGTCACGTATGTAGTGTGAGTGTGTGGCCGTATTAAAGGATCAAAGGGGATCTGAGTAGCGTTTCACTGTCTACTTCAAACCTCTTCTCTATATGCCTTCATCATCTCTTACTGGACTAGAGTAAGAGCCTAACTGATCTCTCTCTTAACCAAATCCGTTTCCTGCCCTCTAACCTATTTTCTAGTCTGCACCAGATTGATCTTTTCTGAGCATATCACGTTAAAATCTTCCAACTGCTTTCAATGGCACTGAAAATGAATGAGAATTTCTTACTGCAGTTTATAAAAGCCTATGGGATCCTAGCCCCAGCCTAAGTCTGTTTCTCCATCTAATAAAACTAGATTGTTCTGCTCAAAGGCCTACATTCCACACAAAGTGGGCATCACTGTTAGAACTGACCCCAGGAAATGCAGAGTACCCTTTGATTGCTCTGGCAAGGGTTATAAGCAAGGTCAATGATCAAAATAAATTCTACCAGTGGAAAGAAGCCAGGGTAACCGGTGTGGTCAACTAAGGAATTTGTTGTATTTTATCAAAGTAAGATAACAGCTACCCTTGAGATTCTCTGGCTGTTCATTTTCCACTACGGCATCACTGAGCTACAAAACGCGGGGCATGTTCTGGGCCAGTGGCCACTAGGTGTTACTTTTCCATTACACATTTTTCTAAGCACTATTGGACATTGTAAATTTCCCATATCTAATTCAGGGTTTTATATTGGCTGTAATTAAGTTTACCGATTATTCCGTAGTTTATAGGATTACAAATAGCCACGTAAAAGTTCTGATGATAATAACCATAGCCTGAGATTTTGACATTGAAAAATGATGCAATTTTGGATTACTGTAATTCTGAAGTTTAACCATATGTATGTATTAAGAGCAGCATACATTTGTAACCATATGTTTGTGTTAAGAGCTAACAGTGATCAGTTTCTTAAAGAATAGGTATGGAAATTAAGCTACATAGATGTGTTGGACAGAACCTGTAGCTCTGGACCATAAAAAGAATCTGTAATTCCACCTGCCAATGACCATTGTTCTTTCTGCTGAGTAAGTTGGACCCATATCTCTATGCCTATAGTAGGAGCAACCATGTTTGATGATGACCGTGACAATGATGATGCTTGTGATGATCATGATGATAATACTAATATGTTGAGTTGTGTGCTAGCACTATGCTAACTCTTCCAGATGTATTGTCTTATATTAAAAACCATGTTTAAGACTGTGGGTCTGAAACATGATTCTGACACTTATTACCTGTATGACTTTTGTCATATAGCTTAAATTCATCATACCTCAGATTTGCTATCTTCAAAATAAAATAAATCATTGTAATATACATATTACTTTGTATTGATAAAAGTTTAAAGTTTAAAACAATACATTTTGGGTCAGGTACTAATTAAGACCAAGTGATATAGGTTGGCATTCAAAACTATCACAGATAGTAAGGCGGAAAGCCAAGCTAGATCCTTATATTTGACCTTTATATTTTGTAATTCCCATTACTGAATTCATAGATGCTTGGTTGAACATTGGATTTCTGGCTTAAACCTGGTAAATCAGAGTCCATTTTCAGGATTTTTAAAACTCCAATTAGAAAAGACTATCAGTTGCTTTCTAAAATTGAAGATTTTAAATATGAATTCAGGAGATATTATCACCCACATAATTTATTCAAACTGAGGAGGCTTAGTCAGGATAAGAGACAAAATGAAAGAGAGAGAGAGAGAGAAAGAGAGAGAGAGAGAGAGAATAGAATACTCAGCCCCAATGCTAGTTTTCATGATAAGGAAATGCCCAGCTGCTTTTTTGCTCCTTTTGTTGTTTTCCTTTCCATACTTAATTTGATTTTATAACCCAATGGCTTTTTGCCTAATAGTTTGAGAGTGGTTTCCATTGCTTAACCAATCATAGCCATGATCATCTCACATCTTCTACATTAAGTATCATACAAATTAAACCCAATTTGATAACAAATAAAACTAATTCTGAAACACCAAATATACTATGATTTTATACAAGAATAATCAACTTATTATATTAACAAGGAAACGTTGTTTCCAATTTCTGGATCAGAATATCCTATAGGTAACATGCCTTACCTAATTTTGCAATATCAGTTTTGTATGCTCTTTTTTCTTATTATTTTAGAAATAAATTTGTTCTTAGTTACCATGTAAAATTTTCATTTAGAGCATGTACTCCTCAGTCTCAAATAAATTTGACTGCCCTACTCAATTACTTGCTGAAAAAAATAGTGATGGATTTGGAAAAGATCGACATGGTAATAAGTACTGCAAGACACAATCCTGAGTATATTTGGTATCATTTAATTTGCCTCGAGGGAACATTTCAACCTGATAGAAGGAGGAAGAGTAAGGACAAAGAGGAAGATAGGAGGCAGAGGAGAGAAACAGTTTATTAAAAGTGATGGATTATGAGTTCTATTTAAATATATAATTTCATATGCATATGTATATGTTAATAAATATTCTACTTTTGTTAGTCTTAAGGACTACGGAACATTCACTGTGATAATTTGTGTACTGTAGAGCTCACTTTTCAAAATATTTAGTGTTTTAAATTACAAATATATTAATATGCATCTGATTATTTTATAGTTATCTTCAATTAGCTGCTAAATTTCCGTTTACTTGAGCTATATATGTCTTTCTACTTATCTATGTGGTAAATGAGTTTTTCGTGATTGTTCACTGATGTAATGTAGAAATGTAATGTATATACAGTACATAATAAAATTTCAATAATATTTGGAATAAGTTTTTCAGTTTACATGTTATGGGAAAGTGAAATGCAAGCTAATATAGGTATTTTTTTCTCCTTACTTTTAGGAAAAACAAATAATACATTGAATTTGACACACCGAAGTCACAGATAATGAGGACTTACCATTGTATACCATTATTCATCTGGACCTATATGTGCCATACAGTTGACACCATCCTATTACAAGAAAAAGCTAACGGTTATTTATCAAGCAAAAAGATAGCGGGTCTGACAAAAGATGATGGTAAAATGCTGCGTCGCACCAAGCGTGGCTGGATGTGGAATCAGTTCTTCTTATTGGAAGAGTACACAGGTACTGACACACAATATGTAGGCAAGGTAAGAATTTTTGAATGAGAAATCTAAAAGCTGAAAGTGACAGTGATTTATTTTTTATAGTAACTTTCCACATCACTAGTGATCATTCAAAAATATGTAACTACTTACTATGTTCAGAAGGTGTGGTATTGCAAATTATTTTAGTGAGGAAGGGCAAGGAAACATATTTGGGCTCTACATGTAAATCAGTATCAATAATGAGCATAAACTAATAAGTCATGTAGATGGAGGTAATTCATTATTAATCAGCTAGTTATTATTTAATCATATGTGTGTTTTTGAAATAAAACTCTCCTGGAAATCTATTGATAGTTTATCGTAATTAAGAATAGTATACTCTGTATGAGAAATAAAGTACTTCTAGATGTTTCTGTTTCTTAATATCAGCCAGGCTGAGCTTTCTGCTTGTAATCCACACAAAAGTGTTCAAGGCAGTTGGATAAAAACAAGATTAAAAAAAAAGGAGAAAGAAGACACTATCTTTAAGTAGATATACGTCTGTGTTAGTAGGAGCAAAGTCACTCATGAGCAATCAGAAGCAGACAATAATAGAGAATATGTAACTCCATTCTTGTGCTCAATTTTGAAGAAACAGGTTCATTGCTTCTCCTTCATCTCTGTTTAGAGACTTCGCTTTCCTTAACTCCTTATCTCTGTCTTTTTCTTTCTTTAGTAGCATAACCTTTCTGCTATCCATAATTTTCTTTTTATCTGTCATCCATTTCCTTACCAATCACATTCACACTATTCTAAACTCAGAACAATTCATTTGTTAACTGTGATTATTCTCAATTTATACCCAATGCTGAGATATGTTAAAATTTTTACAACAAAAAATTTTTAAATACTAGCAGTCTACAGATCATAAATGTATTTTTTTTTTTTTTTGAGTAATGGCATGTATGTACTTGAAGGGACTGTAATGGTCTGAGTATTGTTTACTCACTGACAGCACCAGGCAAATAAATTAGAACAGGCCAAAAATGAAAAAAATAAAAATAAAAATACAAGTACTTAATATCACAAACGTCACACTTGTAGCTTTCAAACCAGAAATACATTTGATCATGAGACTGCCAAAATTTTGATCTAACTCTTCCTTCTGTGTGTAGGCCAATCAAATGCAGTCTCCTTTATCAGAAGCCTATCATTTTATCTTCTTTTGAAATTTCTCTTTTCTGGTTCCATAGGTCATGCTTATTCCACCCCATTCAGTTCCCTTGCTGGTTCTTTTTTGCCTGTTATTTCTTCTCAGCTTAGTCATATGGCATCCTCAGCCATCCCTCATTTAACGTCACTTTTCACACTACACTTAATAACTAACATCAGGAAATTCAAGTTCAGCTAGCAAACATTTTTTGTCTAAGGATGTGAAATTGCCTTATGATTCTCCAAGGAAGTGTACGAAGGGCACACCAAGGTCATAGGGCCTTACAGAAATGGTTTTATCCTTGGAGATTCAAAGACACAGAAGAATAGCCACAGATAAAAAGAGATGCTCATAATCTTAAGGCAATTAAGGGTCTATGGCAAGCACTTATTTTTAGTCAAAAACAAAAATGCTTCCTTCTAAGCACTGAGTGTACACTGATTGATTTCTAAATTGACCACCATTCTTGCTCTCACATTTTTAAATATATATTATAGTTTAAAATTTTCTATGTAATCATGCTTACTTTTTAATTAATTCCATAATCTGTCATAAACAACTACTAAATGTATATACATGGTTTTGTTTAATTACTTTTCATAACATTTTTTTCATTTGTGTTGGAAAAATGGCATTTCGGATTTATGCGTGGACAAGTTAAGGTGTGTGATGTTTGCCCCTATTTATTCTTGACAACAGGGTTATGAACCTCAAATAGAGCACTCAATATAATATCAGGTGTTGGGAGGAAATAAATACAATGAAACCCAAACTACCTATCAACTATTTTTATGTTTCCAGTGGAAAATAATATGCATATGAAAGAGACACCTTAACAAAATAAAACACTTATACTACTTTTTGAAGAAAAAATAAAAATCTTTCTGTTTTTTAAATAGGGACTTATCTAAGAAATGGCATTACCGCATATCTAGTTCATATGAAAGTGGGCTGGCTTTCAACCACATCTTAGCTTTTAGTAAGTTATTAAGGACATTTACACTCTTTTTATCCTGCTTTTCTGGCTTTCAACATTGCTATTTATTTGCATATACAATGACTGACCAGGCCCTTAACTCTAAATTTAGTCAGACATATGAATTCTAATAAGGATTTAACTTCTTGAGCACCACATAGATTATCTTTTTGACCACACTGTTTCTGGTTTCCCTGGGTAGACCTAAATCTAGTCTTCCATGATCCACTGTATTGGTGGTATCTCTTGTAAAGAAAAGACCTGTCATATTCACCATGCACCATGATTGGAAAGGCTAAGTAGCTTCTAGTGTGAAGAAATTTCCATGGTTTCTTTATAGTTTTATAGATGCTAGGTATCACAGAAAACGATAGGCACCATATTAATGTACAGGTGCTATAAAATTGGAAAGACACATTTTTAAAAGTTAAAAATGAGGGTTTCATCCTGAATGTACAGGAAGCAGTTTTAGAAAAATAAATAGTGCATCAAAAGGTAATAAATAAATTATATACATATATACACACCAACATGCAACTTACAAGATTTTTTCTTGATTGTGACATTTACTATTAGAATTCAGAAGTTGTTTAAACTTTACAAGTCTCAGATTCTTGTTGGGTTAATTTACATCATCATTAAGATTTTTTCCATTCCAAATTTCTGGTCTTTTCTAAGATTTTGGAAAGGCCTGCCATTAAGTACAAAAACATCAGAAACATTTTTGTAAATACGTGCATGTGCACAAATCTTAGAAGGTGAAATTGCATGCATGTAGCACAATGAAAGAGGCGAGTCTAAAAGGATAAAATTAGGCCTTCACTATGAAAGGTCCGGAATTCTAGGCTGAGTTGTTTTTACATACAGCATGAAATGTGAATAAATCTGTTACTTTATACAAATCAGTTATGGGTGGAGCACAGAACTAAAGTAATCAGTTTTCTTTCATTGTCAGAATGGAAGATCTGAAACGATCAGTTTTCTTTTATTGTCAGGATGCATTAGAAGAGTAAGAAAATGAATTAAGATAATTTTAACAAGGTAATATTGCATAATTTTTATGGCATTTCATACATTTGCAATATAGAAAAGCCAGAAGGGTTGGAATTAATAGCAAGTTTTTGTTTTTCACAATAATGCAATTTGAAATTTGGTTGGTTGTTCTTGACTAAAACCATCAGTTATTAATATTGTTTTATGTAATAAGGGAAAATTATTGTTACCCAAGAGAAAAACAAAATCACAATAATTGCCGTCTAGCTTCTCTATAATTTGAATAGACACATGTGACTAGATTATTTAGATATCATAGTAATAATGCTCAACAGATAAAATAAATTTAACAAGAAACATGAAAATGTCCCTACTATTCTGTCAGAGAGTCTTTATAACACTTTTTTTTTTTTGTACATAAGGACAAAGTCCAGAAAAATCTCTGCTTATCATGGATCAGTAATCAATTAACCATATCCCAATTATCATTAAGAATGGAATAGAAGTTACCTATTTGATTTTAATATCTGGCTGTTAAAGCACATTTATTTTATGAAGAGAAACCCAATACCCAGACACAGCAGACATAGTGTTTATTCTTCACAAGGAAATTGTGATGATTCATTTAATAATTTGGAATATCAACTTAACTGACCACTACATTTTAATTTAAAAATATGTATTTAGCACTTGCTTTGTGTAGAGCAAGGAACAAGGAACTAATGAGCTGCCCATAGGTAGCCACCATTAGAACACAATAAGGTATCTTTGTTGCAGAGTTATCTCTCACATTTTTATAATTTTAATTTAAAATTTTGTTATTCCATTCTGAAATCATGAGTGTAATCAGGGAATCTAGAGTGGAAGAGGATTTTAACAATTATTGAGTTCTGCTTTCTTGATTACAATTGGTTTTCATGTTACCTAAAACAATGGGAAACACAGGTAACAAATGAAATTTCGGTTTTATATTTGATTGTGTATCAAAAGGTGGAGTGATGCTCTTTAATACTTATATATGCTGGTTTGAAGTATATATAAAATAATGGACTTGAAAAGGTAATTTTTTCATAAGCTTTTCAGGTATGGCAGTTTGCTTTGTACAAGTAACAGATGGAAGATAAAGTAGAAACAGAAATAATATCTCAAATTTATTTAAAGAGTCTTGATGAGTTGTTATAGCACATCATAGTGTTTTTCAGAATCTAAGTTAAATACGTATATGATGATTTTTAAGTGTGATTACTTATGGTGCAATACGTGGAGCAGCTGCTTTTGATTTGTAAATACATTGTATTCCAAAATTCTCTCTATGCATTAGTTGTTTGTAAATCACAAGAAAAGCATTAAACATTCTGACAAGACTTTAAGGACAGAATACTGAGGCGTGTTTAGCACTGAGTTCTATAAAAACTCACTTTTAAGATATAGCTCCATCTTTTATTTTTACTGCCAATACTGTATAATCACTTCACTTGAAAACTGCTTTAGAACACTAAACTTATCATTTTCTGACTTTATTTATCCTTTTTTTTAATGATCAGAAGCAGTTTACCAATGTATCTCTCGAGTAATACCAATCCTTAGCACAAAAATACATAGAGAAAACTAACCGAAATTCACTTAAGTAGAATTCAAAGTGTTCGTAAGTACTCTTGCATATCCCCCCCATATTCTATGTTCCCGTAAATTTGTACTTGAGTTCTACTCAACATGATATTTCTTCTTCCATATCTCACTTTTTTTTTTTTTTTATCACTTCTTCAGCTCCCTTCCCATGGAGTATCTTACTCACTTTTTCGTAGTCTCATCTCTGGTTTTTCTTTTCATTCTATGTCCTATCACAACTTCTGTGCCCAATCTTACATAAAACCCATTTCATTTTCCCTGGCTAGAATTACCTTTAGAAACTATGAGATCATCTCTTAAAATCTTATTCATAGTACAATTTCAGCTATTTGGGTATATTTTCTATTTTGTCTCCTAGAATCTGTGACCTATGGGTTTTGAGTCTGTGTTGGATTTATTTTTTTTCCCCAAATTTTCGACGTAATAGGTTTACTCAAAATTACTATTTAGCTACTATTTTAAAAAATCTTTATTCTTTATTAATCTGAATCCTGAGAAATTGATATTTTGAAAAATAGAAAAAGCAGAATATATATATACAAATAAAAATACATTTTATGGAAATATATTCCCTTTTTCTGACAACAGTACACCAAAGTTAAACTTTCTAAATAGATGTGGTTTTTCTTTGCTGTTCTTACAATTCTTTTCATATATTTCCATTATATTAGAGGGTTCTAATAACTCTGAAGCCATTTAAAAAATGCTAAGTGTGGTAGAAAATGGTTTTTCATATGGCTACCAAATTGAATGTGTGACTTTTTTTTCACACTTCAAACACTGATTTCAATGTTTTTGAACTACTTCTAATATTACAACATATTCTTCCTTGACTTCTAAACTTGCAGATGATCAAATCCATCTTTATGTACTCATCAGTGAAGGAAGGGAGGCAGGAAGAGTGGGAAGGAGAGAAAAACTTGCAGATGATCAAATCATCTTTTATATACTCAGGAAGGGAGGGAGGGAGGAAGAAAACAAGTGTAGAGGTGGCATTATCTTCAGCAGGGTATGGCAAGACGGATGGGGAAAGCTACTTATGTACATGGTCATAAATTGTGATTATGATGATGTCATTATATAAGCAGTATGTGCTCCCTTTGAAAAACCAGGTGCATACAATTTTAAAATAATTTTAAAAAATCTGTGATATCACTAAGACAAGGCTAAGATGTCTAATTTTTTAAACCTATTTACTGTTTTTATGTTTAACGTTGGTTTTCTATTGTTTTTATACCTGTTTTCTCTTGCAACAACAAATGTTTCTCTTGAAAAATTATAATAATATTCCCCCAGAGATTTTTTTTAGAAAAAGCTACATTTTAAAACTACTTTGGTAAATGTTTCTTACATACTTGAATGTTTATTACATACTTGCTGGGTATAGTATTCTTAGGAAAACAATTTTAAAAAATTAATGATAGTGTTGTTCCGTTCTCCAGCATTCCATATTTTGTGTCTCCAGGTTCAAATTCTTCCTGGGAGTAAGATTTTTACATGCTCCATTTAAAAACTTTTCTCCTTAACTCTGTCATTTTTTCTTATTTATTTTAATGCAATGATTAGGTACATATCCAGTTATTATTTTTTTGTACTTCTGATTAAATGTTTTATCTTCATGAAATACAATGCTTTATCTGTTATAATACTATTTACTTAAGGTTAACTTTGCCTGCCAAGAATTTGCCCACACAGCTTTTCTCATGAATGTGCTTGTGTCTTTGTTTCTTTATTTGTGTGTGTGTGTGTGTGTGTGTGTGTGTGTGTGTGTGTGTTTGTGTGTGTCTTATCATCTTTGGAGCAATTAAGTATTTGTTTAAACATCTGTGCTTATGCCTTTTATTGGCTAGTTTTATCTATGCTTCTTTGTATTTTTATGTTAACTTTTTAAATTAAACTTTAAGTTCTGCAGTACATGTGCAGATCTTCCAAGATTGTTGCATAGGTTCACACATGCCATGGTGGTTAGCTGCCTCCATCCCCCCATCACCTACATCAGGCATTTCTCCCAATGTTGTCCCTCCCCAACCTCCCCACCCCGTCTATCCCTCCCCTAGCACCCCACCCTCAACAGACCAGAGTGTGTGATGCTCCCCTCCTTGTGCCCATGTGTTCTCATTGTTCAACACCCACTTATGAATGAGAACATGCAGTGTTTGGTTTACTGTTCTTGTGTCAGTTTGCTGAGAATGATGGTTTCCAGATTCATCTGTGTCCCTACAAAAGACATGAACTCATCATTTTTTATGGCTGCATACTATTCCATGGTGTATATGTGCCACATTTTCTTTGTCCAGTCTATCCTTGATGGGCATTTGGGTTGGTTCCAGGTCTTCACTATTGTAAACAGTGCCACAATGAACATACAAGTACATGTGTCTTTATAATAGAATGATTTATAATCCTTTGGGTATATAACCAGTAATGGGATTGCTGGGTCAAATGATATTTTTATTTCTAGATCCTTAAGGAATCACCACACTGTATTTTATGTTTTTAGTGTGTGTTCAAGGCATCTCAGTTTTCATTCTTTACTTATTACATTATAAATTGAATGAATCTTGTATATTTTAGCATATAATATACTCATCTTACAATAACATAATTTAATTTCTCTTGGAAGACTTTGTTCTATTTTTGTCATATATTTTTCTTGTACATATTGTAAACTGCACAATGCATTGTTAATGTTTATTTAAACATCATTATTTATTTGAAAACATTTAGAGATAAAAAATAATCATTTATATTAATTCATATAAGTATGTCTAGCCAGTGCTTTTTATTCTTATCTGTAGTTCAGAATATCTGTGTGACATCATTTCCCTTCAACTTAAAGAACTCTTTTAGCATTACTTGTAGTGTGTGTCTGCTGGAAACAAACTTTCTTAGCTTTTTGTTATTTGAAATATATTATTTTTTCTTTTTTTATTGCATTTTAGGTTTTGGGGTACATGTGAAGAACATGCAAGATTGTTGCATAGGTGCACAGAGGCAGTGTGATTTGCTGCCTTCCTCCCCATCACCTATAACTGGCATTTCTCCCCATGCTCTCTTTCCCCAACTCCCCACCTCCCACCGTCCCTCCCCTAATTCCCCCTGACAGACCACAGTGTGTGATGCTACCTTCCCTGTGTCCATGTGTTCTCATTGTTCAATACCCTTCACTTCACTTTTATTTTGAAAAATGTTAACTGGATATAAAACTGTGGCTTAATCTGACAGATTTATTTTCATTTTAGCACTTAAAATTGTTACATTGTATTGTGAATTATGTTACTTTTAATAAAAAGCCATTATTCTTATTGTTGCTGCCCTATATGTAATATGTGTTTTTCTGGCTGCTTTTAAGGTTGTATTTATATTTTTGTTCTCTTTCATCTTAATTTGATACCTAGTTGTGTGTGTGTGTGTGTGTGTGTGTGTGTTTTTTTTTTTTTTTACCCTGTTTGGAATTAACTGGTTTCCTTAGATCAGTGAGTGTATTTCATCAGATTTTAAAATTAAATGGGCATTTAAAAAATAGTTAATTTTGTGGCCATTTTCTCTTCCTTTTGGAAACTTCAAATGCAAGTATTTTAGGGTACTTCATCCTGTCCCATAGTTGGAAACTATTTTTGGTTGATATAATATTGTCTCTGTGCTTAAATTTGGGAAATTTATTTTCAGATTTATTGTTTCTTATTTTTCTGTGTCCAATCCACCATTATATGTTTTTAATTCAGGTATTATATTTTCAGTTCTGGGTTTCCTTTATTATCTGTTATTTTTTGACATATTTTATGGCATTTTGCATGTACTTCCCATTATTCTAGTATGCCCTATAAAAAATTCTTCAGTATGTTCATTACTTTTAAGTCTTTGTCCATTAAATTCAATATTGGAATCTTCTTTAAGTTTATTTTTATTCACTACCTATTTTTCATTATGTGTTAGAATGTTTCTGCCTTTTTTAATCTCTAGAAAGCTTGGATTATATACTAGACATTGTGAATAACACATTGCAGAAATTCTATTATCTTGCTTTAAAGAGTGTTGAGTTTCATCTCAGCAGGCAGTAAAATTACAATGGATGCTACTTTGATTCTGTGTAGGTTTGGTTTTAGAAATTTCTAGGCAGACTATTATATTGTTTATTCCCTGAATCTTGTAGCGTAACCCTTATTCTTAGTACATCTTCTTTACGTTATTATTCTACTGATGTTTCACTGGAAATCCCTAAGTGTTTACCAAGCATGTCTACCTAAGAGAAGCTTGAATTTTAAACTCTTCTCAGTATCCGAAGTGCTCAAAATCTCTGCTCAGTTCTTACTCATGTCTTACTGTATACATGTTCAGTTTATGAGTCAGCCACACATTAAATGTGTATGCCAGGTTTAGGGCTACCTCCTCTGTGGTTTCCTCCATTCCTGGATCTTTCTCCTCTCAATTGTCAACCAATATGGAAACCTTGAATCCTGATCCTGAATTCTTAAACTCTGTATTTTATATGACACATGAAATGAAGTATGCCCTCAAAGAGATTAATGTAGAATTCACTTTATTCCCTATTTGCTTATACTCTTCCCAGTCTTGTCTTGCTCCTGGTTATTACATGGTGCCATATATACATACATATATATACACACGCACGCACACACACACACACACACACACACATATATATATATAATTTTAATACAATTGTTAGAAGGTTACTTATTGTTATTAAAAACAAAGGGGTCAATTCTATTTGATGTCAATATCAAACTGCTTTAATTATTGAAGCATTACGGTTTGATTTGTCAGTCTGATCATGTAAGCTCCCCAATCATAGTCTTCCTTTAGAAGATCACTGTGACTTTCAAAGTCCTTTAGATTTTCATAAAATTATCTTCTCAATTTCAATTAGCCTGAGAAATTGTTTGAGATTAAAGAACATAACATAACATGTCTATTTAAGAAAATGTATAATTTTGCATTGAATCCTGAATTTAAGTGAGGAATTGCCATAATGACATTACTGGAACAACTGGCATATTTGAAGATGGACTGTCGATTCCAATGTGGAATATAATTATATTGTTAAAATTCTTTAATTTAAATTTGTGGTAATACTATGATTATATTAGCCATTTCCTTGTTCTTAGATTACAGATTCTGAAATCCTCATTTAGTGGTATAAGCAATTGATATATCTGCAAATAAGAGAAAGTAATTTTAATAAATGTAATACATGCAATAATAGACATGACAAAATATTTAAAAATCAATAAGAAAAAGATAAGAGAAGATATAAATTAGAGCAAAAAGACTGAATAGTTATTTCACACAATAGGGTATCTAACTAGCCAGTATGCATAATAAAATGTGTTAAGATGTTTAACTTGTTAGGAACATGTGGACTTAAACCATGCAAACACTAGAATGACTAACTAAAAAGACAGAAAATTTCAAAGGTCGGTAATGTTATGCACAAGCTGGAAATTTCACAGATTCGGATTGAATTAAAAGTGCTAGAAACATAAAAGGAGACAATAAATGGAAAAATAAAATATGCATAGAAATGAGAAGACTGTTTGAGCTCAGGAGTTTAAGAGCAGCCTGGACAACGTGACAAAACCCCTTCTTTACCAAAAATACATAAAATTAGCTTGATCAAGTGCCTGTGGTCTCAGCTATTCAGGAGTCTGAGGTGGGAGGATTGCTTGAGTCTTGGAGGCAGAAGTTGCCGTGAACCAAGATCATGCCACTGCACTCAATAACAAAACAAAACAAAAAATTAGAGGACCATAAAATAACCTAAATATTAAATGTCATCACAATAAAGATACCTGTGTATTTTTCGTAACTTAAATTTTTCAGTCTTATAGGAGGGTCACTCAAATTGTGCCAACTTTTGTACACTCTTTCCTCAGATTCACCAATTACCAATATTTCATCAAATTGGTTTTGTCACTCTTTCTGTTCATACAGTGTTTATGCTAAGGTAGAAATAGTTCAGGTTTGTCATTACGTCTAAAACTTGTCCCTGCTTGAGATCTACAGAACTTTTAAAATACTCTCAAATTCACACTAACTTGGTGGAGTATTTAACTCTAATTTTTGTTCCCTCCTCAATAAATTTGTGTTCATTTCCTTAGCCTTCTTGCTAATGTTTTCTATGAAGTTACTTAGATTTCTGTCTTGTGCATGTGAAGTTTAGATAACAACAAAATAGTTGCGCATGTTAAAAGAGACCTGGAGTTTCCACTCTCTGTGACTCCTTTTTAAGATTGTGCCTTCCAATTTCTTACCAGTGTCACAGACTCAAACTATCTATACAGTCTCTACTACCCATAACTGGGAGTTACCTTTAGGAGGAAAGCCTGGTTATGATACAAGCTATAAAAAGCTTAAATTAGGGCCCTCAATTATGCAGTTCTTCTGTGGTTGGTGTCCAGTGTCAACAAATTTTTGTTTATCTGTACATTTGTTTGTTTGGGTCAGACTTTCTTAATTATTCTCAATGGGTGTATCTGTCCAACACGAAGACTTTGTGAAGACAAAAACCTGAACACCAGGGTTGCTTTTGAAAAACGCAGCACAACGTGATCATGCAGGTGTCACACTAAGGGTTATAATAATGTAATATTTAAAAATTTTTCTAACCTGCTAAGTCAAAATAAACCCTCTTGTTTTTTTGTCCCAAAGCTATACTAATTATTTCTGGTTCGTGTTTCAATACATTAGGTACAGAGTTTTATATCCTAGGTGATAATATGAATCATTCTCTCCTATTTTAAAATGCCACTCTTAAGAATAAAACTGGATAGTTTGAGGTGCTTTAGCATGTTAAGAAACATGGTAGCTCACTGATTACTTGTCGGGAAACAACTCAGACCTTCAAATGGGAATCTGCTTTGGCCATATGTAAATACTTTCTAGTCGCTTCTTGTCTCGATCTGGCAAGTCTAATTCAGAGTCATATCCTTGCCCTTCTGATAACAATGTCTCAAGTGGCTGTGAGATCAGGAAGTAGCTTCCCTTCTTTCGAGGACAATTTTGTGAGCACCTCCACTCACATGTCAATCAGACATGTCAGGGCAGATGTCAATGGTCATACTCAGCCTTTATGTTGTAAACTTTCCATTCTTTCTATTACATGTATATAACAGATATGGGGCCGAGAGTGAGGAAAATGGAGAGCTGTTGGTCAAAGAGTCTAAACTGTTAGTTATAGAATGAATAAAGTCTAGAGATCAAATGTACAGCATGGTGACTGCAGTAATATACTTGAAGTTTACTAAAAGAGTAGTAAAGTAAATGCATTGCAGACACTGTTTTGAACCTTAAATTTGTTCATCATATTAAAACAGAAAATGAGATAGTAACACAAAAAGAAAGAAAATCCATTCAAAGAAATATTTGTTAACACATGCTCCCTGAGATGTATTAGGGCAGAGAGACAGACAAACACACACACACACACACACACACACACACACACACACACACACAAGCTAACTATATAAGGTGATGGAAATGTTAATTAGCTTAATTGTGCTCATTTCATAATTTATATGTATATCAAAACATCACATCGTATACCTTAAGTAGATACCTTTTGTATTTATCATTTGTATGCCTCAATAAACCTCAGAAAAATCAGAATAAATTAACACTCACATCACCATTTTGTTTTTTGCATTTTATAAAAATACTCCTATAGATATCCATTCAGACAAACTTATTCCTGAAAGTATAGAAGCCCCCACCAGCCAGTTCAGTGCCTGGCACATATTAACACTCAATTCACTGTTGATTTTAATCTAGGATTTTTGAGCACAGAACTGTAATATTCCTTATCACTATTGTAATCACTAGACTGATTAAACACATGATAAAATATCTAAAATGAACAGGCAAATACCTTCCAAACCCATAGAACTGCTTTGTTGGATTTTTACAAATAGAATTTAGAAAGCACATATCATGTTACTCTACTTATTTGTCTTCATAAGTACAAACTCATTATTTTGCTTACTATAGATAGCCTCTTCTTCTTTTCTTTTTTGTTTTTGAGACAGTCTCACTCAGCCATCCAGGCTGGAGTGCAGTGGTGCCATCTCAGCTCACTGCAACCACTGTCTCCTGGGTTCAAGGGATTTTCCTGCCTCAGCCTCCTGAGTAACTGGGATTACAGGCACCTGCCATCATGCCTTGCTAATTTTTGTATTTTAGTAAAGATGGTGTTTCACCATGTTGGCCAGGCTGGTCTTGAACTCCTGACCTCAGGTGACCTGCCCGCCTCAGCCTTCCAAAGTGCTAGGATTACAGGTGTGAGCCACTGTGCCCAACCATAGATGGCCTTTTCTTAACATGAATACACAATCTTAAAAAATAGAGCAGAGGAGCAAAAAATTAAGTTTTAAAATATACTATGCAAGATTTAAACAGCGGCATGTTAAATAACCTTGACATTACATGTTATTTTGTTGGTGTTTCACTGCATTTTAAAATGTAAAAATGCATTGCAGACACTGTTTTGAACCTTAAATTTGTTCATCATATTAAAACAGAAAATGAGATAGTAACACAAAAAGAAAGAAAATCCATTCAAAGAAATATTTGTTAACACATGCTCCCTGAGATGTATTAGGGCAGAGAGACAGACAATCAGTGAAATTTCTTCTAGTTGGAATTACTTGAAAAGCTTTGTTCATGGAAGGGGTTGAAATTGATGAATAGTGTTCTATAATTACATGTTTGTGATAAATTTAAATTCAGTCTTGACTGAATTTGTTGTTAATCAATTGTTAATATGCCTTGCACTCCTAATCCTCAAGGAATATCTTTTGTAAAAAAAACCAAAAAACAAAATAAAAAAGATACCTAAAAGGGGATCTCAAGCTAATGCACAAAAGAAAATGATACATTGATACAATCAGATATCCAGTGGACCTTCCAGAGGCTAAGCAGACCCTTGTGGCTCAGGTTTTGCAATTTCTTAGGTTTTTAACTGAAAGCATAATATAGGTCTGGTATAGAAAGCATATTCAGTAGTAAATTTTAGAGCTCCCATAATCAATTTTAAAGCCCCACTGATATCCAGTGATCAGATATTGCTTCCGAGTGGGATAAAAGTCAGAGTTTACTATTACTTTGCTATAGTTAGCATCGAGATTAACAGCCATCATTCTCCCGTTAGTTTCTTCCTCCTACCCACAACCTGCAACTAAAGTGCAGGACTTTTTCAGTGTTTGGCCACATGTTGTTAAAGCCTGGTAGAAATTATTTTAATATTTTTGAAACAAGACCGCTGAAAAGCAACCAGTAGAGAAAGTGCAGTTGATCCTTTAAGGACACTGATTTAACTGTGCATGTCCACTTGTAGGCAGACTTCTTTCACCCAAACTCAGATTGAAAAGTGGGACAAGAAATCCTCAAATAGGGAGGGCTGACTTTTTTGGCTGAGTTTTCTTTTAGGGGTGTTCCACAGGGTCAATGGCAGAATTTGAGTATTCTCAGATTTTGATATACGTGGGTTTCCTGGAACCCATCCCCCACATATACTGAGGACAACTGTATAAGAAAAACAGATTCTACAAAAACAAATGCCTTCAGTTCATTATTGATGTCTCTGCCTTTTTATTACTCCTGTGGTTAATCTGGTTCTATTGATTATCTTTCTTTTTTCTTCTTTTTTTTTTTTTTTTGAGACGGAGTTTCGCTCTTGCTACCCAGGCTGGAGTGCAATGGCGCGATCTCGGCTCACCGCAACCTCCGCCTCCTGGGTTCAGGCAATTCTCCTGCCTCAGCCTCCTGAGTAGCTGGGATTACAGGCACGCGCCACCATGCCCAGCTGATTTTTTTGTATTTTTAGTAGAGACGGGGTTTCACCGTGTTGACCAGGATGGTCTCGATCTCTTGACCTCGTGATCCACCCGCCTCGGCCTCCCAAAGTGCTGGGATTACAGGTGTGAGCCACCGCGCCCGGCCTGATTATCTTTCAAACTCCTAAATGTGGTTGCATATCAGTTGCTGCTGACAGCAGTCGATCTTTCAATGTTTCCAGTTGACTTTCTTGTACTAGACTCCTAACTGGTCTTATTCCATCTTGTTTTCTTTTCCCCTTTAAAATAAGTTTTTTATACTGTTTAGGAAAAGCATACACTATGTTTTTCCTAAATTACATATCACAATGTTATGCTCCTCAAAAGTTTTAATGGCTCTGGTATAGGAAAAACACTCAAATCCATATAGATTGCCATTCTTTTAACACCTTTAAAATTGGACATTTACTATTATTAACCCCTAATCACACCAATATTTAATTTATCATTTAATCACTTCACCTTCCCAGTTTATTCATACCTTCCATTTGATTCCATGAATAGTAAATCCTGTTGAGATTTAAAAGGTGTTCATCCGATGTCACTTTTTATGAGCAATTTTCTCACCTGCCAGTCAGTGGTTGCTGTCTCTGTGCTCTGTTACTATATATTTTGCAGTGTTTTTATATTTTCTTATCCCACAGTTCTCTCTCTGTGTGTGTGTGTGTGTGTGTGTGTGTGTGTGTGTGTGCATGTCTGTGTGTGTGTATATTTAAATCCACTCGTCCACTTGTGCACAGTCTGTGAAAAGAAAAATTACCTAACACTCTTACATTTCCTATCCCCTTAGCACAGTGCAGGCATATGTACACACATGCACAGAAACACGTTTGTCAAATCAGTTCAAACAGATTTCATTGTGAAGAGATTAAACTTCAGAAGCGAATATTCTAAAGCAAATCCTACATTTCTGCCATGTAGTTGATTTTAGCAACATATACAAATAATATGTTGCAAGATAATGATTCACTCTAAACTCCTTTTTTTCCTGCTGAAGTTCTTATATTTAATGAATTTTATACATTGAGAGCACAATGAATCAGCCTTACTTAACACTGATCCTACTAAGTAGGTATTTCTCTAAAGTTGGAATGAAACAGTGAGAGTGAAAATATATTTCTGTAGTTAGCACTCCCCAGAGTGTTAAAATTGCCTCTTAAAAATGATGTGTTCAAGGCTATAACCCTCGTTTGTATCCTATGAGATATAATATGACCGATGAGTGAATTCTAATTTTCTCTCATGCCATTTCACTCTGGGTAATGCATGTTTCATCTTGACCATTTTCATGGTGAATAATGCTGGAATCATAAAGTACACATTCTCTTTTCTGACTTTCTGGTCAAGACTAGAAATAGAGGCTCCCATTTTAGCTTTGCATAAAGCTGAAAAGAAGCAGAGTTTGCATTTATGTCAAAAGGAACTTCATAGGACAAAAGATAGCTGAAATGTGTGAATTGTGATAAGAATGGCCCCTTCTATGTCGGAAGCATTTCTAATGTTTTTACTGCTAACATTCTTTTCCCCTCTATGGATCAGAAAATTTAGAGGAAATGAAAGATTATGTTGGCATCCAAGCTGAATTACATGTGAATACCCCAGGACCATTCTTACTATATTTACACTAGACATTTGAATCACTGTAAAGACTTGCAAGTTTTATGAGAAAAATCATCTTATTTATATTTATACAGGTATACAGGCCAAGGTCAATTTTGCAAAATGAGATTTTTTAAAGAAAATAAATGAGACCTAGCCTATGTAAATATATGGAAAAACATTCAGTGAAGGCAGAGCAATGAAGGTTCTGATTACAATTGCATAAATTTCAAGAGGTAGTCAATTATTCTATCATATTTCTTTGGAGTTGTTGCAATCATTTAGTTATTTTCTGTGCTTATTTTAGACTAACAAGTCAGGTATATAGGATGTAACTTGAACAATGTAGCTTGATCATGAAGCAACAGTATATTGGGAGAAACATTTATACAATACATGAAATCATGTCCATCATGTGTATTGTATATTCAGATGAAGTCAGGTTATTTTTCTTCACCTTTTTCAAGTTAGATAAATTGTTAGAAAACTGTATATGAATCTAATAGGATTATTCTTTACTGTAAAATAATGTGACTCATGGTCATTTCTTTCCATAGCTACTTGAAAAAAATTGATCAGAAAAAACTATAAAATCAATAACTATAATTTAAACTATATATATAAAGGGGAAAATAACTACATATTTAGTTTGGTGACATTTTCATAAAACCAACAAAAAATGAATTCATGTCAAGTATTATAATTCAGTATTTTTAAAGTATTTTAACTTAATTATATCATTAACTTTATTAATTTAATAACTGTATATTTAACTCAATTAAACACCACTATATATGACTTAATTAGATTCGTTAATCTCATAACCATATTATTAACTTTTCTATAACTTAAAAATATAAAAATAAACCTCTAGACTTAAAATTGGTTTTGTTATAAAGAAGTACTGAAAATAAGATGACTAGTTGTCAGTTGTATGGGTGTATATGTGAATATATATGTACAAATACACTAACAGACACATGCACAGATTACACATATTTTTTTACCAGCCAGTAAAATCTGCAAAGGACAAGGGAAATGAAAATCTAAGATCTCTGATGATAATTATCAATAAAACAAAGAAGGGAAGATCAAAAGAATTAATGTGCGTAGATATCAGGCAAAAAAGCTTGTGAGTTATTGAAGTATCAATACCGGTGCAATAAATCTATACAGCTATGGATTAAATATGTTAGTTTTAAGCACTTCTCTGTGACATTTAGTTTTACAATGAATGTTTACAAGAATCATAGAGTTCAGTGGCATTGGGAGCAGGAATATATTAACAAAGGAAAACATAATTTTGTTTCAAAACCTACTAAAATAGTCTCCTTCATTTTGCTTTATTTCCATGTTTCAATTTATCACAGTGATTTTTCAAACATTTGAAATGATCACCATCCTTTTCTAATCAATTAACATATGATCAGATTTTTGGCTTCCCTCATAATGACAGTAATAATATTAAAATAGCGAAATGTAGTTCTCCAGTTTTGTAAAATAAAGAAATTTAATTATTGACAGGGGATTATTAAGTATGTTTTTGCTAGAGTATTCAAAAATGACAAAACATAAAATAATAGTTTATACCTGGGACAATTCTCCAGCTACCAATTTATTCAGTGGATAAATTCTTAGAAATATGTGAAAATATATTTATAAGAATACCTACTATAGTTTTCAATAAAATACCTAATGATAATAACAAAGGAACCACCTATCAATTCATTGAAGATTGTTTAAAAAGAATGAACAATTTCTTCACTGTGAAAAATGAATATAAAGAACTAATAAATAATAGGAGGATCTTTCTGAGATAAATTGTTTAGTAAAAAGAAAAGTGCAAGAGATTTTAGGTTTTAGGAGGGCAAAGATCAGTTAATAGCTATATATTTTTAACCTATGATATATCAGACTGCATGTTTCAGTTCAGTGAGGTGGGATCAATTGCATTTGCTTTGCTTTACATACATGTTTAGTACCTTAATTATTTACCATCTTCACATGTTGCTTTTATATTATGGAACAGTACTAATACTTCTATCCATTTTGATGGTGTAAAAACTGGTCTAAATGTGGCCCTATCTCCCTCTTTGAATTCTAGAAACTTCCCCTGCCAAAGATTTTCCCCCGACCGTACTGAAATGCTTATTATCTTTATATCATACCATGCTTTTCATTCTTCCAGGGACTTTATAATTTGTTGATTTTAAATGCTGTGGAATGTCTCTCCCCATTTGGCTTGCCAGCTACTTGAAATAATAACTATTCATTTTAGAAAATTTACCTCAAACATCATCAATTCCAAAAACATTTCCCTGTAATCATCTCTGGATTTCTTCTCTTTTCTGAATCTATTTTTGTTTATACTTTAGTAATAGCAATCTGTAGTTCTTTGTTTGGATGTTTGACATCCAACTATAACGTGAATTCCATTACATTAATTTTTGTGTTATCTCTGCAAATATAATGTATAGTTATTGAAATATAATAGGTTCTGAAACTTTTGATAAATGATGAAGCAAAAAGATTATGATATGTGAAAAATAGGTAGATTCAGTGGCTCATGTCTGTAATCACAGCACTTTGGGAGGTGGAGATGAGAGAATCACTTGAGGCCAAGTGTTCAAGACCAGCGTGGGCAGCATAGAAAGACTCCACCTCTGCAAAAAATTCAAAAAAATTTAAAAGTTAACCAGACATATTGGCACCTGGCATCTGTAGTCCCAGCTACTTGGGAAGCTCAGGCAAGAGATTTGCTTGAGCCAAAGTATTTGCAATTACATTGAGCTATGACTGTGCCACTATACCCCAGCTTGGGTGACAGAGGAAGACCTGCCTGGGAAAAAAAAGCATTAAAAAATGATGTTTAAAAGAATGCTTGTAGCTTAAAATAGGACGTTGTGAATACATCTAGAATGTAAGCTCCATTC
The DNA here is from genome assembly GCF_009761245.1 of Sapajus apella. Taxonomy (NCBI): domain Eukaryota; kingdom Metazoa; phylum Chordata; class Mammalia; order Primates; family Cebidae; genus Sapajus; species Sapajus apella. The sequence goes on from NW_022436951.1 coordinate 15,348,931, forward strand.
ATCAAGCATTTTTATTTGTGTGACTTATTGCTATATTTTTGGTGCCTCAAAAAGTACCTAGAATATATTTTGATAGTTAATAAGTAATATATTCATAAATACTCTTCCTGAGGAGATTGGTAATTAGAGTAATTAAATAAATTTCCTAACAATATTAGCTTAAAGTCACTTTAAATTTCAATTGATATAATTTCAGTTTCCAGAGGGGTAATCCAAGCAGAAGTCCAGCAGACACCTGGTTCTGAAACTCATGAGCAAGGCTACCATTTAGAAAAACTTAGACAAACATAGTTCTTGAAACTGATGGGAATAAAATTATCAGAGCAACAAGTTTTGGAGGAAAAGACAGAGCAGAAGAAAAGACAAGTCAGATGCAGTGGTTCATGCTACAATCCCAGCATTTTGGGAGGTATAGGCAAGAGGAACACTTGAGCCTAGTAGTTGAAGGTCAGCCTGGGAAAGGTAGTAAGAACTTGTACCTACAAAAAAAAAATAATAAAAATAAAAATAAAAAAAATTGGTCAGCCATGGTGGTGCATGTATGCAGTCCAAAGTTGGAGGATAGCTTAAGTCTAGAAGGTCCAGGCTTCCATGAGCCATGATCTCACTATTGCACTCCAGCCAGGGCAACAGAGAGAGACCCTGTCACTAACTAATTAACTTAATAAATAAATAAATAAATAGAGCTTTAAAAAATTTAAAAATAAGAGAGAAGATAAGACAAAAGTAGACAAGGGAAGAAACATCAAGAAGAGGGACTGACCACTGAGGATTTATGTTTGGGGAGCAGAAAAAGAACTAGCAATTCCTAAAAAAGTACAAGAAGTGAAGATGAGAAGAGGCTACAGGGGAATCAAAAGACTGTAATGTCACAAGCTTAAGCAAAGATAATTTGCTATAAATGTGTGTTATTCATTTAACTAGATGAAGAGAAATCTTGAGTTTGTTACCTCTGAAAGAACATTTTACTGTTGGGAGTAGAAGGCAAACTGTGAAGAAATCTCTAAGGAGTGTCAGAAGAAAACTTGAATAAAGCTAATAGTTACCCCTCATTTATTGTAGGAAAAGTAAAAAGGAAAGAAAAAGGATGCTTTAGGTTACAACCATGCAAATAAAATATTTCTATTATTTGCAAATATAATTACAAGACATTGGATGACCTGTGTTTAGAAGAATAGTTTGAATAATGGTTGCAACTTAGATTGTTCCCTGGGAGGCAGATGTTGAGGCAGAGTTTTGCATGGGGAAGGTTTTCTAGAGTCTTCTTGGAACAAGACCTGTGAGGCACTGCAGGGGTGTGGATGGGACAGAAGGAGAAGTCGAAATGTAATACAGTTGCCAGAGTCAATCTCATGAGAAACTTCAGGGCTGGAATTGCTTTACAGAGCTGCCCCAAGTTGTGACATGGACACTGGACATTTGTATCCAGAATCATTCAGCCACTGGATGTGAAGAACCCCAGGGGAGAGCTGTAACCTTGGGTGAAATGGTTTCCCTTCCCTAAGCAGCAATGGCTGAATAGAAGCACATCCATGGAGCTGGGGAAACAAGTGTCTAGTTCAGAAAAGGAGCTCAGGTGGATTAGAACACACAGGTTTATAGCCTCAAATTTCCATTGTGAAAAATGCTATATGATATAATAAAACATAAGCTTATCAAAAAGATGTATATGATTATTCAACATTTTAAATGCTTGTGAAAATAGTGTTTTCCTTTCTATTCTATATTGTCACAGATTAATTTAATACCTATGATTTTGATGATTTTGCTATCACTGTTGCAATGCTTATGAATCTGTTCTATATACATCTTGGGCAAAAATGGACCATATTAATCTAGTACTCTGGCTGTTACTGTCAGTTTGTGCTCTTCATTTCTTGGGTAAAGCCCAGAAATGATCCAAGAATTAGGCTAAAATAATTAACACAGTTTCTAGTTGTCCAATTTTTGTTTCCTGTTCATAAAACTCATAAATCTATCACCAACTGTTAAAGATAAATATTTTATTTTCGTATTATTACTTTTTTGAGACAAAGCCTTACTCTGTAGCCCAGGCTGGAGTGCAATGGACAATCTTGGCTCACTGCAACCTCCGCCTCCCAGGATCAAGTGATTCCCCTGCCTCAGCTTCCCGAGTAGCTAGGATTACAGGCATGTGCCACCACGTGTGGCTAATTTTTGTATTTTTACTAGAGATAGGCTTTCACTATGTTGTCTAGGCTGGTCTCAGGTGATCCACCTGCCTCGGCCTCCCAAAGTGCTGGGATTACAGGAGTGAACCACTGTGCCCAGCCAGACATATTTTATTTTAAGGATGAAATAGAAGAAGCTATTTAATAGATTTGGGCTTTTAAACATCACTATTAATGGTATGGGAATGTTTTAATTTTAAACGATTTCAGTTTTTGATAGAAGAATTTAACAGTTCTATTAAGGGGGATATTACAGGAAAAGGATATTCTGAAAGTCTTGTAGTAATTGATGAATCTACTCTGCGTCTGTTCCTTGTAAAATCACTAAGAGATCAATAAGAATAAAAGTTAGCTAGAAGTTTTTACCACAGTCAAAGCATTTGGAATTTTGCTCAATTAAGAGCTATTTTAATTATTTTTAAGGGAAAAAATAATTCCAGATGCTTAAATATAATAATATATAAACAAAGTGTTTAGAAAAGGTGTTGGATTCATGAAAGCAAAATTCTTTCATTCAATAGACACACTTAATTTTTCTGGGAAAGGAGATATAATAAAACATAATTTATAGTTGTATATGTTTTTTGATTTTACATTCTATGCATTAATTGAAAAAGGACACACCGTAACTCAGTGGACCAAATGCTTAGAGAGTAGAAACCACTCTTTCTTTTTGGTGCTCTTACAAATCTGGCTTTAATTAAATATGGAATTGAAAAGTTTTCTTCTTCCCGATGTTCTACCACGAATGAGAGTGTGTGTGTGTGTGTGTGTGTGTGTGTGTATTAATCATCATAGAGACTTGCTTTTCACTGAATGTAAGTTTTGTGCAGATAAGGGAGTATTTTCTTGAATAAAACAATAAAGTATAAAACAGTATGAGAGCTTTATTACAGAGCTTGTGAAAATACTCTTCACAATTTGTTGATTATATTTAGCATAAACACTCATATTTTCTTTTTTATTTTAGGGAAAGTTTTAATGTTAAACCTGCCTTGACAGTGCATATAATTTGGTAAAAGCTCTTCAAGTTAGTAAGTTAGATTTGTTGTTTTTTCTAAGATCATACCAGTCTTGTGAAAGCTTTTCAAATGCTGTATCAGTGTTATTTCTATTAACCTTTAAGTTTCAATTAAAGATACATTTTCCACCTTATTTTGTGATTCAGTTAACATTCATCCAGTTTCCTAATCTCTGGGAATTACATCACAGTATCCATTGGAATTATGTATCATTTTTTTAAAGAAGGTCAAAGGCATGTAACAAACCTGCATATTCTGCACATGTATCCCAGAACTTAATGTATTTTTTTTTTAAGAAAGAAGAAGGTTAAAGGAATAATCGCCAAAGTGCACGAATGTTCATATGGTAAAGGTCAATTTGAATTTGTGCTCATTATTCTAGGAAAAATATACAAAATAACGAAGTAAAATCTTTAAAGTTCTTCTATTTCAGAACCTTTTGAAAGATCAGTGGTGGCTATTATTTTATTTACTAATTTATGTATTTATTTGGTGCTAATTCTACAACATTTTAGAAAGCTATAAAAAAATGTTCTGGTTGGGCTCAAATGTCCACGATGAACGGTTGCTATCATCATGACCCACAATAGGTAGAATTGGCATTCGGTGCCTTTATACTGAACCTTATTTTCTCTATATATTTTGAGAGTCTAAGACATAAATGACTTACACAAAATCAACTAAAAAGGAGTCCAGTTTAGCACCTCAAAGGAGACTAGAGCCAGAAGCCAATCCACTGCTATCCTTCTAGAATGTATATTGTTTATTGTTTTTATTGCACTTCTTTTTCATTTTCCTCCAGGCAAAACTATCAATGTTTCTCTAAAAAGACAAAGGTCTAAATGCAGATATTATTGCCAGTACTTCTACATGACTAATTCTAATGTGATTTAATAAGTTCTGATTAATAATAGCTCAGTATTTATCTGCATCATAACTGTTTTTGCAATTATTTAACACTAACATGGATAATTTTTTTAAACCTTCTTTTATAGTTTTATAAAATCACTGTGCAGGTAAACATATTCACGAGAATAAATTTCTCTGTAAAAAAATATATTGAGTTGGTTGTCAGGCGGTTTCTTACTATCAAGAAAATTTTTGTTTAAAAAAAATTGATAAACTAATTAGAGTGACATCTTGAGGAGATGGGAAGAACCTAAACCAACAAAAAGTAGTTAAAATGAGAAAGGTTATTTTTATCCTATGGGAAGGCAGCATAACAGAAGAGTACAGCCACCACCGCCTGTTCTCACTCATAGGCGGGTGTTGAACAAGGAGAACACATGGACACAGGGAGGGAAGCATCACACACTGGGGTCTGTGGAGGAGAACTAGGGGAGGGACAGCGGGAGGTGGGGAGTTGGGGAGGGATAACATGGGGAGAAATGCCAGATATAGGTGATGGGTAGGAAGGCAGCAAACCACATTGCCATGTATGTACCTCTGCACAATCTTGCATGTTCTTCACAGGTACCCCAAAACCTAAAATGCAATAAAAAAATATTTAAACAAAAAAGACTACAGTGACAGAAGACTGTCACCTTTCTGTGGAGAGGCCTGACAGTGAGAGTCAGTGAGAAAAATGCGGGTTGTGAGTAAAAAGGTTTTCAAGAAAACGAACTCGTGGTGCGAGGTTTATGAGTGGTGATGAAACTGACTCCATGCTAAGTCTTTCACATAATAACTATGATCTCCTGCAACACAATAAAAATTTCATACAGGTTGGTTGGTTCATTGGTTGATTTGAATGGAAATTAAATAGATTATTCTTTTACTTTTCTTTATTTCTAAATTGACATATTTGGAATGACAGAAAAACACAAAGAAGGGGAAAAGTGATATAATGAAGGTATCCTAGATACTTGTTCAGCTAATGGAGACGGCTTTGTAATTCAAAAAGACATAGAAAGAGTTTATGCAGTTCTATCTAGAATTTTAAGAGGTCAGAATATACCAACTCATACTCAGTTTACAATTGAAGCTATAGTACATATTTTAAAAATTGTGACCATTGAGAGGTGATTGGGGAGATGTTGGCCCAATAATACAACATTTTATTTAGGAAGAATAAGTTCAAAAGATCTAGTACACAATGTGGTAATGATAGATGATAAAAATGTCTTGGATATTTAAAATTGCAAAGAGGGTAGATTTTGAGTGTTTTCTCCACAAAAAAATGGTTAAGTATGTGCATATGTTTATTACTTTGATTTAGTCATTCCACAGTGTATGCATCTGTCAAAACACCTTGTTGTTTACCATGAATATATGTAAATTTTATTTGTCAATTTAAAATACATAAGGAGGCCGGGCAAGGTGACTCATATCTGTAATATCAGCACTTTGGGAGGCTGAGGTGGGTGGCTCACGAGGCCAGGAGTTCAAGGCCTGCCTGGACAAGACGGTGAAACTCTGTCTCTACTAAAAATACAAAATTTAGCTGGGTGCAGTGGTGGGCACCTGTAATCGCAGTTTCTCAGGTGGCTGAGTCAGGAGAATCGCTTGAAGCCGGTAGGCTGAGGTTGCAGTGAGCTGAAATTGTGCCACTGGACTGTAGCCTGAGTGACAGAGCAAGACTCCATCTCAAAAAAAAAAAAAAAGGAAAAGAAAATTATTGACAATTAATGTTAACCCATAGTAGTCTGAGAAATACGCAATCAGCTTTAAAAAAAAAAAAAAAAAAAAAGGATGACAAGGAGCAGGAATAGAGGAAGGACTCTACTTTCCAATGATTGAAATCAAGTTATCTTACCAAAGCATAAATTGGGAGTCAAATGTACATGCACTTTTGATTGGGTGTTTACTTTTTGCTTTATAAAAAAATGTAGTAGTTTTTCAAAGTAATTTATGTGTTTTAAATTATTATTGTTAGTAGTGAAATAGACATGCATATGGAAAAAAAATCCTAAGGATACCCAGATTTTCAAACTGTGATGGAATTACTTTTACAATGAAAGCTTTTATGTAAGTTATTTTTATAATTATTTCATGTACTTGAGAAAGATTCTGAAAAAGATCAAAACATTAAATAAGATTTACAATGATGGTTATTTAACATTTATTTAATAAATAGTAGTGTATATGTAGGAAGTGTTATTTCATTTATCATATATTTTCAATAAAATGGTGTTGCTTAGATGACTTAAATGAAAGTAGTCAAAGCTTGAAGATGATATGAATTTTCTTCTCTAATACCTATCACCTTTTAAAATCATGTTTCTTTTTCATTTGTTTTCTGATTGAACTGTGACCAATTTCCAGAGATTTTTATTTTTAAAGTAACTGATCATCTTTATATGTAGAAATGTAAAAATGCTATCCTCAACAGAAAACCTTTAGTGTCATGAGTACACTTGCAATTGGAAAGTTTAATATGTTGTCTAAACCTTTCACTTATTTTAAAAGCAGCATATGAAAGGCAAACTCTTGGTTTTATCTTTAAATTTAATTCATAATTTTTTGAATTATGAAATTAAAGTTTCAAAATCATGTATCCTTAGAACAGGACCAGCATTGATCATTTCTTTATATTTCACCATCAGGGGTGATTGCTAGAAGGTCTACTATTCAGATAATACACATTCCTGGATAAGCGATTTTCTTGTTTTTTCTCTCTGAAAATATTTAGGATGTCTTCTGTTTACATAGTATTTTGCAATTTCATAGTAGAAGAGAAAAAGGATTAAAGAGCATCCAAATTCCTATGTTTCGTGAATTCATTTTTTGAGATGTTATTAACATAAAAGTCATCATTTTGAAGTGCACTACTCAATGGAATTTAGTACATTTTCAATGGTGATCAACTTACACCACTAGTTTCAAAATATTTTCATCACCCCAAAAAGAAACTCTATATCTATTAAATAATCACTCCCTATACCCTTAGATCCCAAACACTGACAATCATTAATTGTTTTCTGCCGCCATGTATTTACCTATTCTGGATATTTTGTATCTATTTTATACGTCATGTAAACAAATTATACATTAGGTGACCTTTTGCTACTGACCTCTTTCAGTTAGCAAAATGTTTTTGAGGTTTATCAACACTGTGTCATGTATCATTACTTCATTTTTAAGGTTGAGTAATAATCCATTGTATAAAATGATTCATCGCATTTTGTTCAGCCACTCGTCCATTGATAGATCTTCGGTTTTTTTACTTTGGCTTTTATGAAGAACGCAACTTTGAATATTTACATACAAGTATTTGTTTGAAAACGTGTTTTCAATTATTTTGGGTAAATGAGAAGACATAGAATTGCTGGGTCATATAATATTTCTATTTAGCTTTTTGAGGTACCGTCAACATGTTTTTCATCAGTGATTGCACCCTCTTTTATGGCCATTACCAATATATGTGTGTTCCAATTTCTCTATTACCTTGATGCCTACTCTATTCAGTGTGAAATCGTATCTCAATATGGTTTTGCTTAGCATTTACCTAATGACTAATCTCATTGAGCATATTTTTGTATGTTTGTTGACCATTTGTCTATTTTCTTTGAATAAATTCTTTTTCAAGCCATTTATCCATTTAGTTAAAAGTGGTGTTGTCTTTTTATTGTTGGATTCTAAGAGTTCTCTTTATATATTATGAATCCTAGACATAATTAAATAAACTTATAAAATAAAGGTTTCGGAAATAATTCTTCTCATTATGAAAGTTATCTATTTATCTTTATGGTAATGTCTTTTGATATACAATAGTTTGTTTTTATGAAGTCCGTTTTATCTATATTGTCTTTTGTTTATGTTTTTGACATCATATTAATAATATATTGCCAACTCCAGGTCATGAAAATTTACCTTTACATTTTCTCTTAATAGTTTTGTATTTGCAGTCCTTGAACATAGGACATTGACCACTTTGAGTTAAATTTTGGCATCATCTTGTTTATATCCTTATTTTTGTGCAGTTATACTTATTAATATTTCGGCATGCTTTTTATTAGATAACTTATTTCTAGATCTCCATTTATTCATTCTTCTTTTACAGTGAACTATTTTACATAAATGAATGTAAGCCATTTCTACCTATGCTAAACATACAATCTGGAATTTAAACAACATTTAAAACAACATTTTATTGTACTGAGGCAGTGTCTTCTTGGTTTATTTTTTAATATTAAATTATTTACTTTCAGGTCACCAGTTTTCCTCAAATATATCATGATAATTTTTGTCTGTTTATATCTACAGTTAATATTACTGCCACTTTTTCTGACTTACAGCTGAACTTCAGCTTTGTGTGTCTTAGAGATACCTGAGGAATGACAGACTTTATCTCAGGAGGCATGCAGGGAGATCAGTCAGGCAAACAGGGAGGTCATCATTTAGTTAAATAAACAAGAAAGACCTGTTTAAGAAATATTTCTGATTTTTTTTCAGAATGTGCTTTATTTCCATTTGGATACAAACCATCTCTTTCGCAATGTTGGTTTAGGGAAGAGTGGTAGTAGAAACCAATCGACCAAAGGTGCAGTGTACAGACTGTTGGTTCTTTGATTAGCTCCACTAATGTTCATTTTCTTCTCACTTTTACTCTCCTCTGCTGCTAACCTTAGAGATTCACACGTGCTTAACAGCAAAATCAAGACTCTAACATTCCCCATTCAAAGATTCTCTGTTGCCCTTGTTATTTTCTGAGCCTTTTGTCTTTTTTCTCTGAATCATGTGTTACTAAGTCTCATCCACTTGCTCCTCCCCAGGAACTTGCTAGAATTTATTCTCAAAACGAATATGAATGAATTTACTGTATTTTTTTTTAATTTCAATAAATGTGAAACAGGATGGGAGACTAACTTTGTTTGCTTCAACTGTCATTTTAAATCAGAAGTCTCACAATAACTTTGAGATAATATTTAAATAGAATCAATACATAACATAATGTAAAATAATGGTAATTTGTTTAAAATGTTAGCAGTGCCAGAACATATTAACTAATTTGTCATAAAGAAAGCGTATATTTTTATATCATGGGGTTTTCATCATGCCTAGTATTGCTCCTCAAATTTGCCACAAAAGGAAAAAAACATGTAATTCAAAATATTCACAGAAATATTAATTCAAATAAAGATAATTTTCTTTTTTTTTTTTTTTTTTTTTTGAGACAGAGTCTTGCTCTGTCAGACAGCTGGAGTGCAGTGGCACGATCTCTGCTCACTCCAACCTTTGCCTCCCAGGTTCAAGCAATTCTCCTGCCTCAGCCTCCAGAGTGGCTGGGATTACAGGCATGCACCACCATGCCTGGCTAATTTTTGTATTTTTAATAGAGACAGGGTTTCATCACGTTGACCAGGCTAGTCTCAAACTCCTGACATCAGGTGATCTGCCTGTCTCCGATCACAAATCAGACTGACACTCCATTTTTCTATAAAATCATCATCATAATAGCAACCACTGTTAGTACTGGGGATTATATTTGTTAAAATATAATCTTCCCCTCCCAAAGTGCTGGGATTATAGGTGTGAGCTACCACACCTGGCCAAAGATAATTTTCAATTACTATATTTTATTGTTTACAGCCTATGATTTTTAAAAACCATTTCTCATCTGAATTATATATAAATGCTTCCAATAATAACATAAAATGCCTTCAGAGCATTCTTACAACAAATGTGATTACAAATTTCACAGAGCATTTATTTCCTTTAGTATTTTAGACAAAAATAAAAAAATGAGATATTAAAATTTAATCCCCCAAAAAAATTATTGATGATGCAGGAAAATACATAAAAATCAGGGGTATATTCTATCATACTATCTATTAATTCTAATATAACACTGTAAGAAAAAAATTAAAAACTAAATACTAAGGATATCAAAGTAATTAAATGGCCAAAGTGAAATGAGAAAAAAAAAAAAAAAACCACACATGGAAAGACAATTGCATTGCAATATGCTAATGACTATAATACTATTGAGTATGACCATGGCCTAGACACTGTTCTAAATGTTTATAAATTTTAACAAACATAATCCCCAGTACTAACAGTGATTGCTATTATGATGATGATTTTATGGAAAAAATGGAGTGTCAGTCTGATTTGCGATCCGATAACAGAATGCCTGAAATTGGCTAATTTCTAATCAACAGAAATTTATTAGCATAATAGATTGGATATTGGAGGCTAGGAAATCCAGTATCAAGGTGCCACCATCTTGTAAGGGTCTTCTTGCTGTGTCATGCCATGGTGGAAAGCAGAAAGACTGCAGGATCCGTGAAGGGTGACAGAGGACTAATACAGACACATTGGAGATTGAATTTCAGCATGAACTGTGAGAAACAAATATTCAAACCATAGCCTATGTGTTGAAGATGAAAGTTTTGTGAGCATATTGACCCAAGAAAAGTGTTATCTGTGAAAACAGCCTTAGGATGTCTCTGATTAAAGAATGATAAGTACTTTCTTTTCCTTCTAGGCTAAGATAAACTTGCTTTTTCATAACAGTACTGTATTAGTCCATTTTCACACTGCTGATAAGGACATAAAGGACATACCTGATAAGGACATACCTGAGACTGGACAATTTACAAAAAAAAAAAAAAAGATGTTTAACAGACTCACAGTTCCACGTAGCTTAGGAGGCCTCACAATTGTGGCAGAAGGTAAAAGGCACACTCTCATGGTACAGACAAGAGGTGAGAACTTGTGTAGGAAAACTCCCTTTTATAAAACCATCATATTTCATGAGACCTAGTCACCATCTAGAGGATAGCACAGGAAAGACACATCCCCATGATTCAATTACCTTCCACCAGTTTCCTCCCACAACACATTGGAATTACGGGAGCTACAATTCAAAATGAGATTTGGGTGATGACACAGCCAAACTATATCAAGTACCAATCCCATCAACAAGGGTGGAGCCTACATGGCCTAAGTATCTCGTACAGGTCTCATGTCTTAATACTGTTAAAATGGCAATGAAGTTTTAGCTTAGTTTTGGAAGAAACACACATTCAATCAAAATCATGGAGATACAAAAAAGATAAATTATTCTCCCAAATCACATCGGTGTGAATTTGCAGACCTAGGATTTGATTCCATTCTGTCTGCCTCTGATAAACATGTATTTAGCCACTATTCTATATTGATGTTCAGTTTAGCCTAATGCACAGTATATGAAAAGTACATCTGCTAAATACAGAAAAGACTAGAGTGAGAGAGTGTGAAGATGTGTGATAAGATAAATGATGGCTCCTAAGTATGCCCATGTCCAAAATCCCAGAATCTGTGACTCCAGTGCCATTTATAACAAAAGAGAATTGATACAGGTAGTCAGCTGAAATTGAAATAATGAGAAACACAGAGGAACAGAGAGAGATACTGCCACAGAAGAAACACCTGAGAGGTATCACATGAAAATTACTGGACCTGCTCTTGCTGGTTTTAGAATGGGGCTATGAGCCAAGGAATTTAGGCAGCCCACAAAAACTTAAAAAGGCAAGGAAATGAATTCTTCCCTTGAGCCTGGAGGAAGGGAATGTGGCCCTACTGATAACTTGATTTGAGCTGAGTTACACTTTTCAGACCTGGAGAAATGCAAGATAACACACTTATGTCGCTTTAGGACACTAAGTTTGTGGTTACCTGTTACAGTGGCAATAGGACACTTTTCCAGGACATAAATAAGGGCTTGTCATGATTGTAACATTTAACCTCTCCTTGAAGAAATACCAGAAATTGATAAAATAAGAGGAGACAAAACATTGCAAATAATGGGGTCTGGTATTTGAAAAGAAAACTGGAAAAGAAGAGTTGAGGAATGGCATATAGAGATTTTTGGATTTAAGTTACAGTGAGTAACAGCTTATTAAGATGATATCCAAATAATCTATTAAAATTTTTTTATTTTATTTTATTTTTTTTGAGAAACGTTCTCACTCTGTTGCCAGGCTGTGTGTAGTGATGCAACCACAGGTCAATACAGCCTGAACATCCCAGCCTGAAGCAGTCCTCTCCGCCTCTGACTCTAAAGTAGCTGTGACTACACAGGCATGCACCATTATGCTTGGCTAATTTTGAAGTTTATTTATGGAGATGAAGTCTCACAATGTTGTCCAGGATGATCTGGAGGTCCTGGGCTCAGGGAACCCTTCTGCCTCCCAAAGTGTCAGAATTACAAGCATAAGCCACCAAAGCTGGCCCATTATAAAATTATTTGAGTCTTAGGATGACATACATGACACAGTCTGCATTTAATGTTTTGCAATTTTGTTACATTTATTTTAGTTTATATTTTTACACTTTATTTTTAACCATTATCTTCATCACAATATGGGAGTACTTAAAACCACAGTAGTGATTTTTTTTTTCAAGAATGAAAAAAAAAGGCTGTTCCAATAATAAAAAGCGTTAAAAATGTCCAAAGCTGCAGCTATTAATGTTAGAACTGACAGTCACAAGTAAAAGAAGCATGGGACATATTGTTGCTCATTGAAATTTATACAATTACACAAAGAAATGAACAATGAATAGTCAGAAAAATCTTCATTTAAATACCTTTCATGATAAAATTCCAACAGAGACCTGGTAATCCAGCTGTCACTCTGGGTTATAGGGCTTGGACCAAATTACATTGAGATACATGATAAAAAACAAAAGTCATTATGGGTATGGTTTAATGACTGAGGAGAGAAATAATGACCCAATAAATTTGGAAAGATAAAGCTCATGTAAGGCTTTGGAATCCATGGTAATCTTTTCGTTTGGTTGACTTTTGTTGGGGTGTGTGTGTGTGTGGTGTGTGCATGTGTGTGTGTGTGTTTCATTTAGTGCACAGAAAGTCATAGGTGTATGTTAAGCAAGTAATTCTAAAAATGAATTCGTATTTTGGAAAGGATCAGTCTGGTTGTGTGGAACATAGATTCTAGTGGAGAAAGAGACTCAGAAACTCTAGTTTTCAGGAAGCCATTGAATTCAGGTGGTCAACTGTGGTGGCTTGCACTTAAATGTTAGCAGAAGAGATTAAAATATAGAACTTTTTGACAGAAAGAATGAAGGGATGAGATAAACAGAGAAAACAAAAGGTACAGGCATGCATAGTAGATGACTTGGAGAGAAACAGAGAATTTTGTTTGGGCCCTATGAAGTTTAAATGGCTCATTTGACAATGGTGAGAATGTAAAGCAGGCATTTAAATATCAGATTCAAAAAAATCAATTGAATACTCAGGATAGAGATGTGATTGTGAGAATCATTACACATTGTTTTCTTGTCGTTTGACTGGTTAAACTTAGGGAGAAAGTATAAACAGAAAATGAGAATAAGGATCCTTATTTTTATAAAATTATGAATTCATTAAAGCAATATCCATGGTAATGTCTAGGAGAAAATGCATTGTAATTACAACTGTAGTTTACAAGTGCCTAAGTTTTAGTTTGTTTTTAGAAAATATTTTTGAAGCACAACAGAGAAATATTTAATATAATAATAATTACATTTTCAAATCCACTATGCAATAATTAAATCAAAATTAGAGTTTATCCCAAATGTCAAATAATTGGCTGATTACATTTTCTAAAGAAGAGTGTTTGGTATATTGCTAAGTATTAACTTTAATGTTTTACAATAAAAGATAGAGAAAAAATGATGCAGAATAATAAAGCCTTCACTAGGATACACTGAAGTTAATATAAAGAATCTATAGTGGCAGTGTGCCTTAGGTTGAAACTGCATAGAATATCAATTATATCATATGTTCCCTAATTATGTATGTATTTAATTTTCTTTACTGTTTAAAATTGCCTCACTATTCAACTTTGACTGTATTCCCCTTAAATTATGTGTGTGTGTTTTAAGGTATAGAAACATTTTGCTGTAACTCAGTGAAAATTATTCTTATAACCATCAAAATTCCCTGGGATAATTGTTTTTCTTTTGGTCACTGGACCTACATTTTCTCAGTCCACTTTCTGTTGCTTACAACAGAATACCTGAAACTGGGTAATTTATAAAGTAAACACATTAATTACTTACAATCATGGAGGCTGAGAAGTCCTAGGTCAAGAGCCACATCCAGGGCCTTCTTGCTGGTGGGAACTCTCTGCAGAGTCCTGAGGCAGAGTGTGCTGGCCTCAGGGGCTGAGTGTGCTAGCTTAGGTCTCTCTCCCTTTTCTTATAAAGCCTACAGTATCGCTCCCATGGTACACCATTTGTCCATTAACCCATTAATCCATTAATCCGTGAGTGGGTTCATCTATACACAAGGACCGCTATTTATGAGGACCGAGCTCTCATGACCCAATCACCTCGTAAAGGTCCTCCCTCTCACTACTGCCACATTGAGTATTAAATTTCAACATGAGGCCAGGTGCGATGGCTGCTGCCTGTAATCCCAGCATTTTGGGAGGCCAAGGCGGGCAGATCACTTGAGATCAGGAGTTTGAGTTAGCCGGGCTAACTTGGTGAAACTCTGTCTCTACTAAAAATACAAAAATTAGCCAGGCATGGTGGCAGGCACCTGTAATCCCAGCTACTCGGGAGACTGAGGAATGAGAATGGGTTGAACCCAGAGGTTCAGTGAGCTGAGATTGTGCCACTGCACTCCAGAATGGGCAACAGAGCAATATTCTGTCTCAAAATAAAACAAAATAAAATAAAATAAAATAAAATAAATTTCAATGTGGATATTGAAAGGGGACAGACCTATGAGCCATAGCATACGTGTTGAATTGAGAGTTTTATGGCACATTTGCCCCAAGAAAAGAGAAATTTGTGAAAACGGCTTGAGGATATCTCTGATTAAGAATTATAAATAACTGTCCTTTCCTTCTAAACTAAGACAAGTAAGAATTGTTAAAACAGACTCACATGGATGAGAGATACTACCCAATATAAAACTTATTTAATAATTTCAAGAATATACAATCCAGACAAAAATATATAGGAAAAATTCAGAATATTCTATGCAGCTCCCCAGATATCTGTAGAAGGTACTCTCCAGCCCACATATAAAGACTAGGTCCCCAAGTAGGACGGGCAGTCAATTGCCTTAGAAAATAAATTTAGGTTAGGAAATATCTCCATTTTATACTCATATAGCTTATGTGACATTTTCTAGGGAGTATGCCAAATTAATCATAGATTCTTTATTTAATTACCAAAGGCAACCCTAAAGTGGGGACATGCCACTAAAGATTCTAAAAGTAAGTACTCTCCTCCTACCAAATACCATTAGTTTGCTTTTAGGGTGTGTGTTCGGAGCAGGGTTATAAGGAGATTAGATTGTATGCACATGCCTTTGTTTTTATTCCAAGTGTCCCAAGCAGTGCAAAAAAAAAATGCAACATAACAACTGTTTAACTTCTCAATCCAGTATCTCTATCTCTATTACGTATTTTGAAATTACATTTCTATATTCTGTCTTATGCTCTGTGCTATATTTTCTATAAAGAGTAATCTGACATCTTAACAATGAATGGAAATTTACTTATGTAATTTTAACAAGAGTTTTCTTTACAAACTTGTTAAAAACAATGATACCGCAGATTTGTTTTAATATTATTTTATCAATGTAATGATCCTTATTCCCCTATTGGCCATAGTCATTTAACCTTTTTTCTATGTATGTTGAAGCCAGTATTTATTGAATGTATAACTTTTATACAAAATATTTTGTTTTTTATTTTTATAAATAATCACCACTAATGCAGCAGGAAGTGATGTGATTATAGAAGATATTAAAAAGTCAGAAGAATGTTAGCATTACTTTTTATAAGGCCAACTTTACTTCCTTCTCTGAACAGCTTCTAGAGACATTTAATCAAGTGGTGATTTCTATTCAGAACATAAAATATTTTTTCATCTTGAGGAATTATCATTTATATAATCTGGTTTTAGTTTCATTCTATAAATGAATTTTCAAATGCTTTGTTCATCATATAGCTTTGTCAGAGGGATAAATGTATTTTCCCATGTCCCATGCATTTCCATGTACTAACATAGTGACCAAAGGACATTATTCTGTGAATTCTGGAATTAATCTGAATTTATTTTGTTTGTGAGCATAACAATATTCCACTCATCACAGAAAACATTGTAGAACACTAGCTTCCAGTGTGAGTGTCTTATCTGATCTGTCTATACCCAGTAGGGTTAACAGTTTTGCCTCTCTATCATTTAAACCCAGTTGTGTGGTGGGAAAGAAAACTCCTTTTTATGTAGGATATCCAAACCATTAGAAAACAATGATAAAAACCACAACTCACTGTGATGTTCAAGTACACTTAAGTTTAACATAGTTATTCAAATGATTGAAATTCTTTTGGTTCTCTAAGCCACACAGTCACCAACCATGAAGACATCAGTGATTATGATATCTTATAACCTTGCTTTGTAATGAATAAGCTGTTTCCCACCATTTTTGAGAGCTCTGCTAAAGGTTTTATCAATTAATATATATAATTAGAGTTTTGTTTTCTCTCCTGACAGATTACCAGCCATGGAAAGTCTCCTACAAAAGAGATACTTCCTTATGTCTTTATTTGTGTTAACAAGCAAGATTTTTTTTTTTTCATCCTGACAACCTTCTAGGAATGTTACTTCAATCCTACTCAGAATCCAAGATAAGCTCCTAACATACCCAAAGAATATTTAGAAAAATGGGGCCAGTGGTGGTCAAGTCATCATATATGTTGTTTCTGCGTCATGATGAACTATGAGTTCAGTGTTTCTTCTGTGCGGATAACAAGTACTGAAATTTCTCCCACAGCTTGTCATTGGTCGTGGTCAGGTCTGAGAGGAATAACTAAGAGTTTTGTTGTCTTGTGCTGACATGCTCATTGTTTCATTTGTAGATGCAGGCTTCCTTGGAATATTAATCATTTTATGTGTATTTCCTCCATTTGTCATATCTCCTATTTCAAATCATTACATTTTCTTCCACCTAAAGTTGACTTTGAGACTCAGCAGCTATATCATTTGCCCACAGACGTGGTAATAAAGGCCACCTTACCAACATCTATCAGCACACCTTCTCACCTCCACTCCAAGCTGATGAGAAATTTGACATCTAGAGAATAAAAGACAAACCCTGTTGCTTGGTAATGGAGTTGCATTTACTGATAGCACTTGTTAAGTCAACAGGGTCAAATGTATGCCTCATTTCAAATTTGAGTCATAAACATGCATAACTAAATTGCTAGCCCTAACCCTAAGCCTAGGAATACAAACTGGTAAATCCAATGACATCATTATTAGGTATAAGACATTCCTTAAGTATACACAATTTCAAAAGAATGTCTTTAAGGCTTGTCTGTCACCAGCGGATAAGAAATAATGAAAAAATATTGTTAGATGGAAAAATGGAGCAATGGTTAATGGCATCTTCCCACCCCCTCATTCCTGCCTCTAGATTCTAAGAAATCATTCCAGTGAAGATTGCACCTTATGTCCTCTCATTTTCAAACTTAGGACATGTTCACTTAAACAATTAAGCCAATCCATAGATAGAGTTTTCCATCATCGATTATCAATAACAAATGTTTCAATTACCTACTGAATAGCACACTTCTCTGAGTATAATAAGTACTGTGATATGTTCATCAAATATATGTTTCCTTGATTATTTCTATATATTGATAACAGGATGGTGTATCTTGAGTAGAAAAAATATATACATGTAGGCCACACTGACAGGGAATTTGCCGTTCTAAACTTTTAAATGTATTCTCTCATGTCATACCTGTTACATGATCAGGAAAGGTGACATAAGAACTAGTGGCAGTGCCACATGATGCATATTTGTAACCCATAGAGTTAGCAGGAGAGGCTGTGTGGTATGTGCTATGTGCTGTCCCAGTCTTTGGGGGCTTGTAACCACAGGCATTTTGAAGACATTTTCCTTCTGTTGATATTGGTGAGTTTCTGGGCACATTGAATATTTTGTTGAATTCTTCTTCTTTTCAATTTTTATTTATTTATTTATTTATTTTAAAGGCTAGTCAAGTGAAGAAGTGGGAGTGGAGAAGGAACAAAGAAATCTGTAACTGGTTGTGATCAATTAGTTGTAAACACCACTGCACTCAGACCAGCCTATTTTGTTGAATTCTAAGGAAATATTTCATCTCTCAGCTCATCAGTAATTGGCTGAGACCCAAATATTATTTTGTTTTAGAAATACAAACAGCTCTAGTCTGACTAAGACACTGCCTTAGCATCTCATTTCCTTTATGAGCTGTCATCTGTGTGTTGCCATTCTTACTGTTTGTTTGGCATTTATAAAAAATCCACATAAAGGATACATGTGGACTGTTTGGGCTTTAAAGAAAAATTAAGTCTCCCTTTGATTTGCCTGACCACAGAGCAGGACTATAGCCCAAAACTCTATGAATATACAAGCAATTTCCTCATAGTGGGGACCAATTTCTCTTCCACTATGGACAGCTTTCAACTATCAGTATTCAAAATATCCTTCACTTTTTTCAATTACAGTTTTAGCATCTGTAAATAGTATTTATCCTAATTGCCAAAGAGGAAGGCAACCCTACATCTTGGAGATCCCATGAGTGAATGAGGCAGCCTACTGTGTCTTGGCCAGGAGGAAATTAAAAGGTTTGTGCCACACAGTGATGGAGGCTAGAGATTCTTGGAAGATTCTACCTTCAGGTTTTGGCCAATAAAACACCTTGCTCATAGATGTTCATAAGTGCGGTGCTCATCTGAACTTCTCCCTCATGCCATGCTCTCTAAAACAGCATTTCTTCACAATAGAGCTTCACGGTGCTGCTCTTTCCTTATTTCAATGCTTCTCTGTCATTAGCCATAGCAGGGTCCATTTTCTGGTTCATGTGCTTTCATGATGAAAGTGTTATTGATTAGTATTATCAATTTGCGTTCAAATAAGTTACACATAGAGCTTCCTTAGGCAACTTTTGGGATCAAAAACTCAAGAGGTCTGTGCTAATAGCCACGATTGAGTTCTATCAAAACTGCAGTCTGTATCTAATGGCAGTGAACAGTTGGACTGTAGAGCCTGGGGAGATGGCCTGAGCCACCACCCTCTGTAACAGTTTTAGTAGTTACTTCTTTCAGGGCCTCATTCACATTTATATTTCTTTATAGGAATAGAAATTGTGCTTACCAGCCATGAAAGATTGTCTAAAAGGGAATTAGTGAAAACAACTTGCTCCGCGTGATCATTTCCTTAAGCTTAAGAGTGATATATTGCTTAATTCCCTGAATTCTATATTGCTTAATGTTTTCCACCAAAGGGAACTAGGACAGTTCAAAGACTGGCATTAAATCTGGTTGAATGGCAGATATAGTCAAATACCCCTGTGAAAAAGGTAAAGTCAGCAGGTTGTCTTCATACATAATAATATCCATCAGAGTCATGTATCAGGTAAAAGTTACACAGCCACTGAAAAATATCTTTAGCACACTGCATTCAAGAGTTCATCCCTGATACCTTCTCACCACTGTTAATTTTAAGAATGTATACCAGTGAGGGTTTGCCTGACTCCTGATGGTATTTATCTATAGTTTTCTCACTGTTCAATAGAATAAGCTCAGGATTCAGAAGTCATTTGTTTTTGACCTACAGCTACCTATTCAGATTTTTCAGGCAATTTCTGTTCTTCTGTTACTATGTGAATAAATGGATATCTTTCCAAGTAGCCACAGAATCATAAGGCCTGCTGCCCTTTGAAAAGTCAGGCTTGTAACAGCGACATTAATAACTGCCAGAGAATAAGACTTTTGCTGCTTTTTTTTTCATTACTTTCTTTAGTGTTCAATTCCCTTAACCTGTTTATATAGCTTTAAAACTATTACCTTTAAATTCAGTTGGTGAGACATTTCATCATCTGCTTCAAAGCTTTTGCCACTTAATGGCAGATATAGGTAGCCTCACTTCTTTGCATTAAATCATCATCATACATATCCTCTCCTTTTTTGTCTTCTAAAAGAGTACATTAGATATGATAATTAGTGTGTTTCAGCAGCATAAACCTGAGCTAAAATGTGTTTACAAATCAAACTTTGCTATGAAACTCAAGAATACGAACAGTCAAGAAGTACAGAAGAATCAGGAAGGAGTCTGGGATGTTCAACGTAAGTCACCAGATCTTCCTTCCTGCATTGAGAATTCGCTCTAGCCCAGCTCAACATATAAAGCTTCTAAGAGAGAGGTGTGATTATCTCTTTCACACAGCTAGAAACTTTCAAGTTATCAGGCATCTCAATTTTTCACTCAGATAATTATGTGGCTTACGTAACATACAGAAAGCCATATCCCATTACTCATAGTGTCTAGGAAATTTAAAATAGCAATCCTAAACCATGGAGTTCCTGTTAAAGAATTACATGGCTCAAGATTCTCATCATAGTTTGCTCTTAGTTTGTTAAATAATACACTTGCAAGGAGATTATACCAAAGTCACCTACATTCTTGCTTTCTGAAGCATGTTTCCCAGTGACGGAAAAGAATGGATAGCAAGTCTGCTGATTAGCTGCTTGCTCATTACCATAAGCCATAAATATTTCATATTCTTCATTTGACTTAGTTCTTTCTCTTGCCAGGTTTCCACTATTATCACTGACACTTTTTAATTGAGAGTTTTTGATCTAAACTATTCCTCAGCAGAGTATTACCTCTACAAAATTAAAATAATCAATAATATAAGAAAATGCTGTATGACCACATGCATTTCTTTTATTGTGAACTTGAAAATTTGATTAGGTAATTGATTTTTAAGCTATTTGAGGGGCAAGTCTAAATGCTAATTTTAAAATAGTGACATAAAAATTGGAACTAAATACAATAATTATTCCAATTTATCAGCAACATTACAACATATTCATAAACATAAAGCAATTAAGAAGCAAAAAGAAATAGTTGGATGTATAACAATAAAGAAACCTTTTAACTTTCTAATAAGTTATTTATTTAAATGAATATTAGCCTTTAAAAAAATTTTCTTATTGAGATGCATGCAATAATTGATATGCATTATTTTAATAAAAATGTTAAAAATTTAAAGTTTGTAAGAACATATTGAAAAGTACATTTGACTGTTAAGTCCTCAGTAGCCATTGGATCTTAGCCATGCAATTGGTTCAGGTGAGAAAAAAAAGCAAGGAAATATAAATAACAGAATGGTAATTCTGGTTTAAGAGGGAAATTGTAGAGTTATACAATTTCTCCCCATGTTAGCTAAAAAAAAAAAAGGAAAAATTAAAAACAAACAGACTTTTATTTCTAAAATTCTTTGTATAAAACATTAGATGGTAACTCTAAAACACACTAGAGTACAAACAGGAGAAGTGTTTTAAGAGGACATCAAACCTTGGAAGATAGAGTTTTACTCAGAGTTCTACTAATAGTGTATACCAAAGTTTAAAGTTTTATTATTATTATAATTTTAGTTTTATTATAGTATAACTTTGTTTTAATATTAAACAGTATAACTTAAGGAGACAGGCCAGGAGCTATGACTGGGGCTGGTGGATCACGAGGTCAAGAGATTGAGACCATCCTGGCCAACATGGTGAAACCCCTGCTCTATTAAAAATACCAAAATTATCTGAGCTTGGTGGCACATGCCTGTAGTCCCAGCTACTCGGGAGACTGAGACAGGAGAATCGCTTGAACCTGAAAGGGGGAGGCTGCAGTGAGCTTAGATTGTGCCGCTGCACTCCAGCCTGGCAACGGAGCAAAATTCTATCTAAAAAAAAAAAAAAAAAAAAAGAAGAAGAGAAAGTAAAATTACACAAGAGTACCTTCCTGTCAGTGTTGGAAATGAAGCTGAAATTTATATTTTTGGAAATATAAGAAAAGGAAAAAACAGAGAAATCATGTTTTAAAACTACTGATATACTTGAATGTGCAAGTATGCAATAATTTTGAAGGACAAAAGAATAATAAATTATATTTTTATTTTGTTTTGTTCATTTATTTATTTTGTGAGACAGTGTCTCAGTCTGTCAGGCTGGAGTGCAGTCCCAAGATCATAGCTGACTGCAGTCTTGACTTCCTGGGCTCCAACCATCCTCCTGCCTCAGCCTCCTGAGAAGCTGTAACTACAGGGGTGTTCCATTATGCCCAGCTAATGTTTTAAAAATCTGGGGGGAGATGGGGTCTTCTATACCTTCCAGGCTGGTCTCAAACTCCTGGGCTCAAGCAATCCTTTTGCCTCAGCCTCCCAAAGTGCTGGGATTAGAGGCATGAGATTGTGCCTAGCCAAGTTATCCTTTTTAGAGATAAGATATTTTGGAAAGCCATTTGATTTTCCTCAAAATAGAACTGTCTCTGTAGGAAAGAGTCAAGGATAAAAATAAAATAAAAGAGAGGTATAAATTAAAAACAATAAAGGTAGGAAATTGAAAATCAGGGAGGTATAGCAGGAATCTAAGGAAATTAAAAATGTGATTATGTTGGAGGAAGTAAAGAGAAGCATTCACAGAGGAAAAATCAAATCCAAAACATGAATTAGTGAATAAGGAAAAAAATGTACCATAATATGTACTAAAAATAATCATGAGCAAAGCAAAAGTAACAGGAAAATCTGTAGATATGATGCAATAAGAATGAGGGAATGCAATAAGAATGAGGGAATGCAATTGTGAATTAGAATAATTAGAAATGTAATAATTAAATTTCATAGGCAGACTTTAAACATAACCAAAGAACAGTTTTAATTACACACTAGTTTATTGAATGTTTGTTATGTAATAGAAACTGAGCTAAGGCTGCAAATTTTATCTCACGTAAACTTTAAATAACATTGATGTAATTAGCATTACTTAATTGTCACTTGAATGGGATTTAATTGTCTCTTGGAGGCAAATGCTTTAGAAAGTATACTTGTATATCATGCAGCAATCTGTTATCTTCCTGCCATCACCTTCCCACTTCCATATCTTAGTTAATTTCCAACAACATGTGCTATAGATTTTGCATCCATTTATTCAGGTTACAGCCTCCAGTATCTGCCTGAAAACAGTCTTAGCCCTTTGAAATATTTGAGTAGTATAATCCTGACATATTGTCTTTTCACCAGGCCACCTCGTCCTACGGAGCCTCATGAAACGCCTGAGTTAGCTATTTTCCCCAGTGATGTGTGGTTGGGGTATGAGGTATCTCTAAGGAGACTTGAAAGATTAAGGTTTTTGTGTCTGCATTTTTGGTTTTTGTTTGCTTTGCTTTGCTTAAAGTATCGGGGTAAAATCTGATGCTAGTATTGGCAGGAAGGCAACGTCCCTCCATCCCATAGAACTCTGATTATTTGGTTTTGTCCCTTGTAACAGGATAATTAATTAATGTGACCTTTAAAATTGTATTTCTTCATTACTATCCATAACCTTCAATGTCAGCAGGGACTTCTAGATATAAGGGACACAACCTTTGCATTACGACAAAAAACCAAACAGAAACAAAAAGTCAAAATCTAGGTGAGATTTTGAAACATCAAGATATTTGCAAAGTATTTGGTTTTCGAGTAGCTTTAGCAAAAGTTCCCGAAGAGATCATTTATGTTTCTGAGGTTATATAACCAAGTGAGTCTATGTAGCTGGTTAAACCGGACATAAGCCATCTATCTACAGGATCGTGAATAGAATAAACAAAATGACTCAGCATGTCACCCTGGGAGTTTAGAACTTTAAACAGCATATTATGAATCAGCTGCTTGCTTATCTCATTCTGTCTTGGCCAAATGTCAGTACCAAACTTTTGTGCCTCCTGGGAGTAAGCATAGATTTATCTATGTTTAAGGTAACTGTTGTATGCAAGTACTGTGGTTTAAATGCCCCCTTAAGAACTGATGTTGAAACTTAACCTCACTGTGGCATTATTGAGAAGTGGGACATTTAGAGGGGATTAAATCATGAGGGCTGTGCCCTCATAAATGGATTAACCCATTTACGGATTAAGAGGTTGATATGGTTTGGCTGTGCTCCCACCAAAATCTCATCTTGAATTGTAGTTCCCATAATCTCCACTTGTTGTGGGAGGGACCCAGTGGGAGGTAATTGAATTATGTTCATTGCAGCAGTGTTTACAATAGCAAATACCTGGAGCCAACCCAAATGCCCATTGATGATGGACTGGACAAAGAAAATGTGGCCCATATATACCATGGAATAATATGCAGCCATAAAAAGGATGAGTTCATGTCCTTTGTAGGGACATAGATGAATATGGGAACCATCATTCATTCTCAGCAAACTGACACAAGAACAGAAAACCAAACACTGCATGTTCTCACTCATAGTTAGATGTTGAACAGTGAGAACACATGGGTACAGGGAGGGGAATGTCACACACTGGGGTCTGTTAGGGGGCAGGGGATAGGGGAGGGATAGAGGGGGGTGGGAAGGTTGGAGAGGGATAACACTGTGAGACATGCCTGATCTATGTGATGGGGGGATGGAGGTAGCAAAACACCATGGCATGTGTGTATCTATGCAACAATCCTGCAAAATCTGCACATGTACCCTAGAACTTAAAGTACAATTGAAAAAAGGAAAGAGACCTGAGCTAACTAGTACTTCATTCATAGCCCCCTTGCCACAGGATTCCCTGTGCTACTAGGTACTCTGCAGAGAGTTCCCACTGGCAAGAAGGCACTCCAGACGTGTCCCTTGCACCTTGGACTTCCCAGCCTCCTTAACTGTAAGAAATACATTCCTACTCTTTATAAATTTCCCAGCTTTCTGTACTGTTATAAGCAAGACAATACAGCAAGTGTAGGACAGCAAAATTATCCATGGAATATCTAGTCATTTAGAGCTATTTCTCTTTTCCCCGTATCTGCTGATCACAACCAAAACATACAACATAACGTGCTCTGTCACGAGTTGGAGATATTGTTAACAGTTTCTGTTGCAGGGGCTTTTCCATTAACTTTTGTTTTAGGACTTGCCTTCAGAATACTGAACTCCTAGAAAACTTTAGGGTTTAGAAAGGACAAGAGCAGCATACTCTGCTTTCCACCCCTAACTATGATAGGAAACAGCCTGGCTCATATTTTCTGTGTCACAATGACAGGGAGCAGTTGAGTGGAAAAATCTGTATGGGATGACAGGGACACAGATTTCCTGAGGTGTGACCACCACAGTGCTGTCATCCCAAAGGGGCATAGAAAACAACCAGATGCTTCCTCATGGTTTCAAAGAGTCTGGAAGTTCTCGCCTACGGAAAAATTACCTCCAGCTGAGTAAATGACCCTTGATGACATAACAAATGTACGCCTATATAGGAAGCATCAAAACCAATTTGCATTCATCTCTTGGAACAGTAATGTGTTCCCAGAATCAGGTGGGCTGATTATTCATCATTGTTTATATCTAGCAAGAGTGGCTCTCTGACAATCCAATGATGCATTCATTCTGATTTAAAACTGAGCAACCCTGAGTTGTTTGAAGCCATCTGAAAGTGACTAGTATAAGAAGGTATGTATATGTGAGTTGGTGGAAGACATTCATTCATTTTCTCATTCAACGATTATTAAACCCATACCCCATGCTAAGCACAATTTGAGTTCTGTGAAAACCATGTCTATTACATCAGCTTCAGCCTGGATAAGTTTATTTTCAGGAAGGTAGAGATAATTGCCTCTTTCCAATGTTTCTGAATTCGTTTTACTAAGCAAGCAAGGTACCCTTGGTTTTTTAATACAAATTAACTTCCTACAGTAATATTTTCAGGGTAATTGTTCTTACCAGTGTAATTGTATCTCGTTTTTCAAAATCAATTCCACTGTACTATGTTGTATGTCTTATTTCAGATCTCTCAGGACTTAACATATATGTAGACAGTGGCTCTGCCCCGTTAGTGTCTGAACAGAAGATTTGTTTTTGTCACTGAAATATCAATTATTCCTGCATATCTACTAGGGTGTTATTGGATATTTCCTTAATAAAAGAGGCAGTTCTGCTTGGACCAGTTTCTGAAAACCGCATATCAAATGTCCTCACTTTTATAAGCTTTTGGTAGGATATTCTAATGACAGCTTAACAATTGTGAATCTTCTGGCCCAATATTTTCTTCATATATCTAGTTTTTTAAATAATGTGCACTTTTAATCAATTTTCCATTATTTTAAATAGATAACTCCTTTTTAACTATTACTACAAGATCCTGGGAGTATTTTCAGGGAAAGTGAAGCAAATTAAAAGGCTCTGAAAATGTTCCAAGTCTTTTACCGGTGTATTTCTTCACCTTTTAGAAAAAAATACATTATATCACGTTCTAGGAATTATGCCATTCATCCTATGTATACTCTCATTTTTTACTAGGTAATTTGTCAACAACAATAACAAAAAAAAAATCATCTTTTTTTTGAGACTGAGTCTTGCTTTGTTGCACAGGCTAGAGTACAGTTGTGCGATCTTGGCTCTCTGCAACCTCTGCCTCCTGGGCTCAAACTATTCTCCTGCCTCAGTTTCCTGAGTAGCTGGGATTACAGGCACATGCCACCACACCTGGATAATTTGTCACATTTTTATTAACAGTAGAGTCAGGGTTTTGCCATTCGGCTAGGCTGGTCTTGAACTCCTGGCCTCAAGTGATCCGGTCACCTCAGCCTCCTAAAGTGCTAGGATTACCGGGTGGGCCACCATGCCTGGCCATGTATGCTTTTTATAGATTCATTTTACTTTTATTTTTTCTACTGAATGATAGGGAAAAAAGTCATGCATGCATGCCTAAACAATTCTCTATGGTATATTATTTTTATTTTAATAAAAGATGAATTATGACAAACATCTTCATAGATATAATTAGAGGTACGTGTTTTTTCTTTTTTTTTTATTTTCTAAGTAGAAAAAAACTGCCTTGGAAAAATTGTGCCAAAAAGTATGCACTTATAATTTATAGGAAATCATCATTTGCTTGCTGCATTTTTTGAACAAATACACACATTAATTAGGAGTTAATATTTCTATTTTTGCTTTCTAATATCTATAATGATTCTTTTGTCACTGTAAATTTGAGATTTTATACATATATATATATATATTTCTCTAAACTTTTGATAACGAGTTAAAATAAATATTTTTTTTATTTGTTATTTATAATTTCTTTTGTGAAACATTGATTACCTTCTGAATCCAGTTCTCAATTAGTGTTTATTTTTATATTTAAGTGTAAGAGCTCATTTTATATTAACAATTCTAGTTGATATGTATATTACAAATATTTCACCAGTTCAATTTTTTTGCTTTAATTTTTGACATTTTTCACATTACAGCTAATGCCTTCATATTCCAACTGAAATTTAGAATAGATTAAGTTTGAAAATAATCATTACACTTTATTTAAGAAATTTATTTTGGAGGAATCGATGTACTTATAATACTAAGCATTTCCTTCCATTAACTTAGTGAAATACTCCCTCTGTTTAAATTATTTATGTCACATCCGGAAGATATAATAACATTTTCTTGATATCAATCTTACAAATGTATTGAAATTTCACACAATGTTTTAAATTGTTGTTGTTACTATTTTTCTTCATTTTATTTGCTGTAGTCACTGCTATAGTCAAGGAAAACTAGTATGATCTGAATTTTTATATTTAATGAACTCCTTCATTAATCCCTTCTTGATTAAAATTATATTTGTTTTACTTTTAGTATGCACACATAGACATTCAATGAATATATTGTTACTCAAATCATCATAAATATATTTCTCTGTTCTTGAACTTTATATAATTGGAATCATACAGAATGCACATTTATACATTTGGCTTTTGTAGTCAATATAATGTATTTCAGAACATATAAGTTGCTGAAGGCATCAGTGTTTTATTTTTTAATTGCTGAGTAGTATGCTGTTGCATGAATATACCCCAATTTGTTGATCAGTTCTCCTGTTAGTTATTAAGCTATTACAAATAAAACTTAAATGAACAATTTTATACATTTATTTGAAAATAGCATTGACATATATGTGCAAATGCCAAAGAATGCACTTCTCTGTCTTAGGTTAGGTGTATAATTAATTTTATTTAGAATTGTCAAAGAGTTTGTTAGAAATGCAAAATAAATTGTACTTCAAATTAGTCTTTTGCACACCCAATTTTGAAAATTTTAGTTAACTTTAGCCTTTCTATAATATATACAGTATCCTACCCTGAGATTTTCACCTACATCACCTACATTTTACTAAAGTATAATACTATTGAGCAAGATTTTATGTTTTTTGACTGTGCAAGCATCTAATTTTGTGAAATGCCTGTTTTTCTTTTACCTATTTCCATTGATTCAATCATTTGTCTTCTGCTTATTGATTTATAATATATATGTAAATCTATATAATAGATATGAGTTCTTCTAAAATATATACTTTCTAAATATTTTATTCCAGCCTATGGCTTTTTCACTTTTGTTTACATGATTTTTGTTACTTTGTTTTTTTTTTTTTTTTTAATGAGTAGATTTATATTTTTAGATAAGTTTTAGGTTGACAGAAAAATGAAGCAGGACTTACAAAGAGTTTCTATATCTTCCCTCTACACCTTGCCCCCAGTAGAAATTTTTATATTGTAAATATCTTGCATTATCATGGTACATTTCTTGCAATGATGTACCAATATTATTATGTTATTATTAACTAAAGTGCATAGTTTACACAAGGGTTCAATTTTGTGTGTGTTGTGCAGTTCGGTGGGTCTTCATAAATGGGAAATGTCTTGCATTCACCATTTTGGTATTATACAGACTAGTTTCACTGCCTTAAAAAAAATCCCCTGTGTCTCATCTATTGATCTCTCCCTAACTCTTCCTGAGGCCCTGGCAATCACTGGACAGTGTACTTGCTCTATAATTTTGCCTTTCCCAGATGCCATATAATTGGAATCCTAGGGTATATATCTTTTTCAAACCAGTTTCCTTCTCTTAGCAACATGAATGTAATGTTCTTCTATGTCCTTTTGTGCATTGACAGATCATTTTTTATTGCTGAATAATATTCCATTATAGGGATGTACTATGATTTGTTTTCTACTTCAACTATCAAGGGATCTCTTGCTTGATTCAAATTATTAATAATGTTGCTATACACATTCAAGCAACAGGTTTTACAATCAGGTAATATAATTGCTAAATCATATGCTGTGACTGTTTAGCATTGTAGGAAACTCACAAATTCTCCACCAAAGTGACTTTAGTATTTTCTTAAAGCGTTTTACCAGTAATGATTGAATTCCCATTGCTCCAGATTCTCACCAGCATTTAGTGTTGTCAGTGCTTTGGATTTTAGGCATTCTGATAGGAGTGTAACGCTGTCTCATTGTTTTAGTTTGCCATTCACAAATGAAATATGATGTTGCACGTTTTCATATGCTTATTTGCCATGTGTGTGTCTTCTTCTGTGAGGTGTCTATTCAGATCTTTAGCCATTTTCTAATTGGGCTATTTATTTTCTTAAGAGTTTCTTGTATGTTTTGGATGGAAGTCCTTTGCCAGATGTGTGTTTGGCTAACATTTTATTTTTCAGTATGTGGCTTTTCTTTACATTACCCTACCATTATCTTTCACTAAGTAGATGGTTTTAACTTTAATGAAGTTCGATTTATCGATTTTTCATTCGTGGAATGTTCTTTTGGTGCTGTATCTAAAAAAGACCTTTCATACCCAAGTGATATAGTTTCTCCTATGTTATTGCCTAAAAGTTTGTACCTTTGCATTTAAATTTAAGTCTATGATTTAAAAGCACATTTTGAGTGTTGTGTGTGTGTGTGAAGGCTGTAAGGGCTATATCTGTATTTATTTGTTCAATGCAGATGCCCAGTTGCCCAGAATAATTTGTTAAAAAGACTGTCTTTTCTTGTTTGTGAGAGATCAGTTGACTATATTTGTTTGAGTGTATTTCTGGGATTGCTATTCTGTTTCATTGATCTATTTGTTTATTCATCAATACTACCCTGCCTTGATAACTGTATTTTTATAGTAAGTCTTTGAGTAATGTCAGTTATAGAACTTTCATTTTCTCCATATTTTGTTGGCTAATCTGAATTTTTTTTTGACTTTTTATGTAAACATTTGATGTAGTTACCTTTGCTTCAACTTTGACTGGAATTGCATTGAATCCACAGACCAAGTTGGAAAGAACTGACTCTTTAAAATATTGAGTGGTCCTATTCAGCAACATGGAATATTTGTTCAGTTTCCATTTATTTAGTTTTTTGGTTTCTTTCAACAGGGATTTTATACTTGTACATATATTGTCAAATTTATACCTAAATATTTCACTTTTTTGGCATTAATATAGACAATCTTGTCTCTTTAATTACAATCCCAAGTGGTTATTGCTATAGAAAGTGACTGAATTTTGTGTATTTTTAAAATTTTTATTTCAGTAGCATGGGGGCACAGGTGGTCTTGGCTACATGCCTGAGTTCTTTAGTGGTGATTTCTGAGATTTTGGCATACACATCACCCTCGCAGTGTACACTGTACCTAATATGTAGAGTTTTTTTCTCTCACCACCCTACACCTGTCCCCATCAAATCACCAAAGTCCGTTATATCATTCTTATGTCTTTGCATCCTTATAGCTTAGCTCCCACTTATAAGTGAGAATATATGATATTTGATTTTCCAGCCCATTATTTGTCCTTTCCATAATGGCCTCGAGCTGTATCCAAGTGGCTGTGAAAGACATTTATTTTGTTCCTTTTTATGGCTGAGTAGTATTCCATGGTATATATATGCCACATTTTCTTTTTCCACCTGTTTGTTGATAGGTACTTAGGTTGGTTCCATAGTTTTGCAATTGCAAATGATGCTGCTATAAACATGCATGTGCATGTGTCTTTTTCATCTAATGACTCGTTTTTCATTGGCTAGACACCCAGTAGTGGGATTGCTGGATCCAATGGTAGTTCTACTTCTAGTTCTTTATGAAATCTTCATACTGTTTTTCATAGTGGTTGTACTGGTTTACATTGCCTCCAGCAGTGCAAAAGTATTCTCTTTTCACCACATTTGCATGAACATCTACTATTTTTTTTTTTTTTTTTTACTTTTTAGCTGTGGCCATTCTTGCAGAAGTAAGGTGGTATCTCATTGTGGGTTTAATTTGCATTTCCCTGATTCAATCCAGAAGTTCATTGTTTTGGATTCTGAGATTTTGTACAGAAACAATCACATTGTATGTGTACAAAGGCAGTTTTATTTCTTCCTTCACAATCTGTGCACCTATGATTTTCCTTTCTTGTGTTACTGTATTAGGTAGGATGTCTAGTAATATGTTCAATAAGAGTGAGTAAGAGGGTACATTCCTACCTTGTCCCTGATGATAGGGGTAAAGCATCTAGATTTTCAGCATTAGGTACATTGGCTGTACGATTTTTTTGTAGATGCCCTTTGTCATCATTTAGAAAATATCCTCCTTTATTCTTAACTTGCTGTTACTAGCTTTTTATAATGAAAATGTTTTGGAAACTGTTGAGGACTTTTTCTCCATCTATTTGTATGATCATATGACTTTATTTATTTATTTTTTTGCCTCTTGATAAGACAAATTATCTAATTCACTTCTGAGTGTTAAATTAGTCTTATATACCTAGAATAACCCCCACTTGGTCATGTTATAATTATCTGTATACACTGTTGGATTATATTCAAATTTTTTTTGAGAATTTTTACATTCATGTTCAAGAGAAACACTGGTCTGCATGTGTGTGTGTGTGTGTGTGTGTGTGTGTGTGTGTGTGTGTGTGTGTTTTCCAGTATCTTTGTTTTATTTTTGTATTAGGATAATTCTGGTCTAGAGTTAAAACGTGTTCCTCTGCTTCTACTTTCTGAATCAGAGTTTAGAGACTTGGTAGCAATTCTTTCTTCAATGTTGGATGGAATTCGCCAGTACAGTTATCTGGGCTGGATGTTTTCTGTTTCTTAGGACATTAATTGTTAATTCATTTTCTGTATCAACCTAGTTAGACTAATTCTCTCAGTGTCAGGGTGGTAGATGATGGCATTTAATGAATTGGTTCATCTCATCTAAGAAATCAAATTTGTGGGTCTAGGATGGCTTGGATATAGTTTGTTTGGCTATATCAAGTCTCATGTTGAAATGTGATCCCCATGGTTGGAGGTGGAGCCTGGGTGGGAGGTGTTTGAATCAAGAGTGCCGGCCCCTCACTAATGGCTTGGTGCTATTCTCCAAGAAGTGAATGAGTTCTCTTTGTTTCTTTCTTTTTTCTTTTGTTGAGGATTTTGCATCAGTATTTATCAAGGATGTTGGCCTGCACTTTTCATTTTTCTTTGCTATATTTTTGCCTGACTATGGTATCAAGGTAATACTGGCCTCACAGAATGAGTTTAGAAGTATTTCCTCCTTCTTTACTTTTTGAAATAGCTTGACTATAATTTTTTATTATTTTTAAATCGGTGAAATTCAGCAGTGAAGTCATTGGTCCTGGGCTTTTCTTTGTTGGAACACTTTTTTTTTTATTACAACCTAAGTCTCATTCATTGTGATTCACCTGTTCAGGTTTTGGATTTCTTCATGGTCCAATCTTGCTAGATTGAATGTGTCTGGGAATTTATTCATTTCTTCTAGTTTTTCCAATTTATTGACATATAGTTTTTCATAGAAGCCTGTAATGATCCTTTGAATTTCTCTGGTCTTAGTTGTAATATCTCATTTTATATCTTGATTTTACTTATTTTATTTATTTACTTCTGTTCTTTGTTATTTAACCTGGATAAATGATAGCTGATTTTGGTAAACTTTCTAATAAACCATGTTTCTGTTTCATTGATCTTCTACATTGTTTTTCTTGTTTTAATTTCATTTATTTCTGTTCTGATTTTTACTATTTATTTTACTAACTTTGGGGTTAATTTACTCTTGCTTTTTAAGTGTCTTAAGATTATTATTAGGTTGTTTATTTGAAGTGTTTCTACTTTTTTGATGTAGGTGCTTATTGCTACAAACATTCCTCTTACTATTGCTTTTACTGTATTCTGTAGGTTTTAGTAAGTTTCAAGAAGTTTTCTAATTTTATTGTTAATTTATTCATTGATTTACTTATCATTCAGGAGCATATTAATTAATTTCCATGTGGTGTTTAGTTTCTAAAATTCCTCATGTGTTTGATTTCTAGTTTTATTCCATTGTGATCAGAGAAGATACTTGATATTATTTCAATTGTTTAGATGTTTAAAACATGTTTTGTGGCCTAACATATAATCTATCCTTGAAAATGATTGATAAGAATGTCTGTTCTGTAGTCATTATATAAAATCTTCTGTAAATACTGATTATGTCCATTTGGTTTACAGTACAGACTAAGTTCCAATGTTTCTTTGTTGATGTTTTGTCTAGATGATCTTTCCAATGCTGAAAGTGGTGTGTTGAAGTCTCTAACTATTATTGTATTAAGATCTGTTTTTCTCTTTAGCTCTGATAATGTTTGCTTTGTATATATAGGTGCTATTGTGGAGTATATATATATTTACAATTGTTATATCTTCTTGCTAAATTGAATCCTTTATTATCATAATAAAGTAATGACTTTCTTTGTCCCTTCTTATATTACTGTCTTGATACCTATTTTGTCTAAGTATAGCTACTCCCGCTTTTAGTTGTTGTTTAGACTGGCATAGAATATGTTTTTTCATCCCTTTATTTTCAGTTAGTGTGTGTCTTTATAGCTGCAGTGTTTCTTGTACACAATAGATTGCTTTGTCTTTCTTTTTTGTTTATCCATTAAGCAAGATTATTGGGTCTTGCTTATTTTAATTCATGTAACTACTCTATGCCTTTAGATAAGAGCATTTAAACCATTTACATCTATTGTTATTACTGAGAAGCAGGGATTTATTACTGCTATTTTTTTTTTTTTCTGGTTGCTTTGTCCTCTTCCTTCCTTTGTTTTTTTTTAACCCTATTATCCACTCAATACTAATTGAATAAACAAACAAACAAGCACGCAAAGAGAAAATGAATAAAAACTACATTTTAACTCTAGATTTTAACTTTAATTTACATTTAACTTTACTTGCTTTTTAACTTTTTATTTTTCTGTTTATGCCTTATTATAGCCTCTATGTCTTAAAAAGTTGTTGTAGTTATTTTTAATTGGTTCTTTTTATCTTTCTACTCCAGATATGAGTAGTTTATACACAACAATTACAGTGTCATAATATGTTATAATATTCTGTGTCTTTCTGGGTACTTACTAGTGAGTTTTGTACCTTCAGATGATTTTTTATTGCTCAATAACATATTTTTCCTTCACATTAAAGAACTCCCTTTAACATTTCTTGTAGAACAAGTCTGGTGTTGAAGTCTCTTGGCTTTGTTTGTCTACTTAAGTCTTTATTTCACCTTCAATTCCGAAGGCTATGTCTACTGGATACAAGTGATTTTTTTTTTTTTCTTTTAGCACTTTAAATATGTCGTGTCACTTTCTCCTGTCTTGTAAGTTTTCCACTGAAAAATCTGTTGCCAGATGTATTTAAGCTCCTTTGCATGTTGTTTGTTTATTTTCTCTTATTGTTTTTAGGATGCTTTCTTTATGTGTCCTTGACTTTTGGAAGTTTGATTTGTAAATGTCTTGTTAGTCTTACTGGGGTTCAATGTGCTTACTCCTGTTCTATAAACTTCTTGCCCTTGAATATTAATATTTTTCTCTAGGTTTTGGAAGTTCTCTGTTAGTATCTCTTTGAATAAACTTTCTACTCCCATCTCTTTCTCTCTCCTCTTAGATTTTCTCTTTTGAGATCAATAACCCTTATATTTTCTCTTTTGGGGCAGTTTTGTAGATTTTGTAGGCATACTTTATTCATTTTTATTCTCTCTCTTTTTTGGGGGTGTCTATTCTGATTGTGTATTTTCACATAGCCTGTCTTCAAGTGAGCTGTTTCTTCTGTTTGACCAGTCCTGCTTTTAATATACTCCAATGCACTCTTCAGTGTGTATTTTTTCAACTCCAGAATTTCGGCTTGGTTCTTTTTTGTTATTTTAACTTTTTTGTTAAATTTATCTGACAGAATTCTGAATTCTTTCTCTGTGTTTTCTTGAATTTTCTTGAGTTTCCTTAATATGTTATTGGAAGTGCAGAATCCTCGGTTCTTAGACTTACTTGAGGGAAAGAATCTGACAAAGAAACCATTTACCCAACAATAGAGAGTTTACCGAAGAAAAGTAGAGAGAAAAGAGTTTATTTAGAGAGACAGGACACTCAGAGATGAGGCAGTGCAGGCTATTGAAAGTGAATGAGCCAGCAGCAGCCCCGAGAGTTCTGCATTGGGTTATATTGATGCCAGATATTTTCTTGAAGTTTCTGTCTTAAGTTTCCACCTTTTTATTAGTCTAGTTTCTCCCTTCTGCTTTAGGCCCTTTCTAGTTCCCATCCCAGTGTGATGGAATCCTCACTGACTATTAGTGTGCATGTGTGAGCCCAGTGCTGGAAACCAATTCTACCCAATGGCTACATTGCTCATTCCTGCCACCCCAGGAAGGTGGACTACTGGTCAAATCTATACTTATTGTGCCTGTGTATCTCTTTGAAATTTCTATTTTGCCCTCTTCCCTTCCTCATCAGCATGTAACTAGCTATATTCTGACAGGTTTACTACAGAGTGAGCAATTACTAGGCATCTTAAAGGGTGTTTCTTTCGGCACAGGTATTTCCCCTTTTTTC
This sequence comes from Sapajus apella, assembly GCF_009761245.1. Classification (NCBI taxonomy): domain Eukaryota; kingdom Metazoa; phylum Chordata; class Mammalia; order Primates; family Cebidae; genus Sapajus; species Sapajus apella. The sequence goes on from NW_022436951.1 coordinate 15,384,759, forward strand.
TGCTCATTCTGGCATGCATGTTTTAGGTGGTCTCTGGGATGTAAGATTTTCCAGACCTCCCTTTTCTCAGGGACCCTCCCTCCTGCTCATGTCTAGTTATCTGTCTACTCTAACAAAAACAGCTATTGTGAATCTTCTGTTTGAAAGGTCACATAGCTATGTCTTTACAGAATTAGTACCTGGTGCATTATTTAGTTCATTTGATGAGATGATTTAGTTCATGTTTTCCTGACTAGTTTTAATGCTCAAAGATGTTCATCAGTGTCTGGGCATTAAAGAGTTTGGCATTTACTGTAGTCTTTTCATTCTGTGCTTGTTTGTACTCGTCCTTCCAAGTACTTGAAGGAACATGAGTGTTGTAATCTGTGTCTTTGGTCCCTGCAGCCATATCTTCATAAAAGAATCCCAGGCTCAGTAAATAATGCTGCGGCTCTTGCAGACTCATAGAAGTACTGCTTTGGTGGTCTTAGGTGAGATCTGGGAAAATTACCTGCATTACCAAGCAAAATCTCTTGCTTTTTTTCTTTTTCCACTTTTCTTTAAGCAAATGGAGTCTGTCTCTGTGCTGAGCTACGTGAAGCTGGGGTAGGGGTGACACAAGCACCCTTGAGGCCCCCACCACTGGGACTGCACTAGATGTCTCCCAAGGCCCACAGTATACACTGCTTGGCTACTATCTGTGTTCAGTCAAGTTCTGAGGGCTTTAGAATCAACATAGTGAATCCCCTGGTCCTAGGTTTGTCCAGAGATGCCATCCAGGATCCAAGGCCTGAAGTCAGGAACCTTAGGAATCTATGTGGGTTTTCTATTTTGCTGACGCTAAGTTGACAACAAAACCACAAGAAAAAGTCCTTCTCAGCCTTCCCTCCCCTTTCCTTAAGGAGTCTTTCCCTGTAGCCATACCACCTCCAGCCCATGCTAAGTACTGCCTGGCTACCACCAATGTTGACTCAAGAATCAAGGGCTCTTTTGTTAGCTACCAGGCCTGGGCCTCTCTCTTCAGGGAAGTGGGTCTCCCTCTGGCCACAGGCAGGCTCAGAAATGCTGTTCATGATTAAAGGCCCACAGTTGGCACCCCCAGCATTACTTTTGGTGCTTTACCCCACTGTGGCCAAGCTGGTCCACCAGCTGCATGACAAAGTCCCTCTCCTTCCCTCAAGCAGGATTGTCTCTCCGTGACCACCACAGCTGGGAATGTGCTTGGTCACACCTGAAGCCAGTGCAGCTCTGAGTCTTACTCAAGGCCCACAGCGAGTACTGCTTGCCTACCACTGCTGATTATTCAGGGCCCAGAGGCCCCTTAGTCAGCAGGGGGTGATCCTACCAGAATTAGATTCTTCTCTTCAGGATAGTGGGTTCCCTTCTGACCAGGGTGTGTCTGGAAATGTCATCCAGTAGCTAAGGCCCAAAATGGGGGCCTCAGGACTCTGCCCTATCCTACTGTGGCTCAGCTGGTATCCGAGTTGCAAGACAAAATCCTTTTTACCCTCCCAACTCCTCTCTGCAAGCAGAGGAAAGGCTCTCTCCTTGAACTGCTAGTTGTGCTGTTGGTGGTTGGGAGAGGGGAGGCACAGGTATGCCTTTGTCTGCCCCAGTTGATGTCTCACTAGGTCACATCCCCACTAAGTCCACTGACTCTGAGCCCAGCAAGACACCAGGACGTATCTAATAATTACAGTTCTTGTGGCCTAGACTGCCTTTCAAGTTTATTTTAGACCCCAGAACACTTTAGCCCATGGTGGCTTGTTGGCACTTGACTTCTGACCACTGGAATGAGCAATTCCCCTCTGGCAAGGGTTAGTCTAAATGCTTTCTCCACGGGTGCCAGCTGAGCTCTACCCCATGTTGCTTTCCATTGTCATAGGGCAGCATTGAGTTCATTCCAATTCAAAGTTTCACAATCACTACATTCTCATTCTCCCAAGCCATAGATTCTCTTTCCTCACCATGTGGCTGCTGCAAGGGGATGAGAGAAGAGTGGTGTAACCAAGGAAAGACGGCCTTTTCTGACCGTTTCAGTGCCTCTTTTCTAAATATGATGTTAAAATCAGGTACTGTGATCACTCGCCTGATTTTTCATTCTTATGAAGGTGAGTTTTTGGGGATAGTTGTTCAATTTGATGTTCCCGTGGGAGGAACGATCACTGCAGGCTTGTACTTGGCCACCTTATTCCACCTCTTCTTCCACAAATCAGCTTTAAAAACTTTTAAATTCAGATGTTTTATTAGCCTGGATTCTCCAGAAAAACAGAACACATATATAATTTTATTATAAGGAATTGGTTCTCAAGATTATGGAGGCAAAGATGTTCCAAGAGCTGCAGTTGGCAAGCTGAAGACTCAGAAGAACTATCATATAGGTTCAGCCTGAGTCCAAAATTCTGAGAAGCTAGATAATATATTGTGTGCATTCCAGAATGAGTCTGTGTCCAAAGGCAGGAGAGGATTGATACGTTGGCTTGCAGATAGGCAAAGGGAGAAAATTATCTCTTACTTAGCTTTTTATTTTGTACTCAGGACTGTAAGGGATTGTATGAAAACTATTCACCCATACTGAGGTGGACAATCCACTTTACTAAGTCTATCTATTCAAATTCTGCCTTCCTCTCTTCTGGAAACACCCTCACAGACACATCCAGAATAATGTTTAACAAAATATCTGGACACTCTATGGCCATATCTGGACACACAAAGTTAACTATCACAAATCTACCCCTTGTCAACTTGGTACCCATATGCATCTTCTTCAACCATACATAGTCCCCCTCTCCAAGGAAAATAAAAGGAGGAAGGAAGAAAAGAAGGAAAAACAGTAAGAAAGTCATAAATTCATCTAATATGACACAATTATTTTATATACAGCCAAAAACACACTGACCCCTTCCCAAAAGAGAAGGTAAAGACTTTGTGTAATGCCTACTTTCCTCCTTGGTATCTCATACCTCACATACTATAATGATAAAATTAATAGTAATGAAATACTTTAAGGTAAAGTTAATATAACTTATGTTACATGATAAGGGGGTAAGAGAATGAAAAGAAGATGGGTATTTGAAATATATACACACATTCATGACAAAATAAAGAGGAAATATTAATCACAATCATGTCTTTGTTTCTCTAACTGGTCATATGATTGTAGCTGGTATTTATTGTAGGGAACCAGTACCCATATCACCCATGGGTACCCCTAGTTTGGAGGCAACCAAGGATTGAGAAAAAGATTAAGAGTGCAAGGAGTGGGACCAGGAGACCATCACTTCTTACTCTGGAGGCAGTGAAGGACCTGAGCTCTGGTCTCTCACACTGTTTATTGGTTATAATTACTTTGATCTATAGGGTAGGGGTGGAGTGATGGTGGGGAGAGGGTGACATGTTGGTGGAGTGAATCAGTGAGCTGGAACTGAATCAGTGAGCTGGAACTGTTGTGACATTCTAAAGATCGATAACAGTGGTGGTTTGGGAGTTCCACGAAACAAGAACATGTGGTTATCTGTAGCCTGTTATCTATGTGCAGCTGGTGGAATGTGGGCTTTACAAGGAGCCTACAAGTCTGGATACATCATAGTGCTATGAAGGGATTTTATGTTCTTATGCACAATATTTATGGTAACAGAGCCCAGGTTACCCTGCACCAGAACATGGGGCATGGAGAGGCCTTCCTTCTCAGAGGCCTCCTGTGGCCTTCCACAGTTTGTTGTTCTTTGTTTATGTGTTATTCACAACCAATTTCTGTAGGCACTCTGTAAGTCCTTTCTCCTTTGCTGCTTCCTCCAACAACTTATAACTACTTTTTTCAATGATCCATTTTATATTCTGTTTACATTCAGGAAACACCTCAGCAGGACATGGTGTTTCATCTGGTGGAGTTACTGAAACTTTCATTCCTGAAGGATTTGTATCATTAGTAGTCCTGCAGGGATTGGGTTGTTGTAATTTTTATTGACCTTAAATACAGAGCATGGGAACACTAAGATATAACCTGAGGAAACTCCTGTATGACAGACGTACTCTTCCTTACCTCCACTGTGGATTAGCAGCCACATTTCCCCTCAGTAATCAAGTCTAATCTCTGCAGCCAGCACAGTAACTCTCTTCTTTGCCTGTTGATTTAGATGCATAAGGAGCCCAAAATGGCTGGGCAGCATTATTTACTCCAGTTCAATAAATTTATTGATGTATCTCTCAGTGGAAGTTTTCTTCCCTTTGGAGGTAAGATCTTGAGGCCAGCAAAGCCCAAGAATGTGCAAACAGCAAGCAAAAATTTTCTAGTGGGTCACTGCAGATAATAACAGTGATGTCACTCTTATTTCTAGATCTTGATTCCTAAACCTGTGAATCCCAGCTACAGGAAAGGCAGCGCCTATATTAGGCATTAATTCAAAGCATATACAACCTTCTAGGGAAACTTTTCCCAACCTTGCAAGGTATTGCCAACTAGTTGGCGAAGGAACTAAATTTTTAATAGGGCATTCCATCATTCTATTAAACCAGCTGCCACAAGGTGATGAGGAACATGGTAGGGTCAGTAAACGCCATGTGTATGGGCCCATTTATGAATCTTTTTTTTTTTTTTTTGGCTGTGAAATGAGCTCCTTTGTCAGAAGCAATGCCATTTGGAATATTATGAAGCATTCTGCAAATTATGCAAGCACAAATATGGTAGCTTTGGCAGAAGCAATGCCTGCAGGGAAGGCAAATCTATATCCAGTATAAGTGCTATTTAGTATTTACTAAGGACAAAACATTATCTCTTCCAAAATGGGAGCTATCCAATGTAATTATCCTGCCATTATGTAGCTGACTGATCATTTGGGGGATGGTGTCATATCCAAGGCTCAGTGTTGGTTTCTGTACCCGAGAGCTTCAGCATTGTCAGCAGTGGCTGGAGTGAGGTTGGCCTTGGTGAATGGAAGTCCATGTTGCCGAGTCCAAGCATAACTCCATCCCAGCCATCATAGCCAGTTTGTTCATAAGCTCATTGGCCGATGAAAAAGGTGGCTGGGAAAAGAGGCTGACTGGGATTCGTAAAACAGACTATCTTGTCCACTTGATTATTAAACTGCCAGTATGTTGGGGTTGTCATTTGGTGCCTATTCATATTGATAGGCAAAAATGTGATTCATATGCCTTTTCCACAAATTTCATCGTCACCCATTGTTCAATCATGTTCCTCCCATGGTCTTAGTCATGAAACCATACTATTAGTCATAGCCTGTGAATTGGTACACAATTGTACATGTGGCCATTACACCTTCCAAGCAAAGGGAACAACCAGAAGCATTGCTTAAATTCTGCCACTAGCAAGATTTCCCTTCATCATTTCTATTCACAAATGTTATAGAAAGGGGCTCTATGCTATAGCTGTCCACTTTCAGTTGGTGCCTGCATATCCTGCAGAATCCTCTGTAAAACAGACCTAAAGCTTTTCTTTAGTAAAACCAATCACAGGGGATTCTCTATGAGGCCACAGAGGTAGTCTGAGGGAGGAGACAGCGTAGAAGGAGTGGGGATTATGGACATTTGTGCTACTTCTTCAACTTTCTTGTGCCTCAGGGCCTACTGAGGCCATATCACCTATACAAAACTTCTATTTGATGATGCAACTCTCGTGTATGTCCAACTTTATGACTTGGTGAGTCAGGTAACAGTACGCTCACTCAAATTACATAGTAAATTGGTAGACAATTGGTCTTCAGTAGAAGACCAGTAACTGCCTCTCAAAGAGAGAGTAGTTATCGGCAGAGAATAGCAAAGCATTTTTCCAAAACTCTGTGAGAGTGTGCTATCTTCAAACCATTAGATGAGGCACACATATATTGAGAAAGTCAATCTGTTTTTGTTAAACTACTGATTCAAATATTAATTTCATCTAAAAAATCATACAAACACACCCAAGATATTATTTAACTGAATATGTCTGCATCCCACGGCCCAGTCAAGCTGACACATAAAACTAACCATCACAGATGTATTTTAAATTGTTAGTTTGTTTTGTATGTACATGCTTAATTTTTCAAATTTCTCAAAACAAAAAGAAAACTGCATCAAGGCAAAACAAAAAGATACTGCTGAAAAATAATAGCAAGTTTAAAAGGTACTGTTATTGGGCGTCTAATACATAACATTCTCTACTTATCCACATTTTTCATCTTTTGCTATTTGTTTCCTTTCATCAAAAGTATATATTTCTCTTTCTATCCTCTTAGAATCCAATGACTAGTAATGCAAGGATAAAAGTACAAAAATATTAACTATAAAAGGTTTGAAAAAGGCAATTCAAAAAGATAGTCATTAAAAACATCACTGACACATAGAATTATAAGATGTAACCTAAATTAAAAAGGCAAGTTTTATTTTATGTATTATCTGATTTTTCTAATTGTATTTATGTGATTAGTTAGTGTTAAAAAAGGAAGTATTAGTGGACTTCAAGAAATAAATGTTGAGTGATTGAATAGAAGAGTATCAGTCTTTCCCTGATGTATTTTACAGCTGAGTGGGCACGGTAAACAATTACATCAAATGTGATGAGTATCATTTTAGGGAATGAAGTGTGCTGTGTAAGTCCAGAATAGGCCCATCCATCCTAATGTAGTGAGTCAGGAAAGGCATCCCTAAGGAGGAAATTTTAAAATAAGATATGACAAATTTAGTTAAAGGAAAATACTAAAAAAAGGGAAAGATGTTAAAAGGTGAGATGCAAACATCAGGTTTGAAAGCTAGAACAGGCCTTCTGAGACATAAAGACAACACAAAATAATTGTTATGTATAGAATGTATATATAGCAAGAGGGAAAAGAGGCAGATATGCCCCTGAAATTCAGGGCCAGATTATCCAGGATGTGTAAATAAGGTTATGGAATTCAAGCTATTATAATAACAATAAAAGTAAATATTAAAAATATATACTCTTTTAATAAAATAAAAAAATTTAAAAACAAACAAAAAAACAGCGAAAATCCCAAAACCAAAAAAAAAAAAAAAAAAAAAAAAACACACACACACACACAAAAAAGCAAACAACATGCCCAGTATAACACGGAAATATGCATGACACTAACCCTGGTTTTTATGACTTCAGGTGTATAGTTCTTAAATGCTGTGACTTGAAGACTTTTAACCTAGATAGTAATATGACTAGATTTATGATGTGGAAAAATCACCCTCTTTGGTATAAAAAATCGCTTGAAGTAGAGCAAGAGTGGAGGCAGCATGATTAGAAGATTGCTCTGGTGGTCCAGAGAAGACAAGATGGTGGAGAATATATGAAGTAGCCACAGAAATGAAGAAAGATGTCTTGAGAAGCTATTTCACAGATGGAAAATCTACCTACATATGATAATTATTTTGATGCTGAACTTGCAAAGGAGGTGCAAAATATGAAACATTAATAATTTGAGCTATGATTAAAAACAGAATTTTAATAGTCAAATAATTCAAAGAAAATGGAATGCTGAAGAAAGAAGTGAGGGCAGGATGTAACAGGAATTGTAAAGTGTATGATGTAAGTCAAGGTAGCAGGGATAAGCTAGTTAAAACTTCAGTTTTATTTAAAATATACTCTTCTGGTAATTTTGAATATATAATTATTATCATTTATTATACTCACTTTGCAGAGCAAAAGACCGCTGAAGCTTATTACTCCTGAATAAGAAAATTTTGCATTTCTTGATCAATATCTCTCATCTCCATCCACCTCTTTGTAAATGTTCTCACTACAAAAACAAAATTATAAGTATGTGAGGTGATGGATTTGTTAGTTTTATTTAATAATTTTATAATGTAAGCATATATAAAAATATCATACTGCACCTATAATTTATGATATAAATAGTCATTGTTTTCAGTTAATTTTTAAAAATTATAATTTTAGAATCATGTTAGGATTGCAGAAACTTTAAGGTTTTTTTTCAATTCATAATTTCTAGGATTACATGGTCTGTTTGTTTTAAATATTCCATGATCAGCCTTCTACATTAAAAAGTTATTTTTGTAGATGGGCACATATTAATGGAAATAAAATAATTTATGAAAAAACCCTATTTTTTCCTTAGACATAGTTCATATGACCAGAGGACAAGCTGCGAGTTTTATATTACTTGAATCCTAAAAGATCTAAAAAATGCAACATTTTATAAAAATGAAAACATTGTGGTTGAAAAAGTGTTCTCCTGCAGTCATATAGAAAATAAGCAATTAAAAATCTCTCTCTCTCTCTCTCTCTCTGATTAGTCTCTTTTAAACAGAGCTTGTGTTTCTACAAAGAATATTATACCTAATTCCATAATTCCCCCTTAATCATGATTTTACTTTCTGAGGTTTCAATTACCCATGGTAAATAACAATAAGATATTTTGAGAGAGGGAGAGAGACCATTCACATAACTTTCATTACAGTATATGGTTATAAGTGTTCCATTTTATCATTAGCTACTGTTGCACATCTCTTATTGTGCCTAACTTAGAAATCAAACTTTATTATAGGAAGGTACATATAGGAAAAAACATACTATATACAGGGTTCAGTACTATCCACAGTTTCAGGGATCCGCTTATGAAATGTATCCCCCATAGATAAGGGGATAGTCTATCCTGAAGGGGAATAAAATCAGTTAAAAATTAAGGTGTCTACTCTAACCTTGTCATTATAATAAATTCAGAAATACCTCATATCTTAGAGCTTAGTCATTTTAAATGTAATCAACATTAATTAATATTTTACACTCAAAATGTAGGTTAATTTTTTTTTTAATGCACTAGTGGTCAAAATCTTGGTAACATTTTACTGATAAATATCTTTGTTTTGACAGATACATATAAATTTTCACATTATTTTAAATCTAGTCTCTTATGATGTCTAAATGTGACTGTTAAAAATTTTGAGTATATAAGAACAGAAATATTTAACTTCCTCCCACAGTGAAAGTCAAGATAATCATTAAGATAATCATTGCATAGCTGTTATATGGACACATATTTATAGTGCCAGAATTATGTTTTATGTAATGATAATGTATATATTTACAGAACTCTTTTTTTCTACCTCTAAAGCTTCACACTGACCAAGATAAAGGAGATGGAAATTTAAAATACATACTAACAGGAGATGGGGCTGGCAGTCTATTTGTTATAGATGAAAATACAGGAGACATTCATGCTGCAAAGAAACTAGACAGAGAAGAAAAATCTCTGTACATTCTTCGTGCCAAGGCTATAGACAGAAAAACTGGGCGGCAGGTGGAACCGGAATCGGAATTTATCATTAAAATTCATGATATCAATGACAATGAGCCAAAATTTACAAAAGACTTATACACTGCCAGTGTTCCTGAAATGTCTGGAGTCGGTAGGTATATTCTAATCCATGTAAACTTTTTTATTTGTTTGTTTTCTCAGGTAATTATTATTTACATGTGGTTATGGTATGTGGCCTCCTTCAAGATAATAGTTGTAACTACTATTTAGTTTAAACAAACTCTTCTATTTTAAATTCTATGTATTTTAATTCTCCTGTTTTGCTGTAATTTATATAAAATATGATTACTGACGGCAGTTAATTCATGTTATTTCAATCAATACCCTCCACTCTACTTAACCGGCATTCAAAGAGCAGTCAAGTGGAATGTATTTTTGCAAGAAATAAAAAAAAAATAATAGATAGCATCAGCAGCTTTGGACATTTTTGCTTGCATTATTTTGAATAACAATTAATGCTTGCATTTGGCAAAGTTCTATTGAAGTGTTTTCTCATTTGATCAATAAAGCCAACTTATGTGGTAGGCATGAGAAATGGAAATTTAAATCCCTGTCTGTTAATTAGGAACCAAAGATTCAGAAAGGCTAAGCAAGTGAATTAAGATCAAATAATCTGGTAGTATCATGACAAGATTGCAAGCCTTTTTATGTTATTTTTGTGCACATTTCACTGCTGACCATTGGCTTATGCAAATTGAAAAATAATTGTTTCACTTCTTGCTGTCCACCATTTTAGATACCACTTGTAAAAAGTTTTATCTGTGTATGACTACATTTAACTCTATTGATATGAAAGGTCTAGATTTGTTAACGAGAGAATGAGAACTGATTCAAATCATAAAATATTTCTAAAATAAGTGATATAAGTGAATTTATAAGATCTGCAACCAATTTCCCAATTTCGATACGATTTAGTTGAACACTATTTCAAAACCAGTTTTAAGTGTATGATTTTGACATTTTTATAACTAATGCTTCAGTCTAAAATAATTTCTATACAAGGAGAAACAAACTTATCCACAAATTTGCTGAATGTTTAATGTAGAATGTTAACTATGTGGGCTTTTTAGTAGGAAGAACCAAGAGTTTTTTAAAAACGTATTTATTCTCACCTCAAATGAAATCTCATCCACCTGAGGAAAACACAGTTAAATAGCCCTTTCAGATATTCCCTCTAATAATACCAAAGGGATTTATCAAATTAGACAGGACTTCTGTGAAATCACAGTGCCCTAAAATAAAACATAAGTTGATTTCTCCTGTTATATTTTTTAGTACCTGAGTTGCATGGAAAGTACTGGATTGGTTTGTATAGGCTTACCAGTGGGCTACTTTGGACACCTGTCATGGTTTTGAAATGGGTTTATATGTGAGGAAAATGTACATATAAAATTATATTCATCAACTTCCTATTGATGATTATTTTAAAGTAATTCTGTTTTTAAGTTAGTGCCTTTTATAAGATATTATTTCTCTTGTGTACGTATTGTTTTGTGAGATATTTTGAAACCTCACAGTACAAAAACCTTCACTTGTCCTTCCTGAGAAAGATTTGACACATCTAGAAAAGTAAAAAGTGTAATTAAGATAATGAAAATATCTAAATATGAGAAATTTTAATAATAATTGCTTTAGATGTGAATGCACAAAAGTTTTTCAAAGAAGTACCCCACTTTTGTGGAAAAACAAATATTTCCCTATCAGAAACTATTGATATCTAATCACACATAACCTGTATTTTCTCCTACATTATTTTCAGTTGACTATTATGTTTCATTTTGTGTATTAACATTTATCAGTTGTATATAGAAATCAAATATGTTTTGTCTCATATGAAATATTAATGTAACTAGGTTCTATTAATACTGGTTGAGTATGTAACAATATCAGGACTGAAAAACACACACATACACACACACACATACACACTTGTTTTAAAATCCTGGTTTCATCATTCGTAATAAAATATACAATACATAAGTTTATGCATAAAGGATGGTTTGTAGTTTATATTGCACAAAATCTCCTTCTGTACAAAACCTCTTTCTGTTAGGCAATCTCTATTTCATTTGCATAAGCTTTAAAGTGTAAGCAGTACAATTTCAGATTAGTGTAGGTTGCAAAAACAAGGATTTGAGCCAATGTCAGCTGCATTCACTTCGTGGCTAGAATTACCATGAAATGAGACAAGTATGTAGCAGCAGGCAGCTGTATGGCTCTGGCTTCAGCTTTTGGCATTAAAAATTAAGTGTTTAAGAATATAATAAATTTTAATCCTGTTTGTAGAGAACATTCTTCATTACTAATATTAACATTACATTACTTGTTTCCACCTTGGTTCACCTATAATTTTGTATGTGCTACCATTACTTAAATATAAACGTACAATATATTTTATTATATACAATATGTATAGGCCAAAGATACTACACTTGATTTAATTGCCTATTTTAATAAATAAATAAAAATGAGCCCAAAAGAATTAAACTGACTTGACCAAAACCACACAGAATCAGCTTACTACTAGCCTATTTTTAAAAAGAAAAGGGAAAGTTAATAGATGCAGAATGTATCAGTCCATTTTCATACTGCTGATAAAGTCATACCTGAGATTGGGAAGAAAAAGAGATTAATGGACTTACAGTTCTACATGGGTAGAGAGGACTCACAATCATCACAGAAGGTAAGTTGGGGCAAGTCATGTCTTACATGGATGGCAGAAGGCAAAGAAAGAGAACTTGTGCAAGGAAACTCCTGTCTTTAAAACCATCAGATCTCGTGAGACTCAGTCACTATCAGGAGAACTATGCAGGAAAAACCAGCCCCCACAATTGACATGGGAATTGTGAGAGTTACAATTCAAGATGAGATTTGGGTGGGAACACAGCCAAACCATATCAAAGAGATAGCTGGACCGTTTTAATGCCTATTTTTCTCTGTTAAATAGTTATGCTTATTATTCAAAATGTAATCTGGAAAACTTTTAATTTATTAAATTGAGAGTAACTCCTCTAAAGTAGTAACTTTCTCATTTATTACTTTATATCAAATGCCCTTATCATTCAAACTAAATCTAAATAAGAATATAGGGGATAAAGTCTCTGCATTTTAATACATACATATCTATATATAACCATATATCTATATATATATATAACTATGTATATAACCATATATACCACTATATATATAAAGCCATATAAATAATATCTAAATAAAAAGTAGATGTATTTTACTTCCTAAACTTGTGTTGATCTTTTTTTGTAACTCTCCTACCTTATTTAAAGGAAAATAAAAGACTAACTCATTATAATAATTGCAGGTGTGATTTTCTTTATACCTACGTATGCAAATAAGCCAATTTACTTAGGAAAACTAACAAGTAATATTTCGGAACTCTGTCATGCCTTGTGTAATCCATATATTAACAGTTAAATCTGATGCATAATCAAAGAATTAAGAATGCATCTGTAAATAAAATAATACATAATACTTTAATTCTATAATTATTTTCAGATAGTACAATGGATTTCATTTAAATCAGAGTTGAAAGCAACAAGTATTAGCTTTGTGAAGAAATAGAGTCTTATGGAATAAGACAAGATTTCTTTATTATTGCCCTACACTTCTTTACAATGTTATCTTCTGATAATCTCCATTTATCTGTCCCTTATTTCCATTCACTTTTAGTTCCTAAAGTATTTGTTTCTTCCTTTTCTCTCTCACCAATTCCTTTCCTTGTTGCTTCCCTCTGCCTCAGTTGCTGTCTGTCACAATCATATGCTATATTTCACATTAAATTTTTAGTGCCAAATGCCCTACCCCATTTTCAGTTAAATTAAATTGCCTCCAATAAACTCATGAAATCTGAAATACATTAGCACATTCTAATCAGAACATATAATCTGGAAGCTATATAAAGATACATAATTGAATATAATGGGATATACTTTGCTTACAACGTTTTGTATTTTCCATTTCCATTTCTACTTTTTATATTTTTCATTTCTTGTGATCATTATACTATTGATTAAAGATTTTCTTTGAACTTTCTTCATGTGCATGCTTTCTAATTCTCCTAAGCAAATTCCTATTGTGTAAATTTGGTGATTTGGGATGCATCCTTTCTCAATGACTGGAAATTTTCCCTACCTTCACTCTCAAAAACATATCCAGTCCTCCTCCCAGTACTTTGATCCCCAACCAGGAATCCCTTTGTAGTTTTTTACAAACCGTAAAAGTAACTCAGTCAGTGAATTCTTCATGTCCCAGAGGTTTACTATGTGTGAATTCAATACTGTATCCAGTTGTATCTGTAACACCAGAGAGTTAGGCCATTTGGTAAAATATGTATAAGGAAATTTTTTTAACCGAATGTATTTAGAATGGAATTAGACCTAGGCCAGCTCTATCACCCACTGGGTTTGTGATCATTAGCAATTTTTCTGTGCTCCAAGGCCCACATCCCACATATGCCCTGAAGATAAAGTAATAAAAACCAATCAGGTACTGAGAACTACATCTAGTCCACATTAAGCATTCTGTGAATGTTAGTTCTTATGATTTTGCACTAGATGCTCTGCTTGGTTTTAAGTACAAAATGTTGAATAAACCGGATATGGACTCTGCCCTTAAAGAGTTTTCATTTAACAGGAAAATGAACTTATATTTAACAAAGCATGATTTCAATTCCTGGACATCTAATCAATAGACCCCTTAGAATTTCACTGCAATATCTGAAAACATCACCCCTACTTCTCTTATTAGTGTCCCTCACAGCACAAACATTTATGTTGAGAGCACTGTTTTCCCCTGCTCCTCAAATTAATGGCTGTCATCACACTATGGCAGAAGCAAGTAGCTGACTGTCAAACCAGATTCACAGAGAGGTGTGAAGAATAACCTCCTTTTTCATTTTCTATAACTTTCTTTACCTTAATCTCACATTGAAAATATTCCAATTTCTTTTCTACAGTGGTCAATCGTCAGGCCTTAGGCTGTAGGGTAGAATAAAGAGCATACTATTCACCGTTTTTCTTTGTTTCCCCTAGTTCATAGAGTGATTCTGTTTCTTTACACTTTATTTGATTTTACCATTATATCAGCAACTCCAGACATACAGAAAGATAGATGATAGATAGATATACACAGATACAGACAAAAAGAAAGAATGTGTGAGAGAGAAAGCTTTTAAATGTTATACAACATAATAGGCTGTGAAGTGTATTTTCTGACATTAACATGACACAGGGTTGCTGTTTATTAAAACGTAAAGGCCGTATTTCCCCTCCTCAATATTATCTGTGTTTAGTAAGACAGTTTTAAATTAGTAACATTTATACTTCTTAAGTAGTCTTTGCATGCAAATATTTCATTGTAACTTTCTATATAAATATAATTAATCAATGATAGATGATAGGTAGAAGGCCTATGTTTTGGGGTCATTTACATTTGATATTTTAGATATTTCGAACAGCAGATTCAAAACATTTTCATATTTACATATAAGGCACAAATATACAGAGGGATATCTCTTCTTTTGTATATGAAGTTTATTTTGTATCGTGTAATAACTTGAATTGATATAACTTCCTCTAATATGATGTGTAAATATATATATGTAAGATCAGCTGGCATAGCTTGATTACATTGTGTAATCTAGACTTTTCTTATCTTTAAATTATAATAATAATTATATTGATGAATTTTTCTTCCATATCCAGAGGAGTACTTTTGGTTCCCCAAAATCTGTAGCCATCAAGTTATTTATTTATCAGCTTTTAACATTTCTTCACGATTTACTATTATAGAATTAGCCTTTGTGTCTTTGAAATTTTTCGTAAATATTCTTAATTATATATTTAAGTAAATAATGAGTTAAGAATTACAGTGAACTTATTTGATTCTTTAACATATTTTCTATTTAAATTAAGACATATTATATGTGAAACTTATAAACATGAATTGCAAAAATAATGATCTCAAAGTCAAGTTCATCTCTTTGATATGAGATGAAATACATAAATTTGTCATTCAAGTTTCACTATGTTTTACTTAGTATATTTTTATATTTGTTTAATATGAAAACAAAATATTTATTTTAAATAACTAATGAACAGATAAAAAGTGTATGTATTTTGGAAAATTTAGAGGGATGTAAATATCCAAGTGTATTCTCTTTTATTCTGTCTTTATAAACAAACATTTATAAACTTAGTATAAGACATAAACCATTTTCTATCTAATTTTATTACTACTTTTAACTGTGTAATAAATCATTATATTTCTGAATAAAACTACAACTATTTATTCCCTATAATCCACCATACTGTCTCTCAGTTTGCTAAAAAATAACTTATCGATGATATTTTATCAGTGATTACCAGTGTTTAAAAGCAACCCTTAGTATTACCAGAATTCTGAGAGGTGGGACAAGCATTTTATATGTGTGCTTTTAGCTTTTTAGCCACATCACAGAGTTTATTTCTACTGTTTATATTAACCTCTTTGTGAAGCATCTTGGCTTAACTTCAAAGAACATCTACCCAATGATAGAGCTGATCACTGAAACTAAAATTTCACAACAAATATATTATTCGAAAGAGCCAAATAGCTATAGAAGACTGTTTTTACCTGTACCCACGATGAAAGCTTGCAATATGCTGATATTAAAAGAAAAATAAAATGGGTAACTCAAGAAATGTCCTAAAATTATGAACTATTTGTATTTTTAGCATATTGATAATGCTTAATAATTCATATTTCAATAACCCCCAATTGTGAAAACCACACTTATTCTAATATATATCACATAGAGTTATGTAAAAGATATTACATGTAAATTAAAAAAAAAAAACACTTTGTTGAACTTCTGCACATCATAAAGTGATTTGTGTGGGGGGATGAAAATCACTTTATCTTTTTTTTCATGTAGTGAACACATGAGTGGATAATTTTTTAATGATAAAAGTTTACAGCTGGGATGAATTAAGTAAATATGTAGTGCTTCCACCCACTCACAGGACACATCAATTCCATTACAGTTGAGAAAATAAGGGCCTCAAGAAAATGAACTCCAGTTCTCATCGTTATGCTAATTAATTCTGAGAAAACATTAAAAAGACTTGCTCAATTCATGTGTTTACATTCAAATATATTGACAGGAAATAAGCTGTTAGTATTTATCTTAATTACCATATATTAATTTTTTTTGGAATTGCCATACACATATACACACAACATTGGAGAAACCTCCACCATAATTCAATTAGACAAGTTATTGAATGTGTAATGTATGTGGGCTTATTAAAATGGTTAGTGGGGTCAATATGGAATTCTCCTTGTTTTTAAAAACTTTAAAATATATGTAAGAACCAGACTCAAACTTTTAGAAAGTATGTAAAATATACTGAAAATGTCCTACAATCTAGGTTTGTCCAAGGCCATGCCTCGGAGACTTCAGTTAAGGGTGATGTTAGAACCATGCTTTGAAT
This sequence comes from Sapajus apella, assembly GCF_009761245.1. Taxonomy (NCBI): domain Eukaryota; kingdom Metazoa; phylum Chordata; class Mammalia; order Primates; family Cebidae; genus Sapajus; species Sapajus apella. The sequence continues at coordinate 15,401,509 of NW_022436951.1, forward strand.
CTTTATAGAAATACAGAAAAAAATAATTTTAAAATCATCAATATATTTTATTATGTTTATTCCCACTTTTAAAGCACTTTTATCTTTTGAAATATTTGAAACAAAGTTTAAAATAATTTAAGTTTTATGATATAAAATTTATATCAAGGTTAAATTATAATATTGCATGTGGTCCCAGAATTATACAGTTTACACCTCCTTTTGGATAATACTGATTTACAAATGTGCAGGAAATAACCCATATTATGCAGTATATCAATAGGGGTAATCATAACTAACCATATTATCTATGTTTAAAAGAAAGACATAGGCCATTAATAATTAGAGATATCTTGGGAACAAGAGATATCTTGCAGGTCAATTTTACAGGATTTTGGTTTGTTTCTTCATCGAAATTGTCTCTTTATTTTATTAACTATTCACAGTCAAATATACCAGAGTGAAAACACAAGCAGGATAAAAACATGTTAGATTTGTTTTTTAAATACATCTTTTCAGTTAGCAGTAAATGTACTACTTATAAATTTCATGTGCCTTATATTTATTTTAAGAATGTCTGCCCCTAAAATATTTCCAATCAATTAAAAATACAATACATTAATTAGACTCATTATATTCATCTTACTGATAAAATATATTTTGATACTTTTTCTTAGATAAACAAAAAAATTAAGAAACAAGTTTATAGAAAATGAGAAAGAAAAGTAACTTTTTTGAGGAAGTATTTAAATTTCTTCAAACATAAAACATTGTCTAATACAAAACACTGACAGCAACATATTTTTAAGAAAGATTGTTTCAAATTTGGAAGTATGTAAATGTCTCTGTTTGGGGATGGGGGTTTCATGTAGGTACATCTGTTATACAAGTGACAGCAACTGATGCAGATGACGCCAACTATGGAAATAGTGCCAAAGTTGTCTATAGCATATTGCAAGGACAGCCATATTTTTCAGTGGACCCAGAATCAGGTACAACGTTTAATCTTGGCCGACAGCTTATTGTATAATACATTAAGATGCATATTAATTTAGAGATTTTAAAAATATTTTTAAACCATTATTCATTCAGTTTCGTGTTTCTTTTTGTTTCCCATTGTTATTGAATGTAAACAAATGTAAACTTTCTATTATTTAAATAACTTATTAGAACCCTTAGCTCTTTAAACTTTTATTTCTTGGGTTTGAATTTGAAACACTTAAATACAAAATTTCACAGAGATTCAGCACATTATATGGTATCGAGAATATTCAAAACTTGAATGTGACAATTATCAAAATTAAACAACTGTATTTGTCTAAAGATTTTTGACTGAAGCTAATTTTTGTATTCAACAAAATAAATACATTGATTTAGCAAAACCCATTTTATGAACAATAGCCTACGGCAAAACTCTTCTTGTTCTGTGAATTATGTTAAGGTGATTATGGATTGAAAGTCATATTTAAATAAACTGACATTTATGTTTGTTAAAATCAACTTCTGTAAAATGAGTTTTGTCTAGCTTAATTTTAAAATTCAGTGATTTAATTGCAAAACTTGTGTCAACTTTTTTCAAAAGGTATAATAAAAACTGCATTACCAGACATGAGCAGAGAAAATAGAGAGCAGTACCAGGTTGTTATACAGGCCAAAGACATGGGCGGCCAGATGGGAGGCCTTTCTGGAACTACCACAGTCAACATCACGCTGACAGATGTCAACAACAATCCTCCTCGATTTCCACAGAGTAAGGAATGTTTCAGTGATCTCATGTCCAAAAACTTCTCAAACACACTACTAATAGAGTTTAACATTCACACTTCATACTTGTAGTTTTGCTACTGGTTTATGCATAATGGCAAAACCACAATTCATTCCTCTACCAAAAAAAAAAAAAAAATCACGATTTCCCACAAATAGCGATGGTGATTATTTTCATCATTTTTTGGAGTACGCAATGGGAGAAAACAAAGTATTACTTTTCTCTGGTAACTTTTTAATTAGCTTTTCTAATTTTGAAGTGTTACAAAGTTTTCCAGACATCCTTTCTCAACATTCACTATGAGCATCTTAAGATTTTCCTCTGAATCTGCTTCTTGGTTAGGATTATGGACTCTCTTGTCTGGCTATCTGGATTCAAATACTGTGTCTTTCACTTGTCTTACTTCAGTTACTTTGTTTGTATGTAAAACTTACAATGTCTTCTCTAATTGATCCTGAAATCAATTATAATGGATTCTGGGTTTCAAGCGATTCTGTTGCCCCAGCCTCCTGAGTAGCTGGGACTACAAGTATGCACCACCACGCCTAGCTAATTTTTGTATTTTTAGTAGAGTTGGGTTTCACCATGTTGGCCAGAATGGTTTCAATCTCTTGACCTCGTGATACACCTGCCTCAGCCTCTGAAAGTGCTGGGATTACAGGTGTGAGCAACCTCACCTGGCTGAGAAAATGGTTTAAGCACTAAGATGGCCAAGTGGAGAGTCTGGCCGAAATCCATAGGAGAAGTTAATCTGTTCACCTGGATTCTGAATGCTTTTGGTGGACATTATCGTAAGACACAATGACTTCTTGATATTTTAAAAACATCAATGCAGGTCGGCTTATTTAGCATCATGTTTATATTCTCTTAGGGTCCCATAGAATTATGGTTTACTATGTTTCAGAGAGTATTTTAGAGATATTCAAGTTTGGTAGTATCTCTTTTACCAAGTTATGAAAATTACATCAGTTAACATTCTTTGAGTTGTCATCATTTTAGGGTGGACATTAAACCATGGATGCTTTGCATTTGCTGATGTCCTGCAGAAAAAGATTTCCATTCTCTGCTGAAATTTGTTACGTTGTAGTGAATAAATATATGAGGAGCCCTATCTCAAAATATTCAGTTAAAAGCTGAAATTTAAATTCTTATCACTAATCTCAATACAGTAAAACATTTTTCCAGGTCAATTAGATTTAAAATGTTTTGTCGAAATTTGATTGATGGACATATTCATATGATACAGATAAAGTTTGCCAAGAACACAAATAATAAGCCTAAATAACATAAACTTAAATCCTGCATTCATAATTCTTTATAAAGTGTATTGCTTGGTGAATTCTTAATGTATTGACATTCTGTAATTCTGTTATCTATAATAATGTTAACAAAATGTTTGGAACGGTGATAATAATAATAAAATACTAAGGACTAGACCCAGAGCTAAATTTATTTATTCCAAAAAATAGACCTATGATGAATTACTATCATTATCATTGTTATTTCTTAGATGTGGACATCAAAGTTTAGAGAATTTAACTAACTGGCAAGGTGGTAAGAATTCAAACCCAGGCAGTTGGTTTTATATACTCATATTCTCAACCACCAAATAAACTGGAAATAATATAGACTTTGAAGTCAGAAAGAATTAGCTTTGCATTTTCCCTTTCCCAAATCTTCAGGGTAATTTCCTTATTAAGGCCTGCCCCTCAAGATGATGTAGGTAAATTGATCCTTTTCGGACTAGTGTGAGGATTAAGTAAATTAGCACATAAGCCCTTTAACCTTGTATAGACTGCAGTACAGTGTAAATGTTCAAAACTATTTCTGACCTTCATTAACATTAAAATTTTCTTTTTCCTGTTGTCTCTTAAATAGGTAGCCACAAACTAAAATGCTTTTAGGGACAGCAGGATACAATATAATGCTTGGCTGAACATACACAAAATAGAAAAATCCGTGCCCCACTAAAAGATATTAAAACTAAAAACAAACAGGCAAAGAAAAGATGCATTGGTCTGTATGGCATTATTTTTCATTCCCGATTCAGAATAAAATAATAAATGCATTTTTATAAAATAATTGAGTACATGTAAAAAATGTGTGATGACCATTTTGAAAGCCCCAGATGAGCAGTAAATAATTGTTTTTCTTCTAGATTCTTATATCATGCCAACCATCAATTGTCTAAATAATCTTCTCCGTTTTGGGGACTTACACTTCTCCTTTATAAAATGAGAGTGTTCTGCTGTTATAAATTATTTTTCCAACCTAATAAATATAATTTTTGACAGCTTACAATTCAATAGTATAAAAGCTCTATTTAAAATTAACATGTTTAAGTGAAAAATGCAGAAGTAATGAAATAATGTTATCTAAAGATGAAGTGTCAAAACAGCTCTTACTTAACTTATAGGTACGTATCAATTTAATTCTCCTGAGTCTGTACCTCTTGGAACTCATCTTGGAAGGATAAAAGCCAATGACCCTGACGTGGGGCCAAATGCAGAGATGGAATATAGCATTGCTGAAGGAGATGGTGCAGACATGTTCGATGTCATCACTGACAAGGATACACAGGAAGGGATTATAACTGTCAAACAGGTTTCTTTTCACTGTCTTCACTTTTTCATTGAGTGCTTTATGATTTATTTTTGCTTTTCAGTAAAGGGAAGAAAAGCCTGGGATTTATTTTCTCCCATCTTTTACATGCTGTCTATCCTTAAGATAAGTGGGAATACTGGTAATCTCACTTCAAACAAGTTAAATGTCTTCATCATTGGCACTTATAAACCTCAGCGGCTCATGCTTACACTAGACAACAGTCAAATTAAAATTAGATAAACTTAAAGGTACTTGTTTTATATTTCTCCATAGAGGGAAAAATAGACATGCAGCTATCATTATTTCATGCACTTTTCAAAATACTTCCATTGTAAGTGTGGTGATCTATTTAAATAAATGAAACTTGAAGATACCTTGTGTTTTCTGTTGGTTGCCTCGATTTTCAATGCAGTGTGGGAGGACATTCTGAATCTATACATCTAATAATACAGCTCAATATTGATCATTTCATATTGTTCTTATTTCACTTTTTATTTATATCTTACTTTCCACAAGTGCTTAAATTTTTTAATAAAATAGAAATAACTTTTATTCTATACTTCTATTTTATATTTTTCCTCTGACTATAATAGAATAAATTTAGTAATGACAGTACATGATGTATAAAAATACATTAGATAGTACTGCATTTACCTGTCACCAAAAAATTGAAGTATACTACTAAGTGAGACTCAGTCTCAATGTGTATTCCATTATAGTAAATTAACCCTCTATAAGCATATGGTGAAACAAATACTTACAAATTTATTTTATATACCTATGAAGCAACAATTGAGAAAGTAATTTAAACAAAATTGTTGGTATAATCAGGATTGCTGGCTATTAAAATTTGAAATCGTCTTCCATTGTCACATCTTCTGAATTATGCTAATTTCTTTCATTTAACTTCAGAATTTAGATTTTGAAAATAAAATGCTCTACACTTTAAGAGTGGATGCCAGCAACACTCACCCTGATCCACGATTCTTACACCTGGGACCTTTCAAAGACACGGCTGTGGTCAAAATATCTGTGGAAGATATAGATGAACCTCCTGTGTTCAGCAAAGTCTCTTACTTGATAGAAGTAGATGAAGATGTAAAGGAGGGCAGCATCATTGGACAGGTTACAGCGTACGACCCAGATGCCAGGAACAATTTAATAAAGTAAGTGCTTGAAAATATTTATGTTTTTAGAAATACCATAACCTATCAGAAAGAAAAAAAAGAAATATAATAATCTCACCCTTTACAAACTGTGTGGGGAAAAAAAGGTTGCATAATGTATAATCAAGCATAGTAATACTATCGAACTCTTCCAGAGCACAAATTCTTAGCTTGGCTGTCTTTGATATGCTCTGGGTACAAGGTAGATAGTATTATAGTATTTTTCTGGAGACAATAAAACTGAGGCACCGAGTACTTAAATTATTTGCCCAATGTTTATTAACAAAGCTGGGTTTAAGAACCAGGAAGTTTAAGTCCAGAGTCGATGATTTTAATTCCTTTATCGTTGGTGTAGTTCTTGTCTCATTGTCTCTCTTGGTTAAATAAAAGTTCAAAAAAATAATGAAATAAATAAATTAGAAAAAATATGTTATCCTAGAAATGATGAAATAGTTTCTTTTGAATATTGTTCATATATATATATATATGTGTGTGTGTGTATGTATGTGTGTGTGTGTGTGTGTGTGTGTATATGTATATATGTATATATATATATATATATATATATATACACTTTAAGTTCTGGGATACATGTGCAGAAGGTGCAGGTTTGTTGCCTAGGTATACATGTGCCATTGTGGTTTCCTGCACCTATCAACTCATAATCTATATTAGGTATTTCTCACAATGCTATCCCTGACCTATTTCCCCACCCACTAACAGGTCCCGGTGTGTGATAGCCCCCTCTCTGTATCAACTAAGGCCTAACACATAACATTTTTGAATAATATTATGTCAGTTATATTCCCAAAACACAGAGTATTGCTAAATGGATGACATTTAAGTCAGTAAGAAAGATAAAAGTGTTAATTTGTATAGTATAATATCTTTCAAAATTTCAAATAACTTTTTACCATTTTATAGGTTTTAAATATGCCAGAAACATAAATAAATCTCATATATTTTTCAAAGGGGAATTTAAATATAGTTGGAGCATATAGAAATTTATGCATGGGGTGGATGATAGGTGGATGAGTGGAGGAATATATTGACAGCTGAAGAGATGGACAATACATTAACTTATTAAACATATGGCTAATAAATTACCTAAAATTTTGCTTAAAATTTAATTAGTTAGGGAAAATAAGTGGTTAAATTAATTTCATGTCCTTTACACATAGCAAATTAATAATCATGATACTAAATATATAACTATTTAATTTTCATTTTAGGACTATTCAAATATGTTAATTCACAAAGCAATTTGTTGCACTAAATATATTTTAATGATTATTTAACTTGTTGGTCAGATTAATATATTATTAAACATGCTAACCTTTGTAATTAAGAAACAGTCCATAAAATCCAATCTGTAGTTAATGCCCAAAGCTGATATTAGCTTGAAAATTTGAGTTAGCTTTAGGTTTATTACATTATGATTCCCTGTTCATCTGTTTTTAAAAAATAAATTATTAGTGCCAAATTATGCATTTTGTATATTGTTTAACATCATTTTTGAAACATGACTTCTTGTTAACATTGGAGATTATTTTACTCTGGCAGAATTTTTATCGGCATACATAAAATGTTTAATTTAAAATATTCATATTGCTTAAAGTAAAACTCTTGAAGCAAAATGGAGAAGTAATCTAATTTTCCAACGATCAATGTATATGTACTAGCATGTTCATATCCAAAGCAATGTAGATTTGTGTTTCACTGAAATGGTATATGACTGCTTGGTGTTGGCGTCTCTTGTATGCACGCTTATTAGGTAAAAGTATAAATTATTTTTAAGTTTCCTGCAGTGCTGAGATGGAAATAAGCATTCATCCATTTTTTTTTAAAGGATAGGGGTTGTTTATACCAGTAGCTACAAATGCTCAATAAGTGTCTGTTATTGACAGTTTTTGTCATGTTTCAAAAAAATTCATCAATGTTGGTTGTTCCTTTATTTCTCCTTAGCATTTGTTGCACCAAATGTTTATGCTTGAAATCCTACATTCATTTTAAAAGTAATAGATTGTAACTTTTTTCAATGCAATCACATATTGTAAACAATGACATTATATCAACTTAGATAATGAACCATGTAATTGCTGGACAATTGAATATTTTTGAGTCTGAATGAGACCAAATATGTATAATAATACATTTATCTTTTCTTCATCCATCTAGCATATGTGCATATTAGGAATTCAATAAATTTTGGGTACCTCGCAAGAGGAATGATTCCCCTTCTATGTCACCAAGGGTATTTGTTCATTTATTCAGATCGGGGTTCCACGAAGCTTTGTCAGTTCTTTAGCATTCCTTTCTGAACAAATGTTTTCATCTTCTCAGTAAGTCCTACATAAGCAACAACATATATGTTCTTTAGTCAAATTGTAGCATCAAATTCATGACATCTAGACTGTCTTAAACATTTTGTCTACTCTTTCTTCCATAAAATAGTGTTCATCATGTATTTAGCCCTTGCTCTGAAGTGGAAACTGTTTAGAAGTTTATATTTATTGGCTCATTTAGGCTTCATCACAATGTATAAGGCAGGCACAATTATTACCACTCCAATTTTACAGAAGAATAAACTGAGATGAAAAAAATTCAAGTAATTTTCCCAAGGACAGAGTGCAAATGATTTGCGGACATCTGGGTAGAAATCCAATTTGTTATCAAATATACAGTATGTGGTTTCTCTGTGACTTGATTATGAGGTAGAAGTAATTAATATGATGCTCTTCATATGTAGACAAATTCAGCAGATCTCGGTGTTATCAAGCAAAGCTCTCAAGGGCAAAATTATGTAGGAAGCAAAACATGGCTTTTGTCGCTAAGACTTTGGTCCAATTATTTTCCAGGACTACAAAATGGAATTTCATAAACACTATATATATTATCTTAGGAAACTATGGTTTTATTTCCATTCTTTTAATAGCATCATTGAGGTGTAACTGACCTGCAGCAAATGGCACAAATGTAAAGTATACAAGTATAACACTGATCTGCTTTCTTTCAGTAGATTCAATTTTTTTTTCTTTTCTTTCCTTCCTTTCTTCCTCCCTCCCTCCCTCCCTTCTTTCCTTCCTTCCCTCCCTCCCTCCCTCCCTCCC
>NW_022436951.1:15410232-15526854 GCF_009761245.1 Sapajus apella
TTCTTTCTTTCTTTCTTTCTTTCTTTCTTCTTTCTTTTTCTTTTTCTTTCTTTTCTTTCTTTCTTCTTTCTTTCTTTCCTTCTTTCTTTCTTTTTTCCTCTTTCTTTCTTTCTCTCTCTTTCTTTCTTTCTTCCTCTTTCTTTTTCTTTCTTTCTTTCTCTTTCTTTCTTTCTTTCTTTCTTTCTTTCTTTCTTTCTCTCTCTCTGTCTTTCTTTCTCTCTCTCTTTCTTTCCATCTTTCTTTCTCTCTCTCTCTTTCTTTCTTTCCTTCTTTCTTTTCTTTCTTTTTTTTAATTTTTGTGATGAAATCTTGCTCTTGTTGCCCAGGCTGGAGTGCAATGGTGCGATCTGGGCTTGCCGCCACCTTTGCCTTCTAAGTTCAAGCTATTCTCCTGCCTCAGCCTTCCCAGTAGCTGGGATTGCAGGCATGCACCACCATATCCAGCTAATATTTGTATTTTTAATACAGATGGGGTTTCTCCATGTTGGTCAGGGTGATCTTGAACTCCCAACCTCAGGTGATCAACCCACCTAGGCCTCCCAAAGTTCTGGGATTACAGGAGTGAGCTACTGAGCCCAGCCAATAGATTGGATTTTCTAGAATTCTATGTAAATGAATCATGTGTGTTCATTCTTGTTGAGTGCATAATAGTTTCCTTCCTTTAATAGCTAAATAGCCCTTCAGTATATAAAAATATAACAATTTTCTTATCCACTCACTTGTTAATTGGCGTTTTGGATTGTTTCCAACCCTGGAATATTATATTTATACAAATATGTATGCGAGTACACACGTACACACCTCTGCATCATCGGATAGCCACAGGCTTTCATTTCTCGTGGGTAAATATCTAGAAGAGTAACCGTTGACCATACTGATTTTTACCAGTCAATGGCTTGAATTTATATTCTTTTAAACTGACTTTCAGTAAATGAAAGTTCTTCATTTTAATGAAATGTAATTAATCAACTTTTATAATGGATGAAGATTTTACTGCCTAATTCAGGGCAATATTGTATTTATTTTATATCATAGATATAAATATAGATATAAATATAGATCTATGATCAATTTTAAGTTAATGTTGTATATGGTGTGTGGTATGAATCAAAGTTCTTTTCTTTTTTGTATTTCGTAATATACTATTTTCAACATTTTTTTTTGTTGTTGAAATGAATACCGTATTCCTCCACTGAATTATTTATATACTTTGGTTGCATGTATGAATCTATCTATGGACATCATTTTACTCCAATTCACTATTTGTCTATGTCTACAAAAATACATTTTGTATAGCTTTGTAAAAAACTGTGAAAGGAGATTGTTTTTGTCACTTAATGTTTTTTTCTGTTTTACAGTTGTCAGTTTTTCTAGGACCCTTGCATTTTGATATGCCAATTTCTATAAAAGCATCCACTGGGATTTTACTGAGACTGTGTTTAGTCTGTAGATAAATGTAGGCAGAATTGATATTATAATAATGTGGAGTATATTAGCTCACACACAGTACATATCTCTCCACTCATTTTAGAATATCTGTTCATATTCTTTGTCCACTTCTTGATGTTTTCTTTTTCTTATAAATTTGTTCAAGTTCCTTGTAAATTCTGCATATCAGCTCTTTGCCAGATGGATAAATTGCAAAAAATTTCTCCCATTCTGTAGGTTGCCTGTTCACTCTGATGATAGTTTCTTTTACTGCGCAGAAGCTCTTTAGTTTAATTAGATTCCATTTGTCAATTCTGGTTTTTGTTGCCATTGCTTTTGTTAAGTCATGAAGATTTTGCCCATGACTATGTCCTGAATGATATTGCCTAGGTTTTCTTCGAGGGTGTTTATGGCTTTAGGTCTTATGTTTATGTCATTGATCCATCTTGAGTTAATTTTTGAATAAGATATAAGAAAATGGTCCAGTTTCAGTTTTCTGTATATAGCTAGCTAGTTTTTCCAACACTGCTTTTAAAATAGGGAATACTTTTCCCATTGCTGGCTTTTGTCAGGCTTGTCAAAGATCAGATGGTTGTTGATGGGTGACGTTATTTCTGAGAGAGACCTCTGTTCTGTTCCACTGGTCTATATATATATGTATATATATATGCTTTGGTACCAGTACCATGATGTTTTGGTTACTGTAGTCTTGAAGTATAAAGTCAGGTAGCATGATGCCTCCAGCTCTATTTGCTTAGGAATGCCTTGGCTATATGGGTTCTTCTTTGGTTCCACATGAAATTTAAAGTCTTTTTTTTCCAATTCTGTGAAGAAAGTCAATGGTAGCTTGATGGGGGTAGCATTTAATCTATAAATTACTTTGGGCAGTATAGCCACTTTCATGCTATTGGTTCTTCCTATCCATGAGCATTGAATATTTTTCCATTTCTTTGTGTCCTCTCTTATTTCCTTGAGCAGTGGTTTGTGGTTCTCCTTGAAGAGATCCTTGAAATCCCTTGTAAGTTGTATTCCTAGGTATTTTATTCTCTTTATAGCAATTACGAATGGAGGTTTACTCATGATTTGGCTCTCTGTTCATATATTTTTGGGTATAAAAACGCTTATGATTTTTACATATTGATTTTGTATCTTGAGACTTTGTTAAAGTTACTTATCAGCTTAAGGAGATTTTGAGCTGAGAAAATGGGGTTTTCTAAATATACAATACATCTGCAAAGACAGACTGTTTGACATTCTCTCTTACTATTTGAATATGATTGCCCTGGCCAGAATTTCAAATACTATGTTGAATAGGAGTGGTGAGAGACGACAATCCTTGTCTTTTGCTGGTTTTCAAAGAAAATGCTTCCAACTTTTGCCCATTCAGTATGTATAATATTAACTGTGGGGTTGTCATAAGTAGCTCTTATTATTTTGAGATGTGTTCCATCAGTACATAGAGTATAAAGAGTTTTTTAGCATGAAGGGTTGTTGAATTTTGTCAAAGGTTTTTTCTACATCTATTGAGATAATCATGTAGTTTTTGTCATTGGTTCTGTTCATGTGATGGATACATTTATTGATTTGCATATGTTGAACCAGCTTTGCATCTCATGAATGAAGCCGACTTGATCGTGGTGGATAAGCTTTTGGATGGGCTGCTGGATTTGGTTTGCCAGTATTTTATTGAGGATTGTCGCATCAGTGTTCATCAGTGATATTGGCCTGAAATTTTCTTTTTTTTGTTATCCCTCTGCCAGGTTTTGATATCAGGATGATGCTGGCCTCATAAAATGAGTTAGAGAGCAATCCCTCTTTTTCTATTGTTGGGAATAGAAAACCTTTTTCAGAAGGAATGGTACCAGCTCTTCTTTGTCTCTGTGGTAGAATTTGGCTGTGAATCTTTTTAGTCCTGGACTCTTTTTTGTTGGGAGGCTATTAATTACTGCCTCAATTTCAGAACTTGTTATTGGTCATTTCAGGGATTTGACTTCTACCTGGTTTAGTCTTGGGAAAATGTATGTGTCTGGGAATTTATCCATTTCTTCTAGAGTTTCTAGTTTATTTGCATAGAGGTGTTTATAGTATTCCCTGATGGTGGTTTGTATTTCTATGGGATCAGTGGTGATACCCCCTTTATTATTTTTTATTGTGTCTACTTGATTCTTCTCTCTTTTCTTCTTCATTAGACTGCCTAGCAGTGTATATATTTCTTTCCATAAGACCAGCTCCTGGATTCATGATTCTTTGAGGATTTTTTTGTGTGTCTCTATTTCCTTCAATTCTGCTCTGATCTTAGATTTATTGTCTTGTGCGAGCTTTTGAAATTGTTTGTTCTTGTTTCTCTAGTTCTTTTTTTTTAATTTTAATTTTTTAATTGCATTTTAGGTTTTGGAGTATATGTGAAGGACATGCAAGGTTGGTGCATAGGTATACACATGGCAGTGTGATTTGCTGCCTTCCTCCCCATCACCTATATCTGGCATTTCTCCCAATGCCATCTCTCCCCAAATCCCTATCCCCCACTGTCCCTCCCCTATTTCCCCCCAACAGACCCCAGTGTGCGATGCTCCACTCCCTGTGTCCATGTGTTGTCATTGTTCAACACCCGCCTATGAGTGAGAACATGCAGTGTTTGATTTTCTGTTCTTGTGTCAGTTTGCTGAGAATGATGGTTTCCAGGTTCATCCACATCCCTACAAAGGACACAAACTCATCATTTTTGAATGCTGCGTAGTATTCCATGGTGTATATGTGCTGCATTTTCCCTGTCCAGTCTATCATTGATGGGCATTTGGGTTGGTTCCAGGTCTTTGCTATTGTAAACTGTGCTGCAATGAACATTCGTGTGCATGTGTCCTTATAGTAGAACGATTTATAATCCTTTGGATATATACCCAGTAATGGGATTGCTGGGTCAAATGGAATTTCTATTTCTACATCCTTGAGGAATCGCCACACTGTCTTCCACAATGGTTGAACTAATTTATACTCCCACCAACAGTGTAAAAGGGTTTCTAATTCTCCACATCCTCTCCAGCATCTGTTGTCTCCAGATTTTTTAATGATCACCATTGTAACTGGCATGAGATGGTATCTCAATGTAGTTTTGATTTGCATTTCTCTACTGATCAGTGATGATGAGCATTTTTTCATATGTTTGTTGGCCTCATGTATGTCTTATTTTCTAAAGTGTCTGTTCATATCCTTCACCCACTTTTGAATGGGCTTCTTCATTTTTTTCTTGTAAATCTGTTTTAGTTCTTTATAGATTCTGGTTATCAGCCCTTTGTCAGATGGGTAGACTGCAAAATTCTTTTCCCATTCTGTTAGTTGACAATTCACTCTAATGATTGTTTCTTTTGCCATGAAGAAACTGTGGAGTTTGATTAGGTCCCATTTGTCTATTTTGGCTTTTGTTGCCAATGCTTTTGGTGTTTTGGTCATGAAGTCCTTGCCTATGCTCATGTCCTGAATGGTTTTGCCTAGATTTTATTTTAGGATTTTTATGGTGTTAGGTCTTGTGTTTAAGTCTTTAATCTATCTGGAGTTAATTTTAGTGTAAGGTGTCAAGAAGGGGTCCAGTTTCTGCTTTCTGCACCTGGCTAGCCAGTTTTCCCAACACCATTTATTAAACAGGGAATCCTTTCCCCATTACTTGTTTTCATCAGGTTTGTCAAAGATCGGATGATTGTAGATGTGTTTTGTTGCCTCCGAGGCCTCTGTTCTGTTCCACTGGTCTATATCTCTGTTTTGGTACCAGTGCCATGCTGTTTTGATTACTGTACCCTTCTAGTATAGTTTGAAGTCCAGTAGTGTGATGCCTCCTTCTTTGTTCTTTTTGCTTAGAATTGACTTGGCTATGTGGGCTCTCTTTTGGTTCCATATGAAGTTTAAGGTGTTTTTTCCCAGTTCTGTGAAGAAGGACATTGGTAGTTTGATGGGGATACCGTTAAATCTGTCAATTAATTTGGGCAGTATGGCCATTTTCATGATATTGATTCTTACTAACCATGAATATGGAATGTTTCTCCATCTGTCTGTGTCCTCTCTTATTTCATTGAGCAGTGATTTGTAGTTCTCCTTGAAGAGGTCCTTTACGTTCCTTGTTAGTTGTATTCCTAGGTATTTTATTCTCTTGGTAGCAATTGTGAATGGCAGTTTATTCTTGATTTGGCTCTCTTTAAGTCTGTTATTGGTGTATAGGAATGCTTGTGATTTTTGCACATTGATTCAAAAAAACCTCAAGACCAAGCAGAAGACAAGAAATAACTAAGATCAGAGCAATACTGAAGGAGATAGAGAAACAAAAAACCCTTCAAAAAATCAATAAATCCAGTAGCTGGTTTTTTGAAAAGGTCAACAAAATAGACAGACCACTAGCCAGATTAATAAAAAAGAAACAAGAATCAAATAGATGCAATAAAAAACAATAAAGGGGATATCACCACAGATTCCGCAGAAATACCAACCATCATCAGAGATTATTACAAACAACTCTATGCACATAAACTAGTAAACATGGAAGAAATGAATAAATTCCTGGACACTTGCATCCTCCCAAGGCTAAACCAGGAAGAAGTCGAAACCCCGACTAGACCAATAACAAGGTCTGAAGTTGAGGCAGCAATTAGGAGCCTATCACCCAAAAAAAGCCCAGATCCAGTTGGTTTCACAGCCAAATTCTATCAGACATACAAAGAGGAGCTAGTAGCATTCTTTTTGAAACAATTCCAAACAATCCAAAAAGAGGGAATCCTTCCCAAATCATTTTTTGAGACCAACATCATCCTGATACCAAAACCCGACAGAGACTCAGCAAGAAAAGAAAATTTCAGGCCAATATCCATGATGAGCATAGATGCAAAAATCTTCAATAAAATACTGGCAAACTGATTGAAGCAGCATATCAAAAAGCTTATCCACCATGATCAAGCAGGCTTCATCCCAGGGATGCAAGGCTGGTTCAACATACGCAAGTCTATAAACATAATTCACCACATAAACAGAACCGAAGACAAAAATCACATGATTATCTCAATTGATTCAAAGAAGGCCTTTGACGAAATTCAACAGACTTTTATGCTAAAAACCCTTAATAAACTATATATTGACAGAGTATCTCAAAATAATAAAAGCTATTTATGACAAACCAACAGCCAATATCATATTAAATGGGTAAAAATTGGAAGCATTCCCTTTGAAATCTGGCACTAGACAAGGACGCTTTCTCTTACCACTCTTATTCAATATAGTTTTGGAAGTTCTAGCCAGAGCAATCAGGCAAGAAAAAGAAATAAAAGGCACTCAAATAGGAAAGGAGGAAGTCAAATTGCCTCTATTTGCAGATGACATGATTGTATATCTAGAAAACCCCATCATCTCAGCCCCAAATCTCCTGAAACTGATAAGCAACTTCAGCGAAGTTGCAGGATACAAAATCAATGTGCAAAAATCACAAGCATTCCTATACACCAATAACAGACTTAAAGAGAGCCAAATCAAGAACGAACTGCCATTCCCACTTTCTCTAGTTCTTTTAATTGTGATGTCAGGGTGTCGATTTCCCACTTTCTCCCATGGGCATTTGGTGCTATAAATTTCCCTCTAAACACTGCTTTAGCTGTGACCCAGAGATTCTGGTTTGTTGTAAAATAGTTCTCATTGGTTTCAAAACACTTATTTATTTCTGCTTTAATTTTGTTATTTACCCAGTAAATAAATAAGTTATTCCAGAGCAGGTTGTTCAGTTTTTGTGTCCTTGTGTGGTTTTGCATCAGTTTCTTAATCCTGAGCTCTAATTTGATTGAACTGTGTTCTGAGAGACAGTTTGTTATGATTTCCATTCTTTTGCATTTGCTGAGGAGTATCTTACTTCTAATTATAAGGTCGATTTTAGAATAAGTGTGATGTGGTGCTAAGTAGAATGTATATTCTGCTAATTTGGGGTGGAAAGTTTTGTAGATGTCCATTAGGTCTACTTGATCTGGAGCTAAGTCCTGAATATCCTTGTTAATTTTCTGTCTTGGTGATCTGTCTAATATTGACAGTGGGGTGTTAAAATCTCCCACTATTTTTGTGTAGGAGTCTAAGTCTCTTTGTAGGTCTGTAAGAACTTGCTTTATGAATCTGGGTGCTGCTCTGTTGGGTGCATGTATATTTAGGAAAGCTAGCTATTCTTGTTGCATGGATCCCTTTACCATTATGTAATGCCTTTCTTTGTCTTTTCTTGATCTTTGTTGGTTTAATTCTGTTTTATCAGAGACTAGTATTGCAATCTCTGCTTTTTTTTTTGCAATCTCTGTATTTGTTTGGTAAATATTCCTCCATCCCTTTATTTTGAGCCCAAGTATGTCTTTGCACTGAGATAGGTCTCCTAAATACAGTACACTGATGGGTGTTGACTCATTTAATTTGCTAGTCTGTATCTCTTAATTGGGTAATTTAGCCCATTTATGTTTAAGGTTTATATTGTTATGTGTGAATTTGATCCTGTCATTATGATGTTAGCTGGTTATTTTGCACCTTAGTTGATGCAGTTTCTTCAGTGTATTGATGGTCTTTGTAATTTGCTATGTTTTTGCAGTGGCTAGTAGTAGTTTTTCCTTTCCATGTTTAGTGCTTCCTTCAGGAGCTCCTGCAAGGCAGGCCTGGTGGTGAAAAACTCTCTTAGCATTTGCTTGTCTGTGAAGGATTTTATTTCTCCTTTGTTTATGAACTCTTCTTTCACTGGATATGAAATTCTGGGTTGAAAATTATTTTCTATAAGAATATTGAATATTGGCCCCCACCCTTTTCTGGCTTGTAGAGTTTCTGCACAGAGATCCACTGTTAGTCTGATGGGCTTCCCTTTGTAGGTAACCCCGACTTTTCTCTCTGGCTGCCCTTAACATTTTTTCCTTCATTTCAACCTTGGTGAATTTGATGATTATGTGTCTTGGGGTTGCTGTTTTCAAGAAGTATCTTTGTGGTGTTCTCTGTGTTTCCTGAATTTGAATGTTGTCTTATCTTGCTAGGTTGGGGAGGTTCTCCTGGATGATATCCTAAGGAGTGTTTTCCAACTCAGTTCCATTCTCCCCATCATTTTCAGGTACACCAATCAAATATAGGTTGGGTCTTTACACGTAGTCCTATTTTGTTGGAGGCTTTGTTCATTCCTTTTCATTCTTTTTTCTGTAATCTTGTCTTCATGCTTTATTTCATTAAGTTGAGCTTCAATTTGTGATATTCTTTCTTCTGCCTGATTGATTTGGCTATTGATACTTGTGTATGCTTCATGAAGTTTTTCACTTCCATCAGGTCATTTATGTTATTCTTTAAACTGGTTATTACAATAGCAAAGACCTGGAACCAACCCAAATGTCCATCGATGATAGACTGGACAGGGAAAATGTGGCATATATACACCATGGAATATTATGCAGCCATAAAAAATGATGAGTTTGTGTCCTTAGTAGGGACATGGATGAACCTGGAAACCATCATTCTCAGCAAACTGACAGAAGAGCAGAAGATCAAATACCGCATGTTCTCACTCGTAGGTGGGTGTCGAACAATGAGAACACATGGACACAGGGAGGGGAGCACTACACACTGGGGTCAGTTAGGGGGAAATAGGGGAGGGACGGTGGGAGTGGGGAGCTGGGGAGAGATAGCAAGGGGAGAGATGCCAGATGTAGGTGATGGGGAGGAAGGCAGCAAATCACACTGCCATGTGTGTACCTATGCAACAATCTTGCATGTTCTTCACATGTACCCCCAAACCTAAAAAGCAATAAAATAAATAAATGGGAAAAAAAAAAAGCAATTCCTCTAATCTATTTTTCAAGGTTCTTAACTTCCTTGCATTCAGTTAGAACACGCTCTTTTAGCTCAGAGGAGTTTTTTATTACCCACCTTCTGAAACCTACTTCTGTCAATTTGTCAAACTCATTCTCCACCCAGTTTTGTCTCTTTGCTTATGAGGAGTTGTGATCCTTTGGAGGAGAAGCGGTGTTCTGGCTTCTGGGATTTTCAGCCTTTTTGTGCTGGTTTTTCCTCATCTTTGTGGATTTATCTACCTTCTGTCTTTGATGTTGGTAGCCTTTGGATGGGGTTGTTTTGTGGATGTTATTTTTGATGATGTTGATGCTATTCCTTTCTGTTTATTAGTTTTCATTCTAACAGTCAGGCCCCTATACTGCAGGTCTGCTGGAGTTTGCTCCAGACCTTGTTTGCCTGAGTATCACCAGCGGAGGCTGCAGAACAACAAAGATTACTGCCTGTTTCTTCCTCTGGAAGCTTTGTCCCAGAGGGGCACCTGCCAGTTGCCAGCCAGAGCTCTTCTATATCAGCTGACTATCAACCTCTGCTGGGACATGTCTCCAAGTCGGGAGACACAGGGGTCAGTGACCCACTTGAGGAGGCAGTCTGTCCCTTAGCAGAGCTCCAGTGCTGTGCTGGGAGATCCACTGCTTTCTTCAGAGCCCTCAGGCAGGAACATTTAAGTCTGCTGAAACTGCCCCCACAACTGCCCCTTACCCCAGGTGCTTGGTCCCAGGGAGACAGGAGTTTTATCTGCAAGCCCTTGGCTGGGGCTGCTGCCTTTCTTTCAGAGATGCCCTGCCTGTAGAGGAAGTAACTAGAGGGGGTTTACAAATGTTTTTAAAATATTTTTCTATTTTATTATTTTTTGTTCTTCATTATTTAGGGCTTTTATTTGTTCTTTTCTGTTTTTTGATTGGCAAGCTGGGGTCATTTATTCAAGACATAGCATTTTTCTAATATGTACATCATATTAATGTAAATTTCCTTCTAAGTATAGCTTTAGCCATTTTTCATGACATTCTGATATTAATAAATGTACTCCATTTTTAAATTACTGTTTTTTTTTGTTTGTTTAAACATTACTTGTATAATAGGCACATAGATGAGTCTTGCTTTATAACCTCATTTAACATTCTGTGACTTTACATTGAAATGTTTAAATCACTTATATTTAATGTGATTATTGATACTGTTACATTTAATTATCATTTTGCTATTTGTTTTCTGATTTTTCCGTCTCTTATGGTTTCCTCTTTCTTATTTGCCTTCTTTGGGTTAATATGGTATGTTTCATTCTATTTTATTTCTTTTTTGGCTTATCACTCTTCTTAAACATTTTTGCTGAATGTAGACTTTTTGATTGTTTCTTATCAGTACAGTAAAGATGCTCCTGTGCCCTTAACTTTGTTTCCATCTTTGTTACTTTATTTGTTTCTCAGAATGCTTTTAATTTTGTCACTAGTTTTGAGCAGTTTAATTATTATATGCCTTACTCTAGTATGCTTTGTTTCTTTTTTCACTTAGAGTTAATTGAGCCTCTTCAATTCTGAGTGTATACCTTTTCTTAAACTTAGAACAGTTTTGCTGGTTGTTTCTTCAATATGTTTTGCCCTACCCTCTTCTCCTTAAAAGAATTTAAGTACGATTATATTAGTTTTGTTAAAGGTATAACACTGTTGATTGGGTCTCTTTATTTTTTTCCATTCTTTTCCTTTTTCTCATTTTGAATCTATTCAATGACATTTTGAATCTATTCAAAATGACAAAAGGAAAAGAATAAAACAATTAATTCATTTCCATCATGAATATGAAAATGAAGATTCATCTTCATCTACAAGTTCACAATTATTTTTCTGCAACATCTTATCTGCTTTAATGTCATGCAGAATATTTTTTAATCTTTGATTTGTAGTCTTTTCTTTAAAGGTTCTTTAATATAATATATATATTATATATAGTAAGGCATATATATATATATATATATATATGCTTTTAAACATGCATCTCGTTAGCATGCCTATTAACTTTTAAAATTCTGTCAATGGTGTTATTTGGGGGTTGTTTTTAATTAATAGATTTTTCTTTGAATTCACATTTTTCTGCTTCTTTCCCTTTCTGTAATTTCTGATTGGATTACAGACATTGTGAGTTTTACTAGGTTCAGTGCTAAATAGCTTCACATTCTAATAAATATTGTCAAGTTTTGCTCTTTCTTAAAACAACTTAATTCTTTTGAATATTGGTTTTGTAGCAAACCTTAATCTTGGACTAATTTTGCCCCATTAATCAAGTAGTACCTTTCTGAATAGTCTACCAGAAATCTTGCAAATTATGAGGTTTTCTACTCTGTCTGGTGATGACTCGTGCCATTCCCAGTTCATACCTTTTCTCCCTCTAATCCTTGTGATTGGTTATGTCTGTTGTTTCTTGTTTTCTGCTTTCGTCCATTTTCTCATACGTACACAGCTGAAAAGTTGGGTGACATTATTTTTAGATTATAATGGTTCTCTCTGTTACTTCTTCCTCCAAACTTTAGCTACTTTAGTCTCTGTGGACTCGGCATCATCTCCTCTACTCAGGGAGATGGCAAACTCCATCTGTGTCCCCACGTCCTGCGTTATGAAAACCCTATTCAGAAAGTACAATGGGAAATGTTAGGGATTACCTCCTTTCTTTCCTTTCTCTCAGGGATGATTGTCTTGTTTTCTTATGTTCAGTACTTTAAGAATTATTTAATGTATTTTGTCTGATTTGTTTTACTTTAGTATTATGGTAAATCCAGCATGTGTATATATCTTTGCCAAAAGAGGAAGTTAGAGAAAATTATTTTTTAATATGTCCATGCTTACATAATTGTAGTAATTCATTTTAGAAAACATGGATGACACAGGAAATTTTGTAGCTCATAAGACAACTATGATTCTCTGCTCAATAGATATTCTAGTGTTATTTTACTGCCTTCCACTGAATATTTCATCTTTCATATATTTTGTCAGTCTGCTATCTCAATTTTATTTGATTTAATTCATTATATATATGTATAAAGATTTTTAAAGTTTTATTTGCTAATGTCATTAAACTCTTAATCTTCTGTTGTATAAATATATCACGTATACTATACATCAATAAATGTATACACAATCTATACATACACACACATATACTTGTGTGTATATTGTGTGTGTATATATAACCTCCCCTATATGTGATAATTTCCTGGGGCTATCATTTCTTATTCAAAGACTGATAGTAAAATGTGCAACCTTGCTTCCCAGTGTTTAAAAACAGATGAATAAAAGTTCATTTTTGGGTGGGCGTGGTGGCTCATGCCTGTAATCCCAGCACTTTGGGGGACCAAGGCAGGCAGATTGTGAAGTCAGAGTTTGAGACCAGACTGGCCAACATGGTGAAACCCCATCTCTACTGAAAATACAAAAAACTAGCTGGGCTTGGTGGTGGGCACCTGTAATCCCAGCTTCTGAGGAGGCTATGACAGGAGAATCACTTGAAACTGGAAGGCAGAGGTTGCAGTGAGCCAAGATAATGCCACTGCACTCCAGCCTAAGTGACAGAGTGAAACTTTTTCTCAAAAAAAAAAAAAAGGTTCAGTTTAAAAGTCTTCCAGAAATATTTGTTTTGTATAGGGTACTCAAGTCCTGGAAATAATTCATTATAATTTCACCTGTAACATCTCAAGAATTATTGTAAGCAGAAGAAACATGTTCAGAGACCAAATTAATCTCAAATTACATTCTTCAGTTGGTACTACCAATTCTGCCAATTTATGAGGTCATACCTGAAAACATAGCATAGAGGATCGTTCTTGTTAGCATATAAAATGTATGCAAAAAAGCTTTAGATATCCAATTATAGTGTGAAGAAAAATGAGCAATAATTCACCAAGAATGCGACATTGTAGCATGGGACTGTTTTGTTTGCTGTGATCAAATTTAGAAGGATGACTGATCTCAGTGCTGAAATAGGCGATGATAAGCATCACGGAGAAACATTTTTCCAGGGAAAGATTGGGAACTAATTCTCATCCACGATTAAATCTGTTCATCAAATATATTTTCTGAAATACATCTGCCACTTGCAGCATGAGATTATGGTTACAATTAGCAGCTGTTGTCAGCTCTGCTTCACCTCATTAGTAATCATGCATCTACAAAGTTATAGGGTTGATTATAGCTTTACAAGAACTGAAAGAACATGTTGCCTCATTTCACACCTATTTTATGCTTAACGTATTTAAAGTTCAATGATTTTTAAAAGAAATCCTTTCTATGGTTGTGGAATTGAAAAGTAACAAAACAAACGTTCTGGTGAGAGATTTAACCATGTCTCAATAAAATGTCCATGGCTTCAGAATAAACTGGAATAAATGCATAAGTGCATTCCTATATAGAGCTGCTTCTCTCCTATTTACTTGATTTTATTGCAAGAGGTAAAATAATAATAATCTAACAATAATATCACTAATCTCTGTAAAAAGATTTGAACTTTTTTCAAATGAAATTAAAAATAATGTCATTGTATAGCTAATACTCTATTCATTTTTGAGAGGTAATGAAGGTTGGATAGGTCGCAGCTATAAGAAACATGTTTCTGGAGTGCAGTAGCTGGAAAGTAAAATGACATCCTAGCTAAATTGACATAGTCAGTGGAAGAAATATATGGAATCTTGTAGAGAAAAAGGAAGGTATTCCTGACATATCTCGCATATTACTCATTTGTTCTGGTTTCTGTAATTTAGTTTAAATTATTTGTGCTAGGTAAAATATATATATATATATATATCTGACACATGCTTGACTTTTAACTGTAGAACATAAAAATACAAAGAGCAAACAAGAAAAATGAAACGCAGAGTTCAGCTTCTGTGGGAAGAGAGCTCTTGTGCCCTCTTGCACATGTTCTTTGATGCCTATATGATTGGATCCTGTCTCTGTAGAAAGTATTCATACAAAAATTTATGACAATGGCCTTTTTTTAACTTATTGTCCAAAATTCAATGAGAGGAGATCAATAAAATATTGTTGTCATAATAGGCCATCTGCTGGAACATAGAGATAGCTTTGTTCTGTGTGTAGGGTTTATCAGGCTCTTTCTGGTCATTTGTGGTAATCCAATGTATTTATTATTAATAAGTAAATCAGAATGTCCTATTCTGTGTTGAAAATAGAAATTTGGCTGCTAAATAAAAGAAAATTATCTCTGAGCTTTGACAAATTGTGAGACATCGTTTGCACTGGAAACAAAAATCTGAATATAGACCTGGAGGTTGGCAATGTCAAAGTTAAAAGTGAGCTATTTCTGTATCATTAGAGAGTTTTCTTCATGGATTCTTAAGGTGAAAAACAGTGCCTTTCAAGGTTGTACCTAAGAGTAGGGTGGCCAGAAACCCAAATCTATTTTGATCCTGAAAAAAGATACAAATAATGTCAAAGTTTGACTTTTATCATGTTGCAATTGTTAGCTGTTCCTCAATCATAGAAATATCATAGAAATCTCTAGGCCAAACTCCAGGGCAACTAGCAATGAGTGCAAAAGGAAAATTTAATTTCCTCTCTGATCTTCAATGGAAACAGTAGGAAAAAATCCAAGAACTATTCAGACATAAGCAGGTAATGGTTAACTATTGACCTTTCCAACAATAGAGAGAAATATTTACAGGTGAATATTATGAATTGAGCTCCATTCAATGCACAGATGTAGTTCTGTTCTTTTACTTTCACTTTATTTTTGTGCATTTTAGGTTTATTTTTATTCATAAGCAGAATTCGTGTAGCTAGGGAAAAAGTACATTTTTATTGTTCCAATGACTTTCTTTGCTTTTATCTCAAAAACCTTGTAATAGTGATTTGGTTCCAACATCAATAAAACCCACATCAGGAAGTGTAAGAGAGTTGAAACCTATAGATAGGAAGCATAATATTTTGTTTCATGTTAGCCCAGCTGGAAATAGAGATTAAAAAGAAAAATTTCAATATAACTTGCATGCTCAGTTTTGCTACATTGTTATTTTACAAATCAGATCTATCTCTGATAATAGTCTTACAGAGAATTGTTAGCTAAAAGCCAACATGACTTCTGCTTCCAGAAAACAATAAATTAAAACAAAACATTTCTGGAAGCAGAAGCCTCTGTTGCCTGGCTGAAGTGAAGTGGTGTGATCTCGGCTCACTGCAACCTCCACCTTCTGGGTTCAAGCAATTCCCTGCCTCAGCCTCCTGAGTAACTGAGACTACAGGTGCCTGCCACCACACTCAGTTAATTTTTGTATTTTTTGTAGAGATGGGGTTTCACATGTTGACCAGGTTGGTTTCGATCTCTTGACCTTGTGATCTGACCACCTCGGCCTTCCAAAGTGCTGGGATTACAGGTGTGAGCCACTGCGCCTGGCATAAATGATTGTATTTTAAGTGCCTAAATTCTTTTTATAACACCTTTTGGAAAGATTACAATAACGATTACTGAACATCTTGAGGGAATACTGTCATTTCCATGTAGTTCTGTTGTGGATTACAGAATCCTACTGAATGACAAAAGGGAGATGGTTGAACTATTGCCATGTACTGGGAGTGAGGTAGAACCTAAGACCAGCTATATGAAGTTTTTTAGCCATTCCGCCATTTAGATGACACCCAATACCTTTTTCCACGGCCCAAATACTCTCTTTGAAGCAGTATCTGTGACTCTGCAATATTATTTTATAAAATATAGCAGAAAGTAAATTAAGCAAGCATCTTCATGGACTGTATTAAATTGTTAAAATTATGATCAGACACAAGTTTACTTAATAGATCCCTTAGGTTCAGCATAATTCTCAAACAATAGATTAAATAGTTATGCCCTGGCTGGGCATGGTGCCTCAGGCCTGTAATCCCAGCACTTTGGGAGGCCAAGGCAGGCAGATCACTTGAGGTCGGGAGTTCCAGACCGGCCTGACCAACATGGAGAAAACCTGTCTCTACTAAAAATGCAAAATTAGCTGAGCAAGGTGGTGCATGTCTGTAATCCAAGCTACTCGGGAGGCTGAGGCAGCAGAATCGCTTGAACCTGGAGGGCTGATGTTGTGGTGAGCCGAGATCGAGGCATTGTACTCCAGCCTGGGCAACAAGAGCAAAACTCCGTCAAAAAAAAAAAAAAAAGAAGGATGTCCTTCAATAAACAATTTAAACAACAACAACAACAACAAAATACAGTTGAGGTTAATGTATGTTCACCCAATAATTTAAAAATTGCCAATACTTCATAATGTTTCAAAACCTAAATATCTATCAATTATGTTTGCTAAAGTCAGTGCCAAAGCATGAATATATTAAAGATTTATAATGGGAACTATGACTTTCCAATTCACTTGATCAAAAAGAAGTTCATAATAAGATAATATGTCTTTAATAAGATATCAAGAAAAATGAGGACTACACCAGGGGCTGATTAACCTGTTAATTGTCCTTCATTGCTTTTCCTGTTTCTGTTCTTCTTCTAATCATTTTATCTCATAGTCTAAAACTGCTATATTAATACCTAGTCTGTAGAGCTACAGCATAGGATTTATCTAAGAGTTTGTTAGAAATGCGCAGTCCCAGCTCCCACCCCTGATCTATTGAATCAAACTCATTCGTACGTGATTCACCTAAATGTTAACGTTTGAGAAGAACTCACTTTTTGATATGGCTCAATTAAAGGCTCTGCAACAGCAATCTCAAAAAGATGTAAAAAATTAGCTAGTATGCCATAACATGGTCTGATGTAACTGAAGGACTGTCATATAAATTAATCTTTTCTAAAATTTATCTTTTAAGTATATATTAGATTTCTATTGCTGCCACACACACAAAATACTATAAATGTGTTATGTTACAGATGGGTGTGAACTTCTGTAGGTCAGAAGTTCAGTATGAGCCTCACAGGGCTAAAGTCAAGGTGCTGGTGTGAACAGGCCTTTTTCTTTCTGCAGATTCCAGCCAGGGAATTGTTTCCTTGATCATTTGTGCTGTGATCAGTCAGCTTCCTTGCAGTTGTGTGTGCAAGACCCCTGTTTTCTTACTGGTTGTCAGCTTAAGGACCATCCTCAGTTTCTAGAAGCTGCCTACATTCATTGTCTATTGGTTTGTGGCTCCTTTCCTTCAGCTTTAATGCCAGCAGCAATGGGTCAAGTACTTCTCATTCTCCAAATCTCTTCTTTTTTTTCTCTTCTGTTTCATCTCTCTAAACCAATTTTCTGCCTTCCCATGCCATTTTTTTGTTTGTTTGTTTTTGAGTTAGAGTCTTGTTCTGTCACCCAGGCTAGAGTGCAGTGGTGCTGTCTCAACTCACTGCAACCTCTGCTTCCCAGGTTCAAGCGATTCTCCTGCCACATCCTCTGGAGTAGCTGAAACTATAGGGGACCGCCACCACACCCCACTAATTTTGTAATAGACATAGGGTTTCTCCATGTTGGCCAGGCTGGTCTGGAACTCCTGGCCGCAAGTGATCCTCCCTCCTTGGCCTCCCAAACTGCTGGGATTACAGGTTCGAGCCACGATGCCCGGCCTTCCCCTTCCACTTTTAAGGGCTCATAGGATTAAACCAGGCACGTCTTGATAATCAGGGATAATCCCCTGTATGAGTGTTTTTAACCTTAATCACATCTGCAAAGTTACTTTTGAGGTGTAAGACAAAATCTTCACAGGTTCTGGGGATTAATGTATAGACATTTTAGGGAGAGGAGAGATTATTTTGCTAACTGCAGAGTGATGCAAAGCTTTAAATGACATCTTCCATATACAGCCCTAATGAGAAAGTTACAGAACTCTCTGGTGATATGACATTTCATTTTGATTTGAAATAAGTTGGAGGGATAGATGGAAGGAAGACCTGTATTCAGCTGGATGTTTCTTGAACAAAAAGCCATTCATGAGCTATGTATTTTATAACAGCCTTCTCTATATTCACTTATAGAGGGCTCTGGACACACTTATGAATTTTTTTAACATACTTTTGATTTATTCATTACAATCGACTTAATCAAGTTTAACATTACTGTTTCATGTGTCTCAAGCACTGCAGTCAGCCTATGATAGGTGAACCAAGTGATACTTAAGAACTCACTTTACCAACTGCCGCCCAGATTTATGTGTATAAATAATGGTCCTAAAGTACACATAATCATGGAATTGTAAGCGGAAGGAGTCAAATACATGAAATTGCTCAAATAACAATTGTGTAAAATAAAAATTCATGAAAGTTGTTAGCATTTTACATTTCACGTCTTTGTCAGGTCATTGTGGAAATTACCTATAATTTCAAGAAACGGTAGAAATAATAACCTTAGAAGAATGCCTGGATTTATCAGTCTCTCTTCTGTCAGATACTCTGTTGATCGGCATACTGATATGGACCGTATTTTCGGCATCCACTCAGAAAATGGCTCTATTTTCACTTTGAAAGCCCTTGACCGGGAATCATCTCCTTGGCATAACATCACTGTTACAGCCACAGAAATAAGTAAGTCGGAGCTATCTCCACCTGAACACACTGTCTTTCATCAAAGTGGTAAAATAATAGCACCAGCTGGACTCATTTTCTTGAGTGGTATGATTGTATCCTTAGCAAGATCTTAGAGAAATGGTTTAGAATGTCAACACATTTCTAAGTTATTTTTAAGGGTTATCAAATAATTCATTCCTTTCAAATTTGATATTCTTTTACACCTTATATGGGAGAGAAATATAATTTAGCCACATAAAAATAATCTAAGAAAATTATTACAAGTAATACTTCATTCTCAATTATATTTTCCTCAATTTTATTGTGCTTTTCATTTGGACCATGTAAGAGAGCTGAGATATTCATCAGCAGCCCAATTGAGAAAGTGCACACCACAAAAAGGATCTGTTGCTAAGCTACAAATGGGTGAGTGGTTTCACTGCTTCTCTGTAAATGAGACTGAAATCTTACACATGTTCTCGTTGCAGATAACCCAAAACAAAGTAGCCGTATTCCTGTCTTCATCAGAATTCTAGATATAAATGACCATGCTCCGGAATTTGCCATGTATTATGAAACATTTGTTTGTGAAAATGCAAAACCTGGGCAGGTAAATAAAATCATTAAAAAAGTTAAAAGAATATATTTTCTCTTTACAAGGTCAAATGACAATTCATCACTTTATTTTCAGGATTTCTTTTGTGCAAACTATTGTCCATACTTCTTGTCCACCATTTATTTATCTTTACCAAAGAAGTCACAGGGATTTTAAAAAGGTGATTTTAAAAATGCTTTTATGATGGAATAAATAATATAATAGGGAATATTATAACATATGTTTTAATTTATATACTAGGTTTATCATGAATATGACATATGTAGAAGCTGTTACCTACATTCATAATTATGCTAATGCTGAGTTATATTCACTAATAGAATGAAAATACATTATAAAATAAAACATGAAGTATGAAAGTGAAATTGTTTTATGTTACTATAAAGATAATCATAATAATTGTTGTCTTGATGAGATTTTTCCACTTTTATAGTTTTACGAGATATTGATATGAGTGGTGTTTTGTAAGTTTTGAAGTTTCATAACACTGAAATGAAGTAGATTTGTTTGTAAAAAAATTAGGAAGTCTTCTTACAAAGTAATTCTTTCAAATGTATATGTGTAAGTAATTCTAAATGCAGAATATGCTTATTTTTGACAAAAATATAGCATTTTTAATAATAACTGCATAATTTTTATCAAAGGTAATTTAATCAGTTAATTAACTACTTTAAAGAAAAAAATAGGTAGATGTTCATAACCATCTGTAATTCCATCATGTATTTTTAAGTTAGAAAATAAACTGAAATACAGTCTTTCTTCTACCCAGTAAAGAGTATTATGAACTGAGTATTTGTGGTCCTCCTCCAAATTCATATTTTGAAAATGTAACCCTAGTGTCTTGTATTTGGAGATGTGTTTCCAAGAAGTAATTAACATGATGTGAAGTCATAAAGGGATTGAGCCTGATCTGTTGGGATTAAGCATACTAAGAAGAGATAAAAGAAAGCTCATGCTCTCTCTTTCTTCCTGTCCCTGAATTCATGGACCAATGAAAAACTATGTGAGAGAATTCAGGGAGAAGCCAGCTATTAATATTTGCAAACCCTCACCAAAAGCCAACAATGCTAGCATCTTGAGCTCAACCCTTACATCCGCCAGAAGTATGTGAAAATGCATTTCTGTTGTTTAAGCCATTGAGTGTGTGGGACTGTTATGGCAGCCCAGCTGACTAAGACAGAGATACATAGCACATTCCACCTACATATACAAGAATACAAATGAGATTTTTATTTGTAATAACATGGAATTATTACATAACTATTTGGATTAAAAATTGCTTTTCTTTTTCAGTTTTCAATTTATAATGAGCATTTCAGTTTGATAAATAATTATTTTTAATTTGATGCTTAATTTTCGTAGCATAGTTACGCATTACTTATTCAGTTACTTCCTTCTTAATGAAAATTTGGTTTATCAACAAAACGTTACCCTAGCAGGTAGTACCATAATGAGCATTGTAGTGCATTATGCTTGTTTACCACCTGGTATTACTTTCCTTTGACGATATAATTCTCAAAGTAGGAGTAATTAAATTCTGTCTGTAAATATTAATAAATGTCCCCAAATACTTTTCCAAATCTGTCATAAGCTAGGTGATATTCCCACCAAATATGTATGATTGCCTATATACTTAGCAATTCTAGATTTTAAATGTCTGCCAATATGTAAATTTCTTATAACACTTTTAGTGTGAATTCTTTCAAATTCATGAAGACCAAACTTTTTTTTTTTCATGAAAATGTGGCCTTAAAAATAATTTATAGCTGCATTAGTTTCCAAGGGCTGCCATGACAAATTACCACAAACAGAATAACTTAAAACACAGAATTTCATTTCTCATAGTTTTGGAGGTTGGAAGTATAAAATCAACGTGCAACAGGGCTATGTTCTCTCTAGAGGCTCTAGGAGACTACCTTTCCTTGGCACTCTCTAGCTTCATGTGCTTGCCAGCATCCTTGACATCCCTTGGCTTGTGGACCACAACTGCTCCAATCTCTGTTTCCATCATTTCGTGGTATTCTTCCGGTATCTGTTTCTGTGTCCAAATTTGCTTCTTCTTATGAAGATTCCAGTCATTAAATTAGAGTTCTCCCTAATTTAGAATGATCTTATTTTAACTGGATTTTATCTGCAAAGAGCCAATTTCTTAAAGCCACATCCGTAGGTACTGGGATTTAGGACCTGAACAGATCTTTCTGGGGAACACAAGTCAACCGACAGTCACCTATAAATGTTCTTTCCTCGCTTATCTGTTAGTATGCTTGCCTTTTATTGATTCAGGTGAGCTTTTGATATATTATATGCTAATACTTTATAAAAATTAAGTTAAACTGACATAACTAACATAATTATTTAATATATATTATTACCCTCATGGAATTTAACAAGGTTAAACATAGGAGAGATTTTAAGTATATGTATATCTTCATAAAATATACTTACACAAGGCCCATCTAATAATTTCAAGAACTCAAATGTCACATAATTAAAAGAGCAATCTGTTTATGATTTAAATTATTACTAAAAGTTAGATTTGTTATTGCTACTTAGGAACAGGCGATTGAGCAAAAATATTAGATATTATAATTTTTTTCATGCTCCAATTTTCTAAGGAGGAAAGTTTATTAAATTAATAATTGTGCACTTTCAAAAGCACTTTATTAAAAATACAGTTACATATCACTGTCAAAAATGATGAAATTATAGTTAATATAAAATTAAAGTGAAAAAAAGCACTGACTAGTGAGTATGTAGGTTGGTATGGTGCTAAAAGATATACAATGAAACAATGGAAAGCTTAAACTGCTGTGAATTTCAATAACTGTTCACCATATAATGTCAGACTATGATACCTGTTTGTTTTTGTAGAAGAGAAAGTTAAAAGTTAGGGTAATTAAGTGACTGTGATTTGAAATCACACAGATCGCACATACCCCAATGTGTAGCTCAGTGCTTTTTCTACTATAAAATGCTCAGTGAGATTTTTCTGCCCAACCCATAGTTAGCTGTTCCTTATTCCATTAGGGCACACTTCTTATTTACTTACACTAGCTCAGCCAAGCAGTGCTCTAATTTTGAAACTTCAACATTGATTTTACAAAACCTTAAAAGCATTTCTTTGTATACCTGTCTTTGCAAATACCATTAAGAGAAAAGCAAGCAATTTGAATAAAATAGTGTAATTGGGTGCCCATAGCTTCAAAATCATTTTATTTCTGATAGTACCTGACAAATTCATGTATTATTAAAAAAATATATTAATAATATTGTTAATATATAGGGGCAATTGTGCTAAGCATTTGGTGTTTTTAAAAATGCATCTTCTATGTACTCATCCTTTGAAGAATTATTTTCTAGTGAACGTAACAGATTTCTCATCAATTAATAATAAAATGGACTGTTCCTTTTAACAATATCAAAAGAGGATAGGTATTGGAGGAGTTGAATTTTGGTTACATATCACTGTCATATTACATATGTAACTTTAAAGTGGCCAGATATAAGACAATAATGTATTCAGCTACTTTGCAAACCATTGCTTAATGGATGTCTTTCACTCCTAACTAAGTTACCAAAGACAAAACCATAAAAAATAAAACATTGGCATAGTTTTCTGAAAATGGCATTTATTTTGTTTTTGTGATGTATGTAAAGCACAAATACATGGATTTAAGATATCTTGAAATAACAAGAAAATTACCTTACGCTTAATTAATTATTTATTTTCGTTTCAGTTGATTCAGACTATCAGTGTCATGGATAAAGATGACCCTCCCCGAGGTCACAAATTCTTTTTTGAACCAGTGCCAGAATTTACTCTCAATCCGAATTTCACTATCGTAGATAATAAAGGTATTAAGAAAATTCTAAAACTAAAAATCATGAGACTTTAAGATACAGAGTTAAAAACAGTTAACAAAAGTTTTTGGTCCTTTACATTTTTTTTCTCCCCCAGATAATACGGCAGGGATCATGACTCGAAAAGATGGCTACAGTCGCAACAAAATGAGCACCTACCTATTGCCCATTTTAATCTTTGACAACGATTATCCGATTCAAAGCAGCACTGGCACACTCACAATTCGTGTGTGTGCCTGCGATAGTCAAGGAAACATGCAATCCTGCACTGCAGAAGCCTTGATTCTTTCAGCCGGCCTGAGCACGGGAGCGCTCGTCGCGATTCTGCTCTGTGTCCTCATACTGCTTAGTAAGCTCTGCCCCTCTGAATGCTCCTTTAACTCACAAAAATCTCTCCCTCACTGTTCAAGGATGGTGCACGGAGTAACACTTTTCTCTGTAGATAAAGATAGAACATTTTCACTTTTCATTAAAATTGTTCTTTCAATTAGGAAAAATAAGCGGTTTTGTGTGTGGGGATTAGGCCCAGCTTTCCAGAGACCAAAACCAAAGATCTAACAAATGCTGCACAAATGAATATTTTTAAAAATATATTTTATACTATTAGCTCTTATATCTTTGACTAACTATGGTCACTGTTCTGAGCAGATTTGATTTCATTGATTTTATCTTTGTGTCAAGCGTATAAATACTTTTTTTCTTTTTTTGAGACAGAGTCTTGCTCTGTCGCCCAGGCTGGAGTGCAGTAGCACAATCTCATCTCATGGTAACCTCCACCTCCTGGGTTCAAGCGATTCTCTTGCCTCAGCCTCCAAAGTAGCTGGGATTACAGGTGCCCACCTCTATGCCCAGCTAGTTTTTTGCATTTTTTAGTAGAGATGAGTTTTCCCCATGTTAGTCCTGCCCTCGTGATTTGCCCACCTCTTCCTCCCAAAGTGCATGGATTACAGGTGTGAGTCATTGCTCTGTGTCGTAAATACTTTTTTTCTAGAGAAAGTCTACATAATTTTCTCCAAGTCACTCATTTAGAAAAGATTTTAGCTAGCATTCAAACATATTACTCTACTATAGAGTTTTCCTTTCTATTATTCTCAAACCAAAGACTACTTTGCCCTTACAAATAATGGTTACTAACGAATTCTGAGTTATCTATACCAAATATCTAATATGCAAATGCATTAAAATTGTCACAATAAGACATTTTCCTCTATATAACTTGTTATATATTGGTGCCACATACTAAATCGAAAAGTTAAAATTTGTTTTTAAAATATCATTATGTCACTGTGGTCACATCTAGCCCTGCAATTCTTTCTAAATGAAATCATGTTCCAACAGCGAATGTTTTATTTGAGCATGCACTAACAGGACAACGATTTAATTCAATTAGACAGTTGTTCCACTGGAAAATATTCCAAAAAAAAATTGTTTCCATCAAATATTCAGCCCAAATGCTTATGCTTAGGGCAGGAGAGCTAGCCAAATTTATGTTCTAGTGCTCATATGTGCTGGCTCCTTTTTTCTGCAAATCCTTTCAAACTATCTGGATGAAATCCCTTTGGCCAGATATCCTTGCAGGACTTCAGTAGGGGATTGATGAAAGTGAGGGAAAAACATTTGTCTCAGTTAAGATGATCCAACTATTACCGAAAACATTTTCTCAGTGTGGTTTAGAACAAACACACTGCTACCATCACCATCAGCAGTTTCAATCCCCACCTACTGCTAGAGTTCAAATCCTGGGTAAAATATTTTTGTATCCCTATGGAGATAAAAATTTGGCTTAGCCTTTTAGCTAAGTGCTACTGCTTTGACGTCGTTTTATTTGCTAAGGCAGTTCCACTTTCCTAATTTAGAACGTGAAAATATGTTTATTTTTAGATCATTTAAAAAATTTCTATATTAATGTAATGTATACACACACACAAAGACAGTCATGCATACATAGGGAATCGAAAGCATTCTTCCAAACAAGTTTAGGTATACTATTTTTCTCTATGCAGAAATCCTAGAAGGTCTCTTCTTATATTCTGCAAATTCAGCCACCTTTGTTCCTTGAGCAATACAGAAACCACTAATTTCTTATTTTTCACTCTCCCAGATCATTGCCTAAATGTCAAGTGATTTTCTATTATTATTGTTAAAATTGCTAATTCAGAAATTTATATTTTCAAAATTACAAAAGCATATTATTGTTCTTTTGAATCTTTATGGTAATGGCTGGACATGGTTATTGCATTTCTATAGTTAAGAGAGTTCGCTTTTTATAATATGGGGACATAACATTGACGATACTATTTTAGATGTACTTTCATACATTTTGAAGAAATGCAACTCTTAATTTATATCTATTTCACAAGGCAAGGTGGAAGATTAAAGCCTAGTTTTTAAACTTTTTGGTTCTAGGGACACTTTTGGCACTCCGATGAAAGACCTAGCCAGAATAATGATTTAAATTTATAAGAGTAAAAAATGTAAGACAAACAGGGAATTACGCTTATATAAATGAAACAAAATACACAAAGAAAAATGTGCTTGCTTATCAAATCATGCATGCCATGCTCTGGAGCAAGTCTAACTATGGTTTGATTTATCTGTCAAACTGTAATGCAATATAAAGTATCTGTCACACACACTGCCAGTATCACCATAATATATGCCAACATTCCTATTGGAAAGAAATGCTAAATTTCAGTTGCAGATGGACGAAAATAATGATGCACTTTTTTTTCATTTCCTATCCTATTCTTTCTGAATTCAGTTCGCATGCCCCAGATTAATAAACTCAATCTAAGAGATGATCCGATAATTTTAATCTGGTAGAAAACAAAAAGCTCAGAACAGATTACTAATTGTGGGAATTAGTAAGTGTTAATTAGCAAAAAAAACCTTAATATAATTTGAATTACAAGATTGTTATTTTATTAATAAAAAGTAGAGAACTTATTAATTCATTTAATATTAAATTTAGAAAGAAATCTCTTTTTCTAGTGCATGACTCAAATTTGGTGGATGTCAGATCCATGTTGGACTTACTGTTTATCTTTCAAAAGGAGAGTACAGAGGTCTCATTTTTACTGCAGAGGTTTTTTTGCTTGTTTGTTTGTTTGTTGTAAGTGTCTCTAAGATGATCCTGAATATAGTTCAGCTCCCAAAGCCCATTCTGTGGAGGTTAACTACAGATACTTTTAATTGTATTTTGTAAAATCTTTCTATAAGTTAGGAAGAGCTAAGAAAAGTGTACTGGTCAATATAAAATATTGCTGAACAGGGCGCTAGTGTAATTAAAGGGGCCTCAGGGGCCATGTTGAAGTGTAGTCTCAATGACAATGAGTATGCATTATTTAATGTGAATGTAAAAATTGAGAAAAGGAAAAATAGCTTCTTCAGTCAACCTTTTCTTATTTTTTGTGAAGCATACATAACACTGACAAATAGCTAAGTGCCCTAAAGGAAAGGAAACCTAGTTTGTATTTTTCCCTGGTAATGTTGAAGTGTGTTTTGGAGATATTTTCTTGAGTTTATTCTCACATTTCCTATATGTAAATGTATGGGCTTGTCAAACTTTTGATGGAAAATTTATATTTTGAAAATTATGTTGGCTTCTTTTTAAATGAATCTTATTAATTGCAACACACACTTATTGGGAAAAGGTTCATCTTCCAATATACATAATAATTTGAATTCCAGTATTATGAGAAATAAGAAAATACATTATATGAGGGGAAGTTCACAGTTAACTTTGTAACATAGACATGTAAACAATAAAAATAATAAAGCAATCAGAGGCAATACAATTAACATTTCATTCCGCCGAAATCAGACCGTGTGTGTCAAAGGAAGTCCTCATTAACGATACAATCTGAGATGTTTTTAAAGATAAGTTAAAGATGAGTTTGAGTTTGAATTTTATGTTGTAACTTTTAGAGTTATATTTCATCTTTCCAAGCCTCCTGCAAAATTAGACCACTAAAGGAATTTAGTTAAACATAGGCGATATGGGTAGTGATAAAATCAGTGATTTGTACATATTCATGTGTGTCTGTATACACACACATAACATATGAATATAATGCATATACAAGTATATATGTATCTATATTTGTGTAATGTTTTGCATACATTCCCTTGAATCATTAAGAAATTATATTTGTGCCAAACTGAAAAGAATGATCAATATCATTATGATTAGAATTTTAGCATTTTTGTATTTGAAACAAGTGCCCATTTGTAAAGACCGCTGAGGTGTCAGGCAGTTACAGTTGGACACATATAATAATTGTACTTGAGTAAAGCTTTTTCAATGCCAGAAGTTCATAGGAGAGTATGTCTTGACCGTAGATTAATGGCATGGTAATACCTGCTCCTTTATTAATACAGTACATCCAGTTATTGCCTTGAGGAACTCTGTATTTGTACAGGGTAGTTAATTCTTTTTATTCAATCAATCTTAGTATCTCCTGCACCAAGCAAATTTCACACACAGAAGTGTGCTCTATTTTATCCTGACTCATGAAATCTCACTGTTTTCTCATTTCTTATTAATAGTTTTAGTCGTGCTGTTTGCTGCATTGAAGAGGCAAAGAAAAAAGGAACCTCTGATAATTTCAAAAGACGACGTCCGGGACAACGTTGTGACCTACAATGATGAAGGCGGTGGGGAGGAAGATACCCAAGCTTTTGACATTGGCACATTAAGGAATCCAGAGGCAAGAGAAGACAGTAAACTTAGACGGGATGTAATGCCTGAAACAATTTTTCAGATCAGGAGGACTGTGCCTCTGTGGGAAAATATTGATGTACAAGATTTTATCCATCGAAGATTAAAAGAAAATGATGCAGACCCAAGTGCACCTCCATACGATTCACTGGCAACATATGCCTATGAAGGGAATGATTCCATAGCAGATTCACTCAGTTCTTTAGAATCTCTTACAGTTGATTGTAACCAAGATTATGATTACCTCAGTGACTGGGGGCCTCGTTTTAAAAAACTTGCTGATATGTACGGGGGTGATGATAGTGATCGAGACTAAGAGGATTGTTTGATTTGGTCAATATTAGTGGGAGTACTATGTTATTAGATTGAGTGGCCTGAATTATCACCCTGGAAGGAAATTTTTCAAAAAATTGAAATTACAAACAATACATAGGTGTTGTCTTAGTAGGGACTTGCTTAATCAGTAAGTATTCATGAATGAATATGAATGACATAGATTTTTTAAAAAGTAATAATCAGTTCACCCTCTTTGCCTAACAATCTCGGAAGGAAAGTATATCACATCAATAATCAATAAAAATACTTAAAAGGCTTTTTGTGCCTTTTCTTAGGTATACTAATTTATAAATGTTTTCTTAACTGACTTTCAGTCACCTTTACTATTAAACTAAACATTGTGCAACTGCTTTGTAAATTAATATGGAAAAGATATAACCCTAATGAAATAGGAATGACTATTACTGCCATATTTATTTAGTTGAAGAATGTCTGTGTTAATTCATTCATATTTTTATAAATGTATATTTATATTTTTGTATTTTTATGAAATAAACTAGTATTTATAAAATACATTTCATTTTATTTAATTCCTAGAGACAGATCTGATCTCATTTATAACAAAATGTTTTACACTTTCAAATGTAAAACATGGTTCACTCAGGGAATAAGCAGTTCAGAAACTACTGCATGAATTTGGACCTACAATGTAGTGAAAGCATAAAATAACTTGGTACAAATTTTTCCATTTCAGTCACTTAAATATGGACTAATGTTTATAGGACCACTGATGTCTAATTATCAATAGAGTATGAGACACATTTGGAATATAAAATATTACATGTATATATATATATAGTTGTGGATAATAAACTTTGTTTTTTTGCAAGTCTTTACTATGGGATCAACCAGTGAATTATATTTGAGAGTAAATGAAGTGTGTGCCAGTAATGTTATGTAAATCTAGAAAAAATATAAATCAATCTTATTTCAATAGTAGTATACTTTTCAAAATGAGAAATCATAGTTCTGATTTTTTTTTCCTTCATGATGAGACAATTCATGGGATATGTGCTCAGCTGTGGGTAACATGTTTAAAATGTGTATTGAAGACTAGAGAGTTTGTTTTTAAATTTATTATTTTATTGAGGAAATTCCAAGTCATCGTATTAGAGAAAATTTTGAAAGAGCTAAAGGAAAAGTAGAGAAAAGAAACCTAAAAGAATGTGATGGCTTACTAGTGATTGTGATTGTGCAGAAAATAGAATACAGGCATCTCAAAGCATGGGAGAGAAGAAGAGATGGGAATCTTAACCATCATCTGCAAATATTTGAAAGATTGCCATATATAAACTGGCCCTGATTTGGCCTAGAGTATAAAGTTTAAACCAAGAGATGGGAACTTCACAGAGAGATTGCATGTTATCTATTTTCTGTGCCAAGAATTAACCTTTTATTTTTCTTTAATTATTCATCCTTTAAGCAGCGAATGCCATGCTCATGGTGATTCCTAGGTGGAATTCAGAGAGGAGAAATTTAACTTTGTCTAGTCTGTTACCAAGAGATTTTAAGGAGCAAATACCAAATTATAAACAAGTACTTATTTGTTGTTATATCACTAAGCTTTTGTAGACCAAGACTAACTCTAGAACTTTATCTTCAATAGCTAACACATATTAAGGATTTAACTTAATGCTAAGAAAAAAAAATACTATTAAGAATTATTTGAAATGTTTCTGCTGATCACAATCACCCAGAAAACAGAAAGATTTTAGTTTTAGTTTTAATTTAGATAATTTTAGTTTTACCTTAGAAAATAATTAGTTTCCCCATTGCCAAAGCTCATCCATCATAGATCAGACAAATATCTGAATATGATATACAGAGGGGTTTGAGGTAATTAAAAAACAAATTATGCATCTAGCAAGCCCTTTTATAATCAATCACTTTATTCTATAATCACTAGAAGATTAAGTAACAATAAGTAAATCAACTCTAAGAAGACCTATACTGACTGTACATGTAGTGGCTGTTTAAAAAAAGAAGACGTTATGTGGCAGGAGAGATGAGGAAATTGATAGTTATGTAGCTTGCCTGGGCTTACCATGCTTGAAACAGTAAGAGCACTGCAACAAACCAAGCCACTTATAAGCTATAGATCTACAATTGATGTGAGAGAGTCATACCATCATTAGATAGAATAAGGCATTAAATTTTTTAGTTTGTGAAATATTGTTTGGCTGGTTTATTTTTTGACAAATAATGAAGTTAGTTTCAAAGTTCTCCCTTTCTTTGATCTGTGAAATGGCTGACCTATGGTAGTCTTTCTAAGAAGGACAGAGCTAGCAGAATTAATATTAACTGATATATGATTGTTTTTCTATACCTGACTTAAATATCATGAATCAGAGGATCTGATTGAATCAAGGAAATTAACAGATCTGTGTAATACTAATACTTTCTATAATTTTCTAACAATCTATGAAATATCCATAGTAGGGGAAATGCATTTAGAAGCCAGATGGACAAGATTTTGTTATTTTCTTACTAGCAGGCTAAATGAATCATTGAAATTCTTCAGAAAAACAGACACCATAATATTCACCCTATTGGATTGGGAATTTATCTTACTAGATGCACACAATATCCTCAGTAAGATTAGTTTCTATTACTTTATTCTCATGAACTATGGGGTTGGTAAAATTTGAAGATAATTTATTCTTAATGTGTACTTACCAAACTAAATTAATTAGCTCTGATTATTTCAAACTAAAATAGAATTAAATTAAAATCAATTGAGTAACCATTATCCCAAATATAATTAAACTTAATTTCATTGTTTTATTTAGAAAGTTCAATAATTTTCAGAATATGTCTATATTTATATCTGAATTTCTGTCAGTATGAATAACCTATCTACACTATTTGAATTTTAATAGAAGCCTGGATATTATTCCATTCAATTTTGCTCTCAGGCACATTGAATCGATTCCAATAACTTAAACACAAAACTTAGTAAAGAAAATAAAATAATATTAACAATAAAAGCAAGCCAACAAACAAGAACAAAAAAACAATAATATCTTACCTTAGTCATCGGTGGATATTGATCATTCCTTTTACTGGAACAAGTATCATAATTGGCCTCCAGGATTCTTTATTCTGTTGGTTGTTCTTTAACTTTACTCTGTCTTTGTTACTGGTTCTTTCTCTTCTTTTCTAGCTCTTTACTTTGAGTTACCCAGGCTTTCTTCCTGTCTAGTTAAATTCAGGTCCTCAGTATTCTTATCAATTTTCCAGTTACTATACATGTCCTTATCTATATCTACATAAGATATAGATTGAAAATTTCTGATTTTATGCCTCCCACCTTCACCTCTCTCTAATAATCCAAACATATACCCAACTACCTATTCTAAATTTCTACTTGAATAGACATGCCAAAAGAAACGCGTCCAAATTTTAACTGCTAATTTCCATTCCAATCTTTTCTCAGTTTGTCCCATCTCAGTTAATGAAAATGCTATCCTAATTGTCCAGGCCATAAACCAAGCAGTCAATCTTCATTCATCTCATTCTGTTATCCTCCATATCTAATACTTTAAAAAAATCCTACTAATGATGCCTTCAAAATGTAACAGGTATACAAAGACTTTTCATCACATCTCCTGCTAAAATGCCGGTCTAATACTCATACTTGGATTACTGCAATGTGCTTCTAAGTGTTTCTTCTCACTAGCTTCTGTTCCTGCCATCTATTTCCAACCCAATACAGAGCAGGTATGCTTCTTTATTTAACTAGCTAAGTTTAGACGTGTCACTTCTCTTTTCAGAGCTTACCAGTTGTTCATTTACAGTGAGAGGCTGTTCTCATAGTGGCCTCTAAAGACCCATCAGATCAGATTTCCATTATTTCTCTGATAAATTATTCTTATTTCTTTCACTCATTTCAGTTCAATTATTCTGGATTCCTTGTTTTACCTCAAAATTGGCAAGCATTTTTTTCCATTTGACTGACTAATCACTTTCTTTGGAGTAATCTCTCCCTGCATAGCCACAAAGTTAACTTTATAACTACCTTCAAGTCCATTTTTAAATGAGACCTTCTTAGTGAGAAATATATTGGCTGGTCTATTTAAAATCACAGTCCTCCACACCCATTTCTCCTTTCTCTGTTTTTGAAAATACACATTTGCCACAGCACATTTTATCAATCAACCTGATATATAATTTGTTTATCGTTTTACTTTTTGTCTCTCTACTTCTACTAGAATGCTTGATCTCTTTGGACAACAAATTTTATCTATTTTATTCATTAAAGTGTCTCAGGTGCCCAGATTGTTGTCTCATACCTTGTTTGCATGCAGCAAATACTTGCCAAATGTTGAATAAAATGCTCAGTATTTACGTATGAGCGTTTTTAAAATTTTGTAGAATATTATAAATACTTGGGAGGTTAAAAAACAAATGTGGCTGGGCATGGTGGCTCATGCCTGTAATACCAGCACTTTGGGAGACAGAGGTGGTAGGATTGCTGAGGTCAGGAGTTCAAGACCAGTCTGGGTAACACAGGGGAAAACCCATTTCTACAGAATTTTCATATATATATATATATATATATATATATATATATATATATATGATTTGTTTTATTTTTTAATTGTACTTTAGGTTCTTGGGTAAATACGCAGATCATGCAGGACTGTTGCATAGGCACATACATATCAATCTGTTTGCTGCCTCCATTCCCCTGTCACCTATATCTGGCATTTCTCCTCATATTATCCCTCCCCAACCTGCTTAACCTCCACTGTCCCTCCTCTAGTGACCTCCCCAACAGACCCCAGTGTGTGGTGCTCCCATCCCTGTGTCCATGTGTTCTCATTGTTCATCACTCACCTATGAGTGAGAACAAGTGGTGTTTGATTTTCTGTTCTTGTGTCAGTTTGCTGAGAATGATGGTTTCCAGATTCATCCTTG
Source organism: Sapajus apella (assembly GCF_009761245.1). NCBI lineage: Eukaryota > Metazoa > Chordata > Mammalia > Primates > Cebidae > Sapajus > Sapajus apella. The sequence goes on from NW_022436951.1 coordinate 15,443,397, forward strand.
TCCCTACAAAGGACACAAACTCATCGTTTTTTTATGGCTGCATAGTATTCCATGGTGTATATGTGCCACATTTTCCTTTTCCAGTCTATCATTGATAGGCATTTGGGTTGGTTCCAGGTTCTTGCTATTGTAAACAGTGCCACAATGAACATATGTGTGCATGTGTCTTTACAATAGAACGATTTATAATCCTTTGTATATGTACCCAGTAATGGGATTGCTGGGTCACATGGAATTTCTACTTCTAGGTCACTGAGGAATTGCCACATTGTCTTCCACAATGGTTGAACTAATTTGCACTCCCACCAACAGTGTAAAAGTGTTCCTATTTCTCCACATCTTCTCCAGCATGTGTTGTCTCCAGATTTTTTAAATTCTTACTGGCATGAGGTGGTATCTCAATGAGATTTTCATTTGCATTTCTCTAATGAGCAGTAATGATGAGCATTTTTTCATGTGTTTGTTAGCCTCATATATGTTTTCTTTTGAAAAGTGTCTGTTCGTGGCCTTCACCCACTTTTGAATGGGTTCGTTTGTTTGTTTTTCTTATAAATCTGTTTTAGTTCTTTGTAGATTCTGGATATTAGCCATTCGTCAGACGGGTAGATTGCAAAATTTTTTTCCCATTCTGTTGGTTGCCGGTTCACTCTAACGATTGTTTCTTTTGCTGTACAGAAGCTCGGATGTTTAATTAGATCCCATTTCTCTATTTTGGCTTTTGTTGTCAATGCTTTTGGTGTTTTAGTCATGAAATCCTTGCCTATGTCTATGTCCTGAATGGTTTTGCCTAGGTTTTCTCTTAGGGTTTTTATGGTGCTAGGTCTTATGTTTAAGTCTTTAATGCATCTGCAGTTAATTTTAGTGTAAGGTGTCAGGAAGGGGCCCAGTTTCTGTTTTCTGCACATGATTCGTCAGAAATAAATACCCCAACAGCATTTATTAAACAGGGAATCCTTTCCCCATTGCTTGTTTTTGTCAGGTTTGTCAAAGATCAGATGGTTGTAGATGTATGGCATTGCCTCTGAGGCCTCTGTTCTGTTACACTGGGTTTTTTAAAAATTAGCTATGTGGAGTTGTGCATGCCTGTAGTCCTAGTTAATTGGAAGGCTGAGTTGGGAGGATGGCTTAAGCCAAGGAGTTCAAAGCTGCAGGGAGTTATAATCACACCACTGTACTCCAGCCTGGACAACAGAGCAAGACCCTGTCTTAAATACAAACACACAAACAAACAAACAAATATGAACAAAAAAGAGAAAATTGCACTCAAATTTACAACAATGTACCTGCTTTAAACACAGTAATAATTACACTCTAGACTGTTAAATTGAAAGATGGTTTGCTGAATTCCGGTTGATCACAATTAAGTCACTATTTGAAAAGATCCTTTCAAAATTCCTGAAAAAAAAATTTCAAGTTGAAAAATAAAAGCCTTACACAACTAAAATTTTACTGAATAATCTTAGTTTCTAAAAGATAATGGTAATGGAATTTTACTAGATTTCAGACAATCAACTCGAAATATCAGAATCAAAACTCAAGCCCACAAAAAAAAGGAATAAAAATGTAAAAGCCTTCTCTTCTGTAGTTGTAATTAACTTTACAATGGCCTAGTTATTGGGTTACTCTTAGCTCACTGTTGTCTTGCAGTTGGGCGATGGATTATGGGTTCTGGCAAGCTGAACAGTTAAACTCTAAGAAAACGTTGTCTTACTTAAATATGATTAATTGCTTCCCAAATTTCAGTACAAATATTGGAACATCTTTAGAATAAATACACTTTAATGATTGTTTATAATGCAGTAGAAACATCAGCTACTTAAATCTATATGGTGAAAATTGCAACTTGGAGACATTGAACCTTATCTGACCTGTAGTCAGTTATTGGTTTTGTTCTGTTTTGTTTTGGAAAGAATATTGGTAGAATATTGTTAGAATATTGTGTTAAAACTGTAACAAGTTACCACACTATTGACCACATTTAAAAATCATGATATTTTACCTGTAAATCACTCTCTCTAGATTTTCTTAAATAATAGATCAGTTAAGTTAATTTAAGCATTTATTCCTTATATTTATGCCCCACTCAGATAATTTTATAACTTGCCACTTCATGTCTGTGTCAGTTTTCTTTTAGATGTTTTAATAGTCTTATTATTTCTGAACAGATAAGCATAAAACTCTTGAGTGAAACAATGTTTCAACAATATATACCTTTTCATGATATTTAATTTTAATGTAACCAAAAATATATATGCTATGATCTATGCTATTTCATGATACTATGGGCTTGGTTTTTTGTTTTCTTATAACTGATTTTGCCCCAAACTCTATGGCAATTGTCTAAATTTCAGCTTCAGACACAAACAAGTAGGGAATTGATTTTACATTCTTGAGGAAATGTCTCCTGCAGTTTGCTGAACTGCTCCAGTCTGGACAGACCAGTTGCTTACTCTGCCTGTGCTGAGCACACATTCTGGTGTTTCCTTCTACCTTCAACTGGGGATGCTCTTGATCTCCCCTGAAGAGCTAGAGTCCTGAGCCCCATATCCCATATCAAGCACATTCTGTTTGCTTTCCTTGCTCCACCTTCTCCCAAACATAACATAATTTGGATTACACATCTCCCAAATGATGTTATTGTTTACTTTTGTCTAACATTATAGCTTTATTATACTTTAAACTAAAAATATTCCTTGGTAATCAATTGTGCTTTTTGTTCTGGCTGTACTGGGCACTTTGGAGTTTTGCTAGTAGGAAGGACGTATTTGATTTCCTCCGTCATCAGAAATCTCTCTTATGGGTATGTACACACGGTTTCATTAAATTATCTGCCTGCTTCTGGCAGATAATGGCATTTAAGCTGGTAACTCCTATTATGTAACATTAGCTACAATTTCTTAAATGTTATAAATGCTGTTAATAAATACCTTATTATTGATTTTTAATTATTTTAAGCCTAGTAGGTAATCCTTATTCATATTAGCAAATAAGAAATTCATATGTAGGGCCAGGCATGGTGGCTCACGCCTGCTATCCCAACACTTTGGAAGGCTGAGGTGGGCAGATAACCTGAGGTCAGGAGTTTGAGACAAGCCTGATCAACATGGAGAAACTCCATCTCTACTCAAAATACAAAGTTAGTGGGGCATGGTGGCACATGCTTGTAATCACAGCTACTTGGGAGGCCGAGAGGCAGGAGAATCTCTTGAACCTGGGAAGAAGAGGTTGCAGCAGTGAGCCAAGATGGCACCACTGCACTCCAGCCTGGGCAACGAGAGTGAAATTCTGTCTCCTCCAACCAAAAAAAAAAAAAAAAAAAAAAAGGAAAGAAAGAAATTCATATGATTAAAAAAAAAAACTTTTCAGGTGATTATGTTCTTGAGATGAATATAAGTATTCAGAATTTTTTTCCTTCACATTCATTCTATATTTTTCAGTGCATCATACTCTAGATTTATTTAATGCCTTTCATATATTAGAAATTTTTTATGCACACATTCATTTAATAGTCAATTACGACATAATCCAGAATAGCATTTTTGTGGCAGCAAATGAAACCCAGTCATATATCTACTTCTTATGTATTTACTTGAATTAAGAGTTCAAATTATCAGAGCATGTCACATTTACAGTCACTTTATAATTTAACTTTTTAAGAATGTTTCAGTTGTATGACATGGTAGTTTCAAACTTTTTTTTTTCATAGAAAATATGTTAGTGCCTTTTTCTACTAAATATAGGATTATTATACTGATAAAAGTAATGATTTTAATCAAAAGTAATCTTAATGCTTCACATTCTGATTTATTTTCTTCAGGATGCTATGGCAAAGAAAAACTCTATGGATAGGGTCTTATGTAAGTAAACAATTAATTGATTTATTAATTTTATAAACTCTTTTTAAATACTAGCAGTATGCAAAGCCATGTAAGAAATTTAAACCAATACAATGCACAACCTCTTACTTTCTTGGGATTTTTGAATTCAATTCAATAAACCCAAGTAACTAAAATATACAGTGGTATTTGATAAGAGCTTAGAAATAACATAAAAATGAACAAAAGATGTTTTTGGCTTCACATTTTTAGAGGTTTTAAAATTACATTACATTGTTTAAAAATTGTTGACCGAAGATTATCCAGTAAAAATCAGTCAAAGGCATTTTTGAATAACATTATGTAAGAAACTATTCCTAGTTCATTAAACTCAGGCAATTTTTCTACTAAAATTTAATGTCACAGTTTGTAACAAGGAATCTGACTCCATTCTTTGATGTTTGACTGCTGATAGCTTTTAAGTCTCATCCTTTCTTTTTCCCCTTGCCCCCCGCTTCTGGACACACTGGCAAGAAAACTCTGGTGTTTCCTTCTCCTTTGGTGGAGGCAAAAAATTCAAATCTCATAAATCCTCCCTACATGAGCAAACTCACCAACTTGTACGATAAAAACCTAGGCAAGTCTCTTTCCTGTCTCTCTCTTGCCATTTAGGATCTTCCTGAGAGGCCTTCCTGCTCTTTCCAGAGACCTCAATTACATAAATTATTAACCTTTCCATAACCTCTTTGTGTGGGGGCATCATCAGTGTCAGTGTCCATACCGAACTGTAAGTGAAGGTTCGTCAGCCTCTACCAAGTTACTGATGTCTAAAATGGTCATTTGATTAGGCTAACTGCAACTTAATACATAGTTAATGGAACTCTGATAATCATTTAAAGATAAATATGTTGTATTGTCTTTTTATCCCCATCTTCACAATACTTTAAAGATAGCATCTCTTAATGATTTTCTTATAAAAGAAGTGGCTCAAAATTTTATTGTATTTATTTGTTAAATACAATATATTATTATAGAATGCATTTGTGATTTTAACTACAGGGTGATTTACATTTGGTTATTGAAAGACTAGAGAGTTTTCTAAATAGAGGCATAAAATAACAACTTACATTAACATATGTGAAGCCCAATCAATGTACTTAATAAGTGCCAGGCATTGTACTAATCATTTTATAGGGATTACTCATTGACTTCTTAAAAGTCTTTCATTTAGTTACAATTTGTATCTCTATCCTATATAATAGGAAACTGAAACCTATCTCTTATCACATATTGGTAAAATGTGAAGGAAAGGTTTAATTTCAGACAATCTGACTCAGTAGACTTTCTTTTTAATTAGTATCCTCTACCGGATTATCATCATTTTATGAAATTAAGGATGGTGGCATTGAGCTGGGAACTGTTTAATCAGATATTTTTCTCAGATAATACAATATTCCATTCAATTTGCTAAGAGAGAAGAAAAAATAATGAATGGTCTAATAAGAGTTTGGAGTTTTAAAAAATAAAATAATATAACATTTTTCTTGTAAAGAAAGGGTCTGAAATTATACAAACAAGTTCTTGATAAGGATAATACCTGAATCTGATGCCATGAAAAATCTAATAATACATAGCCAAAGCTACTCAAAACTACAGCATATTAAAGCAATGTTCCCTGCTGTAGTGTAAAGCAAGCGGTTTAGTATAGTACAAACAATGAAGATTTACTGTGTACTTATAGTAGGCTAGGACAGTTCCTACTTCACTACCACTCTTGAATGGGTGAAAGTCAAAGATAGACTAGGTGGAAAAATGAGAAATATCATTGAAATGCACAGGATTAAAGAACAACATAATAATATCTGCCTTGTAGAAAACATCTAATTTGTTAACAAATAACTTTAATAATTATATAATCAATATTCAAAAAAAATCACACAGTAAAGCTAAAATGCAGAATGTTGAAAGATTTCTGCCAATTATCTCTCTCAAATGGAAGGATTAAGCTCTGATTGGAGAAATTCTCACAGAATTTTGTATCATATTTTACTCTGGCAAATCATGCAGTGTGTCTGTAGAGTTAGATGTTTAAGTCTACTTTTCATTGAAAGCTGAAGTGTTTAAGACTTCTGCAAAGACAATGATAGATGAATTTGTATTCACATGTTGAAGACAGATAGAGAATGCTGGGACAAACAGAGATTCGAGATCACGAGTGAGATCATATGTCTGACATTTCCTTATGATGCTTTAAAACCGTGAAAGATCGTTTTTGAATTAATCTGTGGAGCAATCAAATGAAGATGGGGACTAGCAGCAGTTAAGTCTAATTCCAAGAAAGAATATTGAACATCACACCTGTTATTAGCTACATCCATCATAAAAAGAACAGGCGGGAATTTGAGAACCACTTTCCAGGGAAATGAGAAACTAGATAAATGAACAATGGTGACACTAATCCCAGTATTTATTTTTCTCTGGCCTCTGAATACATGCTGTGTTTCGTTTTGTTTTGTTTATTTGTTCTTTTTTTTTTTTTTTTGTCAATGGTATTCAATTAAATAAAACCTCAGAGGCGAGCCAAGGAGGTATTTTAGTAGTCCTTTGCTCTGCTGCACACATATTCTATTCATCCATTTTTGAGCATGACTTTAAATGTGTCAAAGTGCAAATATTTTCTACAGTGTTGAAGACAACTTTTTAATGACAGAAAGTTCCATACATTGCCAAGGGCAAAACTCGTATAAAATTGTCTTAAACAGAAGTTAATGTATTGGTTCCCCATCATATGCTGACATCTATATAACAATATATTTTGACAGTGCGGCGGGTGGTTTTTATATGTCATCTGACTGTGTTTAAAAATCGCGATTTTAATTTTTATGGTAACACAATCCATACTTTGAATCACAATTCAGCATTCATTGAGAAATATCTATCTGGGAAACGTTGTGTTCTAAATATCTCACTTATTTTCCATTCACTACAATGGTCTTATTCTGTATTGATGGCAGCATGCTAATATACTGTGCAACTTGTAAAAAATGTAGCTAACAAAATTATACTTATATTAGCTTCAGATTTGTTGATGTATTTGCTTAATAAAATAAGGCATCTTATCAAGGAATCATCACATGATGTCATCTACTTCTTACTTGGATATTATTTATTGAATTACATTAACCTAATGAACTGATGGAAAAGCCTATTTAGCGTCACTAAACAAGAGAATAGACATGCTCAGAATAAAATAGTTGATTATACTGATCTAAGCATTGGTTAATAATATGGTGGGGAAGTTCTTTCCATTTCATGGTCTGTAAAATTAATTCCTTAACCTTCGAGCTATGATGAAAAATCTCATTCTGCATTTTTCATTATTAATCTACTCTCATACTATCAGGAAATTTTATTAAATATCCTCAACTTTTATTTATTAAATTTCCAACGCAATAACCATTAGCTTTGCTCACTGAATAACAAGTAATTTAGGACAAATGCTAAAAGATATTTAAATATAAATATATGGTAATTGTAAGAGTGATTGGAATTTCTAAACATTTTTCTGTTAAAATATGCTCTAATGCGATTGAAACTAATAGAACTAAACTGCTTGCTATTGGCTTATGTATGACAAATTAATTAATTACCATGATTTGCTTTATTTTCAGTAGCTTAAAAACATATTCTATTTATCCTCTAAGTAGTATATTCTTCTTCCGTGTAGGGATAAATGTGCATGCGACCAGGCAACAGGAGCCTACAAGTAAAATAATACTTCAGAAGAAAAACAAATGTGTACTTAACAATTTTAGGCATCTATTTTTGATAACTTTTTTCATATGCAGCAAAAACAACATTTGGGAATTGGGATTAAAATGTTAATTTAAGATTAAGTGGAATTCTGCTCATCTTTGATAGAAAAGTTCATTTTCCAGATTTCTCTTAGGAGTCCAAGAGGAAAAGTAGTAAATGTAAGTGATCAGAAAGAAAAGCTTCAAGCTAAAAAATATGCGACAAATCTCTACGGTAGTTGTATTTTCAAGTACTGTAGAAGTCTGTTCTGAGTAAAGAAGGAGAAAGTCCATTCTCATTCTTCTTCAATTTATGAGGAGAAGGAAACTACTTCATTAAAATTTAATTTAAAATTAAATCCCAGATAGAGACAAGCCAACCATAGAAATGAGCTAAATTCTAACCCACTGAGAACCAAGATGACAATGGTTTAAAAAATAATATGCTCATATGAAAGTTCTCATGTGCTTTTACAGCATTTATCATCTTTCTAGCCAAAGTTACTTTACAAATATAAAAGCTAACAATGCGTATTGACAGGAGGGAAAAATAGGTAACTGGAGGACACTAAACAGTAAGGAAAATTGGCCTTCCCTTGTTTGTCTTGCTTATCTGATTTAAACTGTTATTTTTACCGTTTCCACTTTTGGAGCTGTCGAAGTGCTGATCTTCTAAGTGATTCTTTCCTTAGTACTATGCTTATCCAATAGAGAAATCTTTATTCTGAAAATGTTTTTATACTCAAATGAATAGGCACATATAAATATGCATAATGTGATTGTCAATTGCATGGGACCAAAAGAATTCTATAGTCAAAATCCTGATGAAGCTTCATCGACACTTCCCTGGAACAAGTATTTCCACATACATATACAGAGAGTTCTCTGCTTACAGTGGTTCAACTTATAATTTTTCTACTTTCCATGGTTGCAGAAGCCATACACATTTAGTAGAGAGCAGTAGGATCCTCGCTTTCACTGCTCTGGGCAGCAGCAGTGAGCCGGAGCTGTTGGTCAGCCACATGATCATGAGGGTAAACAAGGGATACTCTCCAGTGTACTGCTGTTGCCAGGTAACTCTGCCCAACTGTAGGCTAATGTAAGTGGTTTGAGCACATGTAAAGTAGGCTAAGCTAAGCTATGTTGTTCAATGTGTAAAGTTTCTTAGACAGATTTTTGCCTTGCAATATCGTCAACTCACAATAGGTTAACCTCTTCATAAGTCAAGGAGTGTCTGTACTATGTAACTGTGTTTTTAAGTTAATATTAATATGTCAAGATCATATAACTTAATCATATTCTGATTAGCTTCTAACAGGTAGTTTCAGGGAAAAATAAACACTTATTTACCATTGTAAGCATTACAAAAATCATTGTGAAAACCATTGTGCTAAAATCTGTTCTACAGTAAACTGTGGTCTTTCATGTAGACACAATGTTTCAGTGGATTTGTCTTTTAGTGTGGGCCAGGCAGTATGTTGGAGTTTAGGTAAACAAAAATGACAATCAGCCTCCTTTAAAGTTCACTGTCTGACAAAATGTATATACACATTACCCTAGGATGGTCAGATGTTTGGGTTAATAGCATTATTTTAAATGTTAAATTTTTGATAAGACTCATGAAGAAAGTAAAGGACTCAAGATAACATTTACAAAGATAACACTGAAAAAATATAGTACCAAATTCTAATACTGTCTGTGAAAACATCATCTCCTTCAGTAAGCAGTGAATCTGTTTTGTGCAGTACCATTTACTAACTTGACCAACTGTCTTTTTATTCACAAGTCGGTGTTCTCCCATTTTCTTGAGATCATTTGTCCCTTTACTCAGGCAAACCCTCTATGCTTCTGAGCTCCTTTGCAGGGTACTACTGAAACTGCAGAAGTTCTAAGATTCTCTTCTTCGGCCTCTAAGAATCATGGAGAATGTGGGGAGGGGTAGAGCTGAGGAGTTGCCAGAGAGCCTCCCTCTTTAGAAGCACGGTATTATTGCGCATTGTTCTTACTCACCATCATGGGCTGTTTCAATAAGTATAAAAGCTTTCAATACCTAAACATTAGTCATAACTGCCTCCAGAATCATGTCCATAGGAAACGTCAGATTTCCCCCTAAAAATAATCTCACTACGCTCTGTTCTGCTCCAATCATAACAATAGTACAAATCACTTATTCCAGAGCTTAGCAATCATCTAGTTAAGGGGAGAAAAGAAGCTGAATTGTGTTTTCTAAAATATATCCCCCATCTGTCTTGTGAATAATGTTTGCTTTCTTTTGGCAATCCTTCACTTGACTTTGGGAGTTGGGACTGGGGTAGATTGAAAAATGGACACACATTCTCTACAACCTCTCTCATCAAAAATTCTGTTCCCTTATACCTTGAGTGAATCTGAGCTAATTTGCATTAATCCTATAGACTATGAAAGAAGTAATCTGTGCAAGTTCTGAATCTCAGGAGGACTTATTGATTCTACTCTTGCCAAAAGAAACATTCCTCCAGCATAGCAACAAGTCTGATTAGCTTCCTGGAGGATAAGAGTTCATACTTATATGAAGAGAGACTCTAATCTATTCCAATAAATGCTCTAGAACTATGATTAAGCCCAGAAATAATATCTAGGTTAATATGAGAAGGGCACCTATGAAAGCCTAGGACAAATTGCCAATCCATGGATGGTTATCCAAATGAAATGGTTGGTTTTGTGCCACTACATTTTGGAGGGACTTGTTATATAGCAACAGATAGCAGAAGAATAATTTCCTCTCCTGCACATTGAAGAAGAGGATCAAAATACCAATTTTCCATGAACAAGATACTTTTGTAACCTCTGAAATTTCACGGTTAACCCCCTGCTTCTTTATCATATTAAGCATTTACAAATAGATGAAGGAAGATGCTTCAGGATTGGAAAGCAGAAACTTCTTGGGGAACTTTTGGAGAGTCTAAAAAAAAGTTTTTAATGACACATTTTTGGCCATATATTTAATTTATCAAAACAGAACGATGTCATATTCAACATGTTCAATGTGTTTAACTGAAGAAATAGATTCTATGTGAAAGCGTGTACAGAATTAAGAGAACCAACAAAGAACAGTGAAGCACCCAGCGACCAGTGACAGAAGACTTTCCCCCAGAGTCCCAAAATATAAGGAGAGAAGCAGTGTTTCAAGAACAACACTGGATATGGTCCTTAGTCAGAATCTGTGGCAGAGGAATCAGCCTAATACTGTATTCCTGGAAGGAGAGACAACAATATATTGCCCATTCTCTCCATTTGCTCTGTTATCTACTGGTGTTTTCCATTGGTGAAACCCTGTGGGAAAACGGAAAGACAAGGAAGTCCAGTGCAGTCTACAGATTTTAGGAGCCTGCAGCACGGAGCAGATCAACACAGAATAGATCATAGAAACATGAAAAACTGTTCTAGAAAGGACAAAATGAAAGAGTTAGTAGGGCTTTCCCTTAGGAGGCCATGATGAAAGTCCTATCCGACTTCATCACACACTATACATATAATAAAAATATTTACTGTGTGATCTTAGGTACTGGGCATTGTGTTGGGCATTTTTGTTTATATATACATTTACTTGATTGAAAATACTTTGAGGTTGTGGTCATTTTTATCTCTCTTCCATATTTGAGGAAATAGAAGCACAGAGACTTATTTGTCCCCAAAGCTAAAACCAAGAAAACTGAGAATTTAAACATAAAACATTGTGGCTCCAGAATGTATGATTTGATTGATTCTTTGCATTCTGTTCAAAGGATTGTGTAGAATCATTGCTGTTGAAATAAGCCTAACTGACATAAAACATATAGCACTAAGAAGTTCTGGGCTTATATTCAATTGCCAAAAAGAACCCAAGAGAGGTATGTGCACTGATTCCCTATTATTTTCCACAATCGTTGAGCAAACTCAAGCAGCAGCACCCCATGGGCACATGCCTATTCAGAGAAGAAGAGACCCCCATGCTCTTTGTGCCCTGGATATTCTGTAACAGTTCTTCCCTAAAACTCAGAAGCAAACTCTAACATAGTGCTTTGTACTAAAACTTGTTTAATGCATGACTAATAGCTGTTCAGCCAGGTTGTCATTCAATTGACCTAAATATGTGAGTTCTGTCTCCTAAGTGGCTTCTGAACAAGCTGAAAATTTTTGTGTCAACTTTTGCCAAAGTACCCAATTATGGAAAACATTCTTCTAATGCAAGGTAGACAATAAAATAAACGATATGATATTAGTGGATTGTGACTTGATCTAAAGATTTTAAATAAAGTTGTCATCTAAGTTTAAATCAAAGGATAATCTAAAGTGAAAATAACTTCAAATTATTTTTGCAGGATAAAAGTACCAAAATACTCAATTCGTATGAATCCATATGATTTCAATTTTCATAAGGAATTTGGAAATTTAATTCGTTCTCAATTCTCAATGTCTGGGACAGAATCACAAACTTCTCTATTAACACCATTCTGATTAATCAAACGTGGAATCACAAACATATGATCGATAAAACATATGTAGAATCACAAATGTATGTAGAATCAGAAATGTCTCTAGTAACACCATTCTGATTAATCCAACATATGTAGAAAAACAATTTGTCTATGTGTACAGGCATCTACTGTTATTAAACATTTTGTAGGTCAAGCTTGTATGATTATGCAATTACCCAATAGTTCAAAAAGTACTGTACGTAAGACAAAAAGGAGTATTTTGGAAGTATTAGATCTTAGTACAGATGGCAATAACTTTTTAGTATAAATAAACATATAAAAATGTAAAGATTATCGGCCTCCTGAAATTTAAGAGTTAATAAAGTCTCATGAAATGTGATTTTTTAATGATTTAGTTGACTTTTGTACTTTACTCTTCTTGGCATTCTTTCTGTAGAAAACATGAGAAAGATAAAGCCTATAGGTCTACAATAAATAGTTCTTACTTTTTGGTAATAGATTGTCTTTTAAAATATAGTGACTGATAATAATGTAAGAAAATTTAAGAATTTCAAAAATCAGCTCAATTAACATCCTAAGATGTATAAATTGCCCTTCATTTTTCAGAATTTAATACATTAGATCTCTCTAACATTTGCTTTAAAGCACCAGCTGCATAACTTCATTTCACTCACTAGTGTGTTAGGTCCAGGAGAATAGAAATTAAATCCTACTTATTCACATATCTTTAAGTCATAGCACTTGCCTATGATCCAGAATCATATACACATATCATATATATGATATAAATATCATATATATCATATATATGTGTGTGTACATATATATGCACATAAACTGAGATATATATGTAAAGTGATAACATATATGTTTTACATATATATCTCAGTTTATATGTATATATATATTATATATATATATATGTTATGTGAATATTTTGGGTGAATAACCCTTGTTTTAAAAGAGTGGAGGATATTAGAAATATCTTACCTTATGAAAGTTAGAGGGTGTTCCAGGTGATGCTGAAGAGAGAAAATTAAATTAGAAATAGCAATCTTTCCAAAGGAATTGTCTCCACTACAAAGAACCATGAATAATAATAATAACGATAAAGTCAAAGCTCATCTGCCTGTCCTTTATCAGTGAGAGAATTAACAAAAGGGCAATAAATGGAAAAAAATCTGTGAAGTCCTCTCGTAGCAATTGTGGTTACAGCATTGGTGAACCAATGCCTGAGAGAAGGATTGCTATTCTGGAACACAATGGTGAAAATAATTCATTTAAATAATGATGATATTTGGAGAATATCATGTCTCTGAGAGGTTCCTGAATGGCATCCTTGTTAAATAATATCTCTTTTTAGGAAAAAAGACATGAGTAATTGAACATGGAGAAAGTGGTTTACTTGATTTTATATCTAAAGAACACCGTTTCTCTAAATCACTAGGATGAATCACCAGTTGGCATTCATTGCAGTCATATACCAGTGAGAGCAGATGGAATATAAAATGGTATGAAACATATCCACTGAGGAAACAAGCACTTTAAAAGTTAATGAAAGACAAAACAACAAGGGAATAAAGTAGGCCTGGTGAATGTTAATGTAATTACAGCATAGAGTACCCATACACTTTTAATGAGTATTTAAGTGGTAAATAACAATAATACACTAATAGAAGCACCTATAATGAATTTATTATTTTCCCAAGCATAATGCTAAGTACTTTAGGTATATAATCTTACGTGATCATATATTTGAGGGATGTACTTTTATTAATCCTACATCATTGATGAGATAAATGAGGATCAGAGAGGTTAAATAAAACTTAGGGAATAGCAGGACAAGGATTGAAATTCAGAAAATTTCATCACAATACGGATATTTTAGTTCACAAATGTTAAGCTATATCAGTTACATTAAATGGGCTTTGAGTGCTGGATTCTTTGTATTAAATAATAGTTATATAATGAAAGAATATTTTGGAATACTTGAAATTGATTAACTCAACAACTCTTTCAGTGTCTACTATATGCCAGTCACTTTGGCGTTGCAAATAAAGCAATAAAAAATAAGTAGAAAGAGAATAACTATCTATCTCATTCTTTACCTTCCCTAAAGGTACTTATTATTATAGCGGACAGTATTCAATACTACTTACTGAGCATTTCCTATGGCTTTGCCACTATTTTATGTTCCGTAAATCTATTAATTGATTTAATCTACTAATGAGGTTGGTGTTATTATTAGAGACATTTTTTGAGGTGAGAAAACAGGCACAGAGAGATTAAATAACTGCTTAAGTTCTCACAGTCAATAAATAAAAAAGGTGGTATTTTCCCTAGACAATCTGCCTACAAGTTCTGCTGATATAATCACTATATTATAATACAGGAATATTTTATCAGAAGATTAGTCTAGCTTCCTGCAGATTTTATTCAATCCCAAAATGTGCTTGCTTAAGGACTGAATCAATGATGGAGTCTAAAGATGAAAATAGTGCCTGAGGAAGTTAAATATATTAGTTTATAATGGGAAAATAAACAGGCCTCAAATATCAATGAGAATCATGAAGCTGAAAACCATACAGAATAAAACTTTCGACTGTCAGACATTGGAAAAACTGAGATGGATACTGAGTTAACAAATAAAGGAAAAAGAAATTTATATAATTTTTATTTATTTATTTATTTATTTTTATTTTTACTCATTTGGAGTCTCACTTTATTGCCCAGGCAGGAGTTCAGTGGTGTAATCTCAGCTCACTGCAACCTTCGCCTCCCAGGTTCAAGTGATTTTCCTGCCTCAGCCTCCCAAATAGCTGTGATTACAGGTGCACACCACCATGACTGGATGATTTTTGAATTTAGTAGAGATGGGTTTTACCTTGTGAGACAGGCTGGTCTGGAACTCCAGACCTCATGATCCATCCTTCTCAGCCTCCCAAAGTTCTAGAATTACAAAAATTTATATCAATTTTAAGTAACTTAATTATTGTTGGATCTTTCTGTTACAGACTGGCTTTATCATAAACCTTCCCCAAGCTATTATTAAATAATTCATATCAATCTTTCCAATTAGAAAAATATATAGCTAACAGTATGAAAGATACTGTTTCGGAAGAAAAAAAATGGAATCTAGCTTAACCATTAGCAATCCTACAAATACTCAGAATATTGTGTTGGAAGAAAAATATTGAATCTAGCGTATACATTAGCCATCCTCCAAACACAGAACAGAAGTAGTTTTAGATTTGGGCACAGCTACCAAAATTAGTTCTTAGGATCCTCATGCCATTAAGTGAAATGCCTTAAACTTAGCAAATTCTATATGGAAATCTAGCCAAGACATCTACTCTCCTACTCAGTCTGCTCTCTCCCAACCAATTTATTTATTCAAATATCAGAATATGGACCATTTCTCTATTGAATTCTTCATAGAACATTTTTTTCTCTTTTAGTATGTGCTGCATCTGTGAAAATAATATGATATTCATTCAATTCTGATTCGGATGCAGATTCAGATCATTTAGCAAATGGGACAAGGTAGAAAAAGAAACGGCAGAGTTTAATTATTGCTTCCCACAGTCAGGTCTCAGTTGTGCATTAAAAAAGGGGGGTATTTTTAATCATAAGTATTATGTGTACTATTTATGTAAATTTTCAGCATTACATAAAAAGAGACTCAAGGATCTGAAGAGTAAGCACTGTTGGTATCGACTTGACTTTGCTCTTAAATTTTGAGGCCAAGAACATAGTAAGAGCAGAAACAATAGAGGGTACGCACATCAAAACTCAGAACTTGTTTTATGGTATAATACTCCCAGCTGCTGCAGCCAGAGTCTCCTGTGGAGTAATAATTGACTATGGGGTTTAGTCCATCAAATCTTTTGATCAGTATTTTTCTCATCTGGTAGCTAATATTCTTGACCTTCCCAGGTTTGGGTCACAAAATATTAAGAAAGAAAGAGGAGATAAGGAAGTTGGCACCTGAAATGCAGTGCTGTAAAATAGCTCAGCTCTTTCCTCTGTTTGGTCTGAATCTTGTACATGTAAACAAACACATACATTATCTTGAAATTTTGGCGAAGAATTTACTTCCCCAATGTAGCAGATTGTTCTTGCATCACAGTGCTTTCAAAGAATATTATCACTATAACTCATATGCCATCCAGGTATCTTAATCAAAAGTCATTCTTTATTAATAAATAAGGGACAATCTGCAAAGTCTCAGTGATGTAACTCAAGATAAGTGAGTGTTATTTTGTGCTCATTTAACAATTCTGTGTATTTTTACTGAAAATGATTTTCCGCACAGCAGCTCAAGTACTCGGCTGATCCTTTCAAACTTGTGATTACAGCATCCTTTGCATTTGGCTTGTAGGCAAAAGAAAGACAGAGATGGAGACTGAAATAGAGATAAGGAAAGAACAAGATAGATAACTAAAGAGTGAGAGGCAGAGACAGCAAAATAGAGAGTTTAGTATGGGGCTTTTTTGGATCGGTTGGAAGTGTTATACCTAATTCACTTCCACATTAAGGTGGCCAAAATGTAAACACATAACCCACATGTAAGGGAAGTTGGAAACTATAATCTAGATATAGTTGAAGGAAGAAAAATAAATGCTTTTTTTGAATTAGTAGCCAGAATAATAACTATTCTCTGACAAACCCAGACAACTGTGTCTCCCAAACTTCAGTGACTTCAGTCTCTCTCTCTAGATAGCATTTTTCATTTCTTTCTTTTTGTAAGAAAAATGTCTGATGATTTCAAAATAGAGAACTCCAAGTATTTCTGCAAAGAAAACCCATGCTATTGTCACTTTTGAAATGTCAATATTTTAATTTTAGCCAGAGGTCTCTGACTGAGAGATTCTAGATGCACATTAGAGTTTCTAGGGCAACAATTCTGACAGTTTGTCTTTGGGGATGACCCTGCAGTTTGAGATGCAGCATGAGCCATATCATAGTGCCTTTCTGCAGAACTTCAAAGGAGAAGATTATGCCGAAGTGATGATGGGGACAATGAGTAAGATTGGAGAAACTGAAAGCCTAGGAAAGAACTGAGATTAGAAGATAATTCTCAGAAGACAAGTAAATGGAACTCACTGCATAGTTGGAGGTATTTTTTCAAGCAGGTGATGAATGAAACAAATTGATGCAAGTAGAATTAATTTTCCTGAGATTCTGATAAAATTTTTATTGAGTTTCTGTTTAACAATTTGTGTTGCATACTGTTAACTGAGGAGTGATAGAAATGGAAAATTTGAAGAAAATGATTAAATTTGAAACCACTGACTGGAATTTCTCAAATTATATTTCAAGCAATATCCATCTTGCAAGATAGATGAATAAAATATTCTGTGGTTAAATTTAGAAAGCAGTACCTGCATATTCAATAAAGATCCTAAGACTAGCATCTTATAGTGTCTGATTTTGATGCTGTGAGCTGACACATAACCAATTGTTTAACCCAGTAATTCATATAAAACATTTAAAACTGTAACTTTGGCCATATTTAAATGCCATTGAATTTACCATTTCATATAACCCACATAAGAGATCATGGGCTTTATTATATATTTCTCAAGTGTTAGCAATTGTTATGACATTCTCAAAATAGAAAGATTGATTATGCCCATTCAGTTTATTCTCTTTCTAGACATAAAACCATCAAACACAATTATCTCAAGTCTTAAAACTACTGAGATGAATGGTATGTGTATGATTGTGAACTAACTTTCGGTTCTGCTGTGAAACAATGTTAGTCAGAAAAAATAAATATCTAGGGGTTATGGCAAGGACAAGCTTATTTTTCAACACCTAAGAGATATATACTTACTTCTGATCACCAAAAGCCATACTCATATTTATTGTAGATATGATTGGAAAACATTTGCTCTTTTCCCACTTGGTGAGTTTGTCAGAGGCTCATGGTGAAATGATTACACATTACATTTCAGAGTGGAAAATAATGGGGACCAAGGGTAGGAGCCTTTAAGGTTCACAGAATTTTATGACTATTTAAGTAAATGTTCCAAATGTATCATTTAAGAAGATAAAGGATTTTTTCAAGTCCAGCTGAAAAAAATTTTCCCCCAAAGTATCAGTTCTACATAAGGTTACTAAATAGCATCATTTCCAATCTCATTTTTTAATTTCAACTTTTGTATAAACCCAACAAATATTCAATTACCTCAAAAAGGGAACAGTGGGAATTTGTAATATTTATTTTTGGATCATCTTGAATTATTGTTTTCTTCTTCTAAATCCTTATAACTACATAATATATCAATTAACACTGTAAAACTCCATATTTATTGTCCCAGGTGCCAGCCTGACAATATGTGAAAATAAAATAACTGTTTAAATATGACTGAACTTTTATAGAAAAAATAAGGTAAAAACATATTAATCTCTCTAATCAATAATTTCAGGGCCAAAACAAATGCTCCAAACTCAAAACTAATTTGTTAGTTATACTAAAGTGTTTAATCTATGGCAACAAAGACAGTAAACAGCAATAAAGTTGAAAACCTAAGCTGACTTCAATTCTATCAACATATATCCCCATCTTAAGTCAAATTTATATTTACATTTATATTTATATTTATTATCATATTAAATATTATGTTATACATTCTGTGTATATATATCACACATAAAGGCACACATACATATTTTCAATGCATCATGAAAACATGCTAAATGTGTAGTCGTCCAATTTTGTCTCAAGATATTTACTAGGGAGCTTCTAAAATGGTATATTTAAAGATGGCTTTTTAGAAATGTCTGTCTTCTTTTTGATCCATCTTCATGCAGATTGTTCTTCTGTTTCTTTATTGACTTCAGCCACTTACTGTGTGCTTTGAAAGGGCTCTCTCTGTAATGCCCCCCTCTGAAATGATCCAATGTGTAAAAATGATTAATTCTATTAAAACTTTGTTGTACTCACTGAGAAAATATATATAAGTTCTCTACATCCTTTGCTCTCTTTTCCCCCACTTTTTTATTTTCCTCTTTGAAGATTCTATTTCTGCCGTTTATGTCTCTCTTTTCTTCTACTTCCACCTCACTTCTTGTATTACTAACATCAATGCAAAATACACACTCCATTGTGTAGTGTGATCTCTTTATAACTTTACTTTTGGGTCATCATTATTTTACCTCTTTTTGCACAGTAGGAACATCATATATTTGTTCCAGGATTCTATATTTGAATTTGAAAAATGCTCTTTGACAAAATACAAAAAGGATAATCACAACCCCAGGAAAAAAGTTACCCCCCTGCCTATGAAGCTCCTGGTTATCTCACTCTAAAGTCCCAATTATAGCCCTTGGCAGGGTCAGATAAGCCATTAGAGTAGGGGTAAGTAGAAACTGAAACAAGAACACATTTGCCTCTAACTTTTTATGGTCTACCACATATACATTTAATTGGTTGGTATAGCAGAATTTTAGGTTTGCAATGGCATATGGCTCTACCCATCAGCATTCAACAATGCTCTTTTCTGTTTTTAGGTAAGTATAGTCATAAGCATTAAACCAAAGGCTTTAGTACTGCATATATGCTAATACAATTAAGGATGCAGAATTATTTTCAGGAAAATGTGGTTAAAGACTTTTCTGCTTTGTACCACTTGAAGAAGCAAGAAAACAAGACAGTTTTAAAACTTCCCGGAGGCCTTTATAGGAATCTAAGAATTTAATAGATTTATTTGTTTAGCAGATATCCTTGCCTTGTTGGTGCTTTACAGCAGTATTTAGTTTACCTAATGATTAAATTTGCAGGGTCTAGAATGAAGAGCATGTGGAATTCTTCTGTTAAATGTAGTTTAAAACTATGATCTCCAACCATAGCACTTGTTTTTATATGTAGAAATTACATAATGGTTGCTCTCTGTAGTCAATGATACCTTGTCTTTTTTATTCATTTTGTATACCTATTACTAGGTGTGATGCCAAACATGTGATAGGCTCATATAATAATTCATTTATATAAAAAAATACTGAGTAAAATAGAACCTTGAGATTTTACAGAAGAATGTAAAGAAATTGCAATAGTTCACTGGGAGAAACAAATAATTAGCCCTTTTTGTCCCCTATATAAACTGCTATAGATGGAATGCTTCTATCCACTAACAAATCATACATTAAAGCCTAATCTCCAATGTGATGGAACTTGAAGGTGGAGGTGGGATCTTTGAGAGGTAATTAATTATGTCATTTAAGTTGATCCCTCATAATGGAATAAGGGCCCATCATGGAAGAAAAAAGAAAGAAAATAACTCGCATGTCCTATGCACTCTCTCTCTCTCCCTCCCTCCCTCTCTCTCTCTCTGTGTCTGACACACACACACACACACACACACACACACACACACACACACACACCAATCTAGTTTAGATATTTATCCTTCTGAGTCTCATCTTGGAATTTGAGAGGAAGGGCATATTGGAAAGTGTTTGGATTACAGAAACAGATTTTTTGTGGCTGGCTTGCTGTTCTCCCTTTGGTAATGAGTGAGTTCTCCCTCTGTTTGTTTACATAAGCTCTGATAGTTAAAAAGAGCTTGGCACTTTCTCCCCCTCTCTTAATCCCTCTCTTTCCATGTGACATATCTGCTCCCCTTTGCCTTCTTCCATGATTATAAGCTCCCTGAGGCCTCATCAGAAAAAGATGTGGGCACCATGCTTCTTGTATAGTTGTCAGAATCATGAGCAAAACAAACTTATTTTCTTTATAAATTACCCAGCCTTAAGTGTTTCTTTATAGCAATGCAAAACAGACTAACACAAATATAAGCAGTTGATATCAGAAGTAGTGTGCCTAAAATTGTGGAAGCAGCTTTGGACCTAGGTAATGCACGGAGGTTGGAGAAGTTTGGAGGTCTTCTCAGAAGACAGCAGAAAGATAAAAGAAAATTGTAGCTTCTTAGAGACTAGCCAAATAATTGTGATAAAAATGCTGATAGAAATATTGATAATGAAGTCCAGGATGATGAAGCCTCAGATAGACATAAGGAAGTTATTTGGAAAATGAGTAAATGTCACCGTGTTATATCTTAGCCAAGAACTTGGCTGTTATATATATATATATATATATATATATATATATAGATAGATAGATATACACACACATATATACACACACACACACACATACACACACACACACACACACACACACACACACACACACACACACACATATAGTGGCTCCCTGGAAGGCTGAACTTAACAATGATGACTTAGAGCATCTAGTGGAAGAAAATTCTAAACAGTAAAGTGATAAAAAATGTTTTGGCAGCTGTTTCTAACAGCCTATGAGCAGATGTGGGAGGAAAAATGACTTAAAGTTGAAACTTATAATTGAAAAAAAACAAAGCATAAAAATTTGGGAAATTTGCAGGTTGGCAAATTTGCAGGTTGAGAAGGA
This sequence comes from Sapajus apella, assembly GCF_009761245.1. NCBI lineage: Eukaryota > Metazoa > Chordata > Mammalia > Primates > Cebidae > Sapajus > Sapajus apella. The sequence goes on from NW_022436951.1 coordinate 15,464,899, forward strand.
AAGAGCATTTTCAGGAAAGAAATCCAAACAGCCTAGGGAGCCACTACTTTCTGACGAGATTAGCTTAATTAAAAGGGAGCCAAGTGCTATATTCAAGATAACGAGAGAAAGGATTCAGGTATTTTAGGAATCTTTGAGGCCATCTTTCTTATTAGAGGCCCAGAAACCTAAAAGAACACACTGGCTTCAGGTGCCAGGCCTGGGGTACTACTGCCCTGTGCTGCCTCAGGACGCAGCTCCCCACATCCCGCCTACCACTCTCACTCCATCCTTAGCTCAGTGGGCCCTAGGTCAGGCCAGTCTTTTGGAGAGCATAAACCTTGGCAGTTTCTATTAAGTGTAGATCCTGCAGGCACAAAGAATAAAGGAGGCTTGGCAGCTCTCAGCTAGATTTCAGAGGATGTATGGGAAAGCCTGGGTGCTCAGTCAGAGGAGTCTCCACCGACATATTCTACTATGTAAATGCAAAGGGGAAAGGTGGAGTTGGACCCCTCATACAGAATCCCCACCAGGGCACTGCATAGTGGAGCTTTGGGAAGGGGCCCACCAACCTCCAGACCCCAGAATAGTAGAAACCATCAGAACACCATCAGTGTGCTCCTTCAGCCAGAAAAAGCCATAGACATTCAATCCTAAACCATGAGAGTAGCCACATCGGCTGTACTCAGCAAAACCATAACAATGGGGCTGCCTGATTCTTTGGAAACCCACACTTTGCACCAGTATGTGGGACATGGAGTCAAGGGAGATTACTTTGGAGCTTTAATATGAAATGTCTGCCCTGCTGAGTTTTAGACTTGCATGGGGTCTGTTGTCCCCCTTCTTTAGGTCAATTTCTCCCTTCTGAAATGGTAATTTCTTTTTTTTTCCATCATCATCATCATTTTAATTTCACTTTATTAATGTGTATTTTTTCATTTCAATAGTTTTGAGGGTCAAGTAGAGTTGGTTACATGGATGAATTGTATAGTGGTAAAGTCTGAGATTTTAGTGTACCAGTCACCCAGTTAGTATACATGGTACCCAATATGTAGGCTTCCTTCCACCCAATCCCTCCCAATTGTCTCTGCTTCTGAGTTTCCAATGTACATTATATCACTCTGGATGTATGCTGCTGCCTACCCATAGCTTGTAGGTAGAAACATACAGTATTTTTATTCCTGGGTTATTTCACTAGAATTATGGCCTCCAACTCTATCCCTTGCTGTAAAAGACATGTTTCATTATGTTTTATGACTGAGTAGTATGGAATAGGAATTTCTACACAATGCTTTTACCACCATTGAATCTTGGATGTAATAAACATGCCTGCTCCCCTTTTGCTTTCTGCCATGATTATTTACTTCCTGAGGCCTCACCAGAAGAGGTAGTGGCACCATATTTCTTGTACAGTTGTCAGAACCATAAGCAAAATAAACCTATTTTCTTTATAAGTTGCCCAGCCTCAGGTATCATTATAGCAATGCAAAGTAGACTCACACACACACACACACACACACAGAAACACATGCACATACACACACACACACAGAGCCATGATGTGAGGACAAGGCAAGATAATGGCCATTGGTTATCTGCAAATCAGGAAGATTGCCTTCACCAGATGCCAGATCTACCAGCACTTTTATCTTGGACTTCCCAGCAACCAGAACTTGTGAGAAAAGAAGTTATTGTTTAAACTATAGTTTATGGCATTCTGTTATCGCATTCCAAAATGACTAAAGCACAAACACATTCTAACAATATTCCAGAGTCAGTTTAATGTTTGCATTTTTCTAAACACACTTGGGTAATATGATGTGAATGTTTATAAAGTACCAAATGTGGTGTCGCAGACATGAATAACCGTGGTGGAAATGGTGATTAGTAGTGAAAAAACAGGGGGATAAATTTTAGTGGAACAGACAATAGTATTTTTGATGTATTAGATATGAGATATGATAAAAGTTCAAGGATGATTCCATAGATTTTTTTCTTAGCAAGTGAAATAATAGACACATCTTTTCATTGAGATTGGTGTATTTCAGAAAGTTTAGTTTTGATAGGGGGATGACGAACAGCTTCTTTTTGTTCACATTAAGTTTGAAGTGTCTCTTAGACATACAAACACAAGTAATTGAGAAAGTGCTCTTCTGGGATTAAGGAGCAAGGTCTATGCTTGAGACATAAATTAGAATCTCATCAATATATGACTTATTTTAAAATTCAATAGACTTTATCAGATAATTATTTTTGTCAAACGCTACTGATACTTGAGAAAGATGAGGAAGTATTAAGCTTTCCATTGGATTTGTCATCTGGAATCTACCAGTAATTCCAACAAGAGCTGTGTCAATGGAGTAGTGGGAATTTAATCACCACTGAAGTATGCATGAATGACAAAGAAAGAAGGAAACCAACAATTATTAAAATTCAAATCAGTGCTTTTATGTGAGGAGATAATGAAGTTTATGCTAATTAGAAGGAGTTTGGAATCTACAAAGAGTTCTTGAAGGTAGGAGATATTACAGCCAGTGTATATGTTGATGCAAATGATTCAATACAAAACGGACTGCTAGGGCAAATAGACTGGACGGTCAGATGGGCGCGGTGGCTCAAGCCTGTAATTCTAGCAATTTGGGAGACTGAGGTGGTTGGATCACAAGGTCAGGAGTTCAAGACCAGCCTGTCCAACATGGTGAAAACCCATCTCTACTAAAAATACACAAATAAACTGGGCATGATGGCTCATGCGTGTAATCCCAGCTACTTGGGAGTCTGAGGAAGGAGAATTACTTGAACCCAGGTGTCGGAGGTTGCTGTGAGCTGAGATTGCACTATTGCACTCCAGCTTGGGTGACAGGGTGAGAATCCAGGAAGGAAGGAAGAAAGGGAGGGAAGGAAAAAGGGAGGGAGAGAGGGAAGGAGGGAGGGAAGGAAGAAGGAAAGAGATGGTTCATGAAGCGATGGTCAGGAAGGAAACGGATAAAACTTATCAGTGGATATTTGAACGTAGAAAATTTCCTTTCATTGCTTCCATTTCCTTAGTGAAGAAAGCTATCTTGGAACAAGGCAGTAAAAGAAAGTCGTAGGTGATTTAGAAGAGAGGAGCAGATGTGACATAGGTCTCTAAGAAAATGCCTCTCTGCCATCAACTGTACTTATTCTTAATTCTATCTGAAGAAAGAACACTTTCCTTTTTACCCTTCAAGACTTTAATCTTCACCTCCAAGTAGACTTGACCATCCTTTCCTGTGGGTTATTACTTGACCCTGATTCCTGTGCTCTCCTGTAACACTTTTTAGCACTTTAAATGTATAGTGGTCTCACTCTGATAGACTGTAAGTGACTCAAGGTAAGGACTCTTGTCTTGTTATCCCTGGTATGCCTGGTGCTTATCATATAATCTCTTTCTATATGTTTCATTGAAAGAGCAAATGATATTATATGTAATGATGGAGCCTTAGTTAAGAGATAACCTCTGAAGTCTTTTTCATAAGGTTCACGTGTAAGGTGATTCCCACGGAATGATAACTAAGAAGCATCCCAAGTTACACTATTGACAGTTTCAGAAATCTAAAATATAAGCAAAAATGTCCCCAACAATCCATCAAGTGTAATTAAAACACATTTTTGTGCTTTTGATACTAGAGCCTTCACTATTCAGGCAAATCAGTCGAATGTGCTTGTCTTGGGTGATGAACTTTATTTTGGCATATATTTGAATCCAAAGGTAAATAAAAATTTCTATTCAGATGCTATTTCTTTCAATTAGACTGTAGCTCAAATTTCAGTATGTCCATAAATAGTAAATTCAAGATAAGCACTAATTTCAGAATAAAGAAGGTTTTACTCATTTGCACAAAGCTCATATTTGTCAGTGGATTTTAGGATGTGATTGCATTAAATTAGCTTGAGATGAACACAATTTTAATAACAGTTCTACATTGTCAGCCAAAGTTACCGCTTACAAAATAGCTATGTCTATCCAGAACAGCGTCCATGTATAACTCTTTCATTTAAAATACTCTTAACTGCAGACCTAGAACAAACATGCCTACCTGAATCACTCCTGGCTTACTCAAGGGTAGATTAGACCCAACAAAACCAAACTCAACTTACGATATTTCCACTCTCAAAAGTTGTTACCTTCTGACATTTCCTGTCCCAGTAAATGACGACTGATTCCACCCAATGATAAAAGCAGAAAACCTTGCTATCACATTCCTGCAGTCTTCGTGATACAATCCATCATCACATCCTATCAATTACTTTTCTCTTAAATTTTGTTTAAAATTATCTATTTTCACAAGTAAAACTATATTTTCACTCTTAGATCTAGACATATAATTTCTGGAGTTCTGCAATACCCTTTTAATTTGCCTCCAAATACTTTGGCCCCCTTCAAACCATTTCATTTATTCTGCATTAAACAATATCATTACAAAGTTTAACTGCTATTTATGTTACTATGTATGCTTAAAAATAAAATTAAAAGCACAAGTGGATGTATTCCCATTTCTCTTAAGCTCATCAACAGAACATAGAAGATCTGCCCCCAAAGGCCTCTCCAGTGTTGCCTCACAATGCCCTTCCCACTCTCTCCAGCTGTCAGTTATTCTGTCCTTTTACTGTAAATGGGACAGCCTTCTGTCCAAAATCACTTTCATTATGCCATTGCCTGGGACATTATTCACTCTGCCTCCTCACACATCCTTCTACTTTGTTAAATTGTAATCTTCTTTCTAATATTAAGTTAAATGTCATATTTTTCCAGAAAGGTTTCTTTGACCTGTTTGAAAGGATAAAGTCCTCTTCTTGCACCCTTTCAAGGTGATATCACGTACTGTCTCATCAGAGTTACGGTATTTTTTATAGGTATGTGAATATTTTTGTGATTATTTGATTGGTTAATGTCTTTTTCATTAGAATGAAACTTTGGGTTGTTAAGAATCTTGCGTGGTTTTTGTTTACCATCATTCTACCAATGTACATAGAACTTAGCACATAAAATGTCTTCATTAAACACTTGTTGAAAGAATGACTAAGCAAATATACGTAGAAATATGAATGTATTGGCTGCAATACTAATGTGTTGACTCTACAGACTATATTATAGTTTCCAAAGACAAAGCTATGAACATGTATGGAAGTATTCTGGTTTTAAATTAACTGAAGCATGTTTTCTTTTGTTTTCTCTCTTTATGCTTTTAGATGCAAAGTGCCAGAGGCAACACTGAAACTAATTGTTCAGAGTTGCACAGCTAAAGGAGCATTCTGAAACTTTGTTTTAATCTTTGAACAAATTGCAGCTGCTCATATAAGAAAATACATGCTATGTAACCAAAGTACAATAAATAAAAATCAAATAAATTTATGTGGTTGATTTACCTACTTATTAAAGGAAGAATTTATATTTTTAATAACTATTTGTAAATCATTATTCGTGTGTACACGTGGACATAGAGAATGAAAAGATAGTGAATACTTGGGAGGATGGGGTATGAGAGGGCAGTAGAGAAAGAAATCACTTAGTGAGTACAATGTACATTATTTGAGTGATGGATACATTAAAGCCCAGTCTTCACTACTATACGATAAAACTATGTAAAAAAGATTGCACTTTACCCTTTCAATTTATACAAATAAAAAAAATCATTATTCAAAGTATTTTCTTTTAATGGTATAAGTTGAAATAAGACTCTTTTGCAACTGTTAGCAGTTTCAAATATGTAATCAATTTCTGGTTTGTCTTAAAATAAAAAATGTACAATGTGATATTTAATGAAGGCTTTTCATTGAGGACTTATTTAATGAAACATTATTTACTATAATTTGAAAATTGTATATACTCCTAATCAATATGATTTTTACACATAATATTAGTAGAAAGGATTTATAAGGGAAATATTTTCTAGGATCAAATATTTCTTAAAACTAAGCAGGTACATGGTGGCTCACACCTGCAATCCCAGCACTTTAGAAGGCTGAGGTGAGTGAATCGCCTGAGGTTAGGAGTTGGAGACCAGCCTGGAAACCAGGCGAAACCCTGTCTCTACTAAAGATATAAAAATTAGTCGGGGGTGGTGGTGGGTGCCTGTATCCCAACTACTCGGGAGGAGGATCACTTGAACCTGCCGGCAGAGTTTGCAGTGAACCAAGGCTGCACCACTGCACTCCAGCCTGACGTCAGAGTGAGGCTCTGTCTCAAAAATAAATAAATAAATGAACAAATAAATAAATAAAAATTGTGTTAAAGTATATTTTATTTCTAATAATGTCGATGACTTTTTCAATTTATATTCCATATTTGTTATCAGTTAAGTAAGATATAACCTGACAAAGAATAGGGATAATTCTATTTCCTTGGAGGCTCTGCCAGTCAGTAGCTCTATGGCCCTGGACAAGACACATTGCCACCGTGAATCTTAGTTTTCTCCTATTTAAATGAATGTTCTACCTTTGATTATATCTAAGGGAACATTGAAGCCATGTTTCTCTGCTTTGATTTTCTAATTCAAATAGAACACAGTCTTGATGCAGTCTATATTTTTATCCTTGGAGTTTTCTTAATAGGGAAATTAGAATAGCTTAAAGAAAATCACAAAAGTGTAAATAAAAAGGATAAGTAGACCTGGGGTATTATTTCCCAATTTGGGCAATTTTGTTGCTGAGAGATTGTTTCCATGGTATGCATTCAGTCAAAATCTCTCAGAAAAGATGTCTGTATTACCATTATCTGCTTTGATAGTATCAGCTGTTAACAGTCTTCCACTTCCCTTTCAAAACAAAGATTGAAGCAAGGTCAAAGCAAGGAATGGTGTAAACTCATTACCGTGCCAAACTTTAATACGAATTCATTATCATATAGAAACTATAATTTGTGCTGTCTCAAGAGGAGACAGTCACTCAGGGATACTGCATCATTATCTTCCCTAGAAAGTGTTAAAAACAATTCTCTGAGGGAAGTGAAACCAACAAAAATCAAAATCGTGTCTATTTGAAACTAGAACATGTTTCGTCGTTCTATGCATTTGATCAATTTAGAAATTAACTTTTCGTCGTTCTATGCATTTGATCAATTTAGAAATTAACTTCTACATCCGCAAGTAAGATAAAAATCACATTTACATTCATATATATATACTTGTGTGTGTATATATATACACACACATTTACAAGCAGGAAGATATAGTCAGACACATATGTGCCAAAAAGTCAGAGCACACCTCATGGAATAAAATTATCCTCTGACATAATTTTTTCCTGCTAATAAGAATCACAGCTCATTCAGAAAAATCAATCAAGACTTAATTTCTCTTTCAACCAGCTAATCATTCTTTACATAAAAGTTTTAGAGGTTTTGTGTTTGTTTGCAGATTGTGGCGTTCCTCAGATCTACCAATCTGATGTAATTAACCATTTTAAGAAACTTGTTATCTCTTCATCACTTATTACCTTTTCTTTCCTGAATTTGCATATTTAATATAGAGAGCTTTATTTTGTATCGCTGATATATAACAGAATACAGAATCTGAAATGGATCAACACTTTGCCTTAAGATAATATTCACCTTTTATACAATTACATTCAAACTGTACATAACACTATGTTAACATTGCTAATTCTATTCTTTATGTGAGCTGAGACCCCATAGTTAATTTAGATTCCAAAGTATTTTCAAATGACAAAATTACTCTGTAATTTTAATGCATTTAATTTGGAATAAGAGATATTTTAATGTTCAATCCAGATTCTTAAAAATTTAGTAACCTCATAGAATACAACATAGCAGCTGAAAAATATTGACTTAATTCTTTCTATAAATAAATAAATACACCCCTTGGGCATATACACTTTTTTTTTCATTTGAAATTTGACAAAAATAACCTATTTTAAGTATCATTTTTAATTTTTTGTCTTGCTCTTGATCTACTAGCTTCTGCTCTTATTCCCTTGGTTTTTATATCTCGATACTTGCATTTCATTATTGTACATCCCATTTCCTCTAATTTACCAACTCTCTGGTCCTCACACTGGCTTATGTTTACTTTGTTTTCCCACTGTACTCACAGTTTTACCTGATCTTTGATTTTGATATTTTCATAGCCTCTTGGGTGGGAATTTCCTTCCTTAAAATTATGGCAAAACATAAGGCATTGGCTAGCCAAAGTCCCAGACTTCACAAGAAGGTAATTAGTGTGATATTTTGCCTCAAATAAATGATTCTTGCTGATGCAATTACTCAACAGATTGCAGTAAATGGAGACTTTGCCACTGTCCATTCTCACTCCCTGCACCTAGTACCAAAACCCAGATTCAAATGCTCTTATTAATGGTGACTTGGCTCAAAATCAGTTGACAGAACTGCACTTCCACTGCAACATTGTACATTTTCAACCAGCAGAGCCCAGGGTCCAACAGAAAATTTCAATAAAATTTCTCTTCAAATACATTGGTAGGCTGTATACATATTCAATAAACGGTAGAAGAATTGAGAAAACTCTTCTGCAAACGTAATAAAGAAAGAGAACAGCTTTATTAATGAATGAAACCCAAACCAGAATGTGTAGTTCTCGGAAAAGTACTTATTCATGTGCCACATAAGAATGTTTCAATCAACAATGAGCCATATATAAGATGGTGGTCCCATAAGAGTGGAGCTGTCCTATACAGGTGTATCATTTTTTGTCTTTTACACCGTGTTTGGCTATATATTGTCTATGTTTAGATCCCCAAATAGTTATTATTCTGTAACGATCACCTACGTATTCAGTAACCTGCTGTACAGATTTATAGGCTGGAGTCATAAGCTATACCACCCAGCCTAGGTCGGCTGTATGCTATACAACACAGGTTTGTGTTGGAAATGTGAAAGAACTCTATGATGTTTGTACAATGACAAAATTGCCTAATTATGCACTTATCAAAATGTGTCTCTGTTGTTAAGCAATTCATGATTGTATATTATCTTCTGATAATGCTGCATTTTTCATGTATCCTAAGGTTATTTAAAAACTGAGTTCATTTAATCAATTAAAGCAACATAAGTAATTATAAAACTCTTTGTAAACAAATATTTTTTCTCTTAAGAATAAATGCCAGTTTATAAACATGAAATTTTAAATGGTATGTTATTTTTGTGTATAAGGATAGCTATGGTCTGAATGTTTGTGTCCTCCCAAAATTTGTATGTTGAAATCCTAATGCTCAGAGTGATGGTAGTAAGAGTTGAGACTTTTTGTTGATCATTAGGTCATGAGGGCTTTGCCCTCAGGAATGGAATGAGTGCCTTTATAAGAAAGGCCCAAGGGAGCTTTCTGCTATGTCTGCAATGTGAAAACACAATGAAAAGATCACATTCTATGAGCCAGGAAGTAGGCTATCACCGGCGAATCTGCTGGTGCCCTGATCTTGGACTTCCCAGCCTACAGAACTGTAATTGTAAGAAATTGTAATTGTAATAGAAACTTTAAGAAACAATTTCTGTTGTTTATTACCTACCCAGTTTAGGGTACTTCTTTATATCAGCCTAAATGGACTAAGATAAAAATATAAAACATATTTGTATGTGGTTTTAAAGGCCCATGTTAAATTATTTGATATGACTATATTCGGTTATATTTGAAACATAAAAGACAACCTGTCATTTAGTCACATTTGTGTTACAGTACAATAAAGTGTACTTTAAAAATTTACTGATGCAGAACACTCAATTAACTATATAGATAGCAGTATCTATATGAGCTATTTGCTGATTTAAAAATTTCTATTTCTTATGGACCTCTTTACTCATGATGCATGAGTCCTTGGCAAGTTGCTTACAGTGGTATTTTATATTTCATTCTTTTATTTAAAGAAAATACACTTGAAAAAGCACAGATGTCACTGTAAGCAAGCCAATATATTTATTTATTAAGTTAGGATAAATAATGTAATATAAATCTTCTCCATGACTTGTATTTACCACTGATTTGAACTATTGTGAAATTCTTTATTAGCCTATAACTCAATAGTGCTTCAATTTCTTAAAAACACTTCTTTATAGAAATCTTACATTGTAAACTAGCATGGGTATAAAAAGACAAGACTACTTAACAATAATGAATCAATTAATCACACGACTACTTTTTTCCCAAATATGTTAGCACCCTAAATTCATTTAACCTTGATTTTCACTAAACACAAGAACAAGATCTTAAACTCATGCTGATCATCCATAAGGACCAACAATAGAACTGCATTTTAAAATATACGTATCTCTTCCTTGGGCCTTGCCATATTGCCATATTATAGACAATGAAAAACTGCTGATAAAATATTGATGTTTTCTAACTATTGTCACCTGGTAATATCTCAGCTTACATTCATTTCTGAGACTGAGAATCCTGTCTCAGAGAAGAACGTACAGGAATTATAGATGAGAGAGACAAAATTAGTAATATAATCACTGAGGAAGGTGCCTCGCTGTGATTCAGTGGTGACCTGGTAATATCATCTTAGGCATGCTATTTCATCTTTCCTTTTCTCAGTCTCCACATTTGCAAAGAAGAGTTAACACCTGCACTCATAATACATTTGTAAGATGTACATCATTTTTTCTCCAAATGGAACCTAGCCTTCACTCTGACCTCCACATATGAGCTAATTAACCAGAAGAAACCCGAAAGCCATAATTATACTTGCAAATAAAAGGAAAGGTTTATTATGCAATTTAGCTGGTTCTGGTCCACATGACATACAAATCCATGCAGAAAATGTATTTCAAATTAAATGTTTGGATTTCTTAAATCTAATTTAATGCATACACTCTATAGTGTTTATTGTATACCTAAACAAACACATCATATATATGCAAAAAAACACCAATATTCATCTAAACAGAGTACATGAACACTACAAACACTTCATACCAATTCCTCTGTTTTTTTGTGTTTTTAGATCAAAATAATAATCTGAATTTTATACATATATATATATATATTTTTGAGACAGGGTCTCTGCTCTGTCACCCAGGCTGGAGTGCAGTGGTGTGACCACAGCTCACTGAAGCCTCTGCCTCCCTGGGTTTAGGTGATCCTCCCTCCTCAACTTCCTGAGTGCTAGGACTACAGCCATGTAGAGCTGGGGTGTCATCATGTTGCCCAAGCTACTCTCGAATTTCTGAGCGTAAGCCATCTGCCTGCTTTGGTCTCCCAGTGCTGGGACTATAGGAGTGAGCCACTGTACCTATCCTAGTTTTCTTCAAAATATCAGCTAAATAAGTTAGAATTTTGTTTCATGTCAACATATCACAGAGTGAAACAGAACCTTTACCATAAATTTGAAAATAAAGCCAGTGATTTTCAGATAATTCTGTATTTTGGGTGAAAAATTTTGAATTTATGGAGATTCTTGTTTGCTACATATCATTAAATTATTATTATGATCAAAAAGTTTGAGAAACAATGTCGCAGTGGTCAGTGTAAAAGATCAAAACCTGTGTATGGATAGAAATCAGTACCAAGAACATACACAAGTCAGTGTGAATTACTAAATAAATATATAGATAGTTCCAAGGCTGAAAAATATGGTTTGAAAGAGAAAGGAAGAGTAGGAAAACCCAGAAACAGAAATAAGATGTGTGATATAGTGACTGGGAGTGGGGCATAAGCAAAGTCTTTAAGGGAAGAGGAGGTTGTTATAAATAGAGGAACAAAAATGAAAAAGTAACAGAGGTGCCCTGGAAGCATTTTGTTTTGTTTTATTTTCCTGAGTGACAATGTTGTTGGTTGTTGATTTCTGGTTAAACTATACTATGACTATTTAGACTTGATTTAGAAGTACAGTCATTACACATGCAATACTATGAAAATATGACAATGTGTGATATACTTATTTGAAATAACTTTCAATGATTTCTACAGAAAGCAAAAAATAGAATAGCATCTTAAATGACTCACTAACTGAAATGGGATTATTTTAAATGTTTGACATTTTCATTGATACATAATGAATCATGTGTAATAATTTAGAAACCTAAATACAAGGATTCTGGGTGTTTTATGGAAGTGACTGTGTTACACTTTTAAAAAATTCTGTTTTTGTGATTAAATATTATGGAATAAAACCAAGATCCTTATTATTGTGGGAATATGTTTCTGTCTTGCTATCTACATGTAAATACACAACTACAAACTACAATAAGATTTTTAAAGAGAAACAAAATAATATTTGTCTTTAATAAATTATGGAAATTGAAAAATATTAAAAAATAAGTTCATAAATATACAGTTCTGGCCTGATAATCTAGAGGATGAAGCATTTACTTAACCTTTAAATCTTATTTGTGTCATTGAAAGACACATTCTTTTGATTTATGAAATAAAATTTGACCCTAGCTCATATATCACATACATCACACCCTGAGGGTTATAGGAAATTGACTGCAAGGATCCATCATTATTCAATGTGAATAAAAGGTAATAACCTGACATTTGTAAAGTATGCAGCAGAAATTGTGTAGCATTGCCAATTCTTAAATACTTCTATATCAGAAAAATTATCATCCCTTTGCTATACTTCCATTGTATTTGTTTTTTGTGCCTTATTATTTGCTTGCATTGTTTTGTTGACCACAAATGTCATTTTACTGATTAATAATCTCATGCTCATTAGTCACTTGAGACTTTTAACTGGTTTTCAATATTTAACTCAATAAAATTTCTAATTATGAGCGTACGCACCAAAGGCAATTCAAAATTGAGTTAAAAATAGTATACCGATAGCATTATGTTTACATTCTTATAAAATTTCCAGCCTGGCACTGCGATCTACCCCATAATCCCAGCATTTTGGGAGGCCAAGGAGGATGGATCACTTGAGCCCAGGAGTCCAAGACCAATTTGGACAACATGGCAAAACCCAGTCTTTACAAAATTAATTAATTAATTAATTAATTATTAATTAAAATAAACACAATTTCCAAGGGATCTACTTCTAAGAAGATGAGCTTCAAGTATGACTTTCACTTGATGGTGTTCAAGACACACTATCCTAATATGGCACACTGGCACTCAAGAAAATAGAAGAAACAGGGAATCCACACTCCCCTTTCTCTCACCCTTCTTTCCAAAGCAGGGCAAAAGATCTCTTGCCACAAGTAGCCTTCCTATATCCAGAGGAAACATTGTTATCCTCAAAGACAGACAGATGTCAACAAAAATCTGAACAAACAGGCCTGCTAAGTACCACCAGTTCATTATCATCAGAGCATACGCCTTTTCTCCAATCATACTGCCATACAATGTCTGCTCTTCACCAAACCTGAGCACCGAAGTTCAGAGGAGCCCCTATTTCTCTGGAAACATTTTTGGAGACTCATATGTTATGTAAAATTTATATTAACCAAATCTGTATGCTTTTCTCTTGTTAACGTCTTTTCTTATAAGTGCCTCAGCCAGGAACCTTGCCATCAGTGAGGAAAATATATGACTGTTTAACCCCTGTACACTTTTTGATTCTTTAAATGGAAAATATGAGATTTTCTAAATATTGCTTACTACTATTGATGATGTGCATTGATGAACTACGATTTTTGACATGTCACTAATTCAATGGTTTAATAAGAGAGATTTTAAAATTCTGTTTTTTTAAGCAAAGATATTTTTTCATAACAAGATATCTAATTCACTGACTAGTTTCTTATAAATTGAAAATTATTGAGTCCTTGTTAATGAATAATTTTTAAGGAGAAAAAATAAACTGGTTATATATGATGAGGAATGGAAAAAAAATATTCAGAAGACTTTCCAGGGATCAGTAGATACATTATATATGCCTACTTATTTTATTTCATTTTAATAATCAATATTAATTTCATCAATTTCAACATGTGATGAAATTAAACTCAAAAAGGTGATACAACATATTCAATATTAAATAGTTAATAAGTGAAATAATCAAAACTGAGCAGATTCATGCATTCTTTCACATTTATTAATATTTTCTAACGTTAATAATTTTCTCTTTTAAAAACAATTAAAAATTATATTACGGTATTGATTCATTTTTACAGCCTCATTATTTTTGCAGAATTATTCATCTTTTCCACCCTTTAAAATTCTTACAATTGATTTCCAGCTGTGTATTCTGTCTATAAAATGAAGTCTCGATTCCTAGTGCCAGCCAAACTCACCAAGGAGCCTTTGTTAGTATACATGTGGGATAAATAATAGCCTTGTATTTCCCTTGGGGCTTCAGGACCAACCCTTTGGCAGACTGCTTTGCTTACCTAAACACCAATAGTTCCCAACTGAATCTCTTGTGCAACAGTGCTCTGTCCATCCTCTGCAGGTTAAAAAAGACAGTTACAAAATTCTTCACCTCTCTTATAACTGGTTTTGGACAAAAGGCCTGATTCTGGTTGATTAAAGGCATTGTGTAAATTGCCTAAGTTATTAATGTTAAAATAAATTTAAATACAAATCTCACATTCCCATGGGCCACATCCTCTTGATGACTGAGCAATATATTTCCTGTGCCTCTGATAGGTTAGTCAGAAAGAAAATAGTGGGAAAAAGGAAAAGATATTACGAATTACATTTCAAACAAGCAGACATTATCATGCATATAATTCTTTGCAAAAGTAAGATATTAGTAGTTAATAACTAATAATTAGCTAATATATGTTTTTAATCATATGGATAAAAGGAAAAACAGTGACTTTCAAAAGTATTTAAACTGTCCAAGAAATAGCCACAAACCTCAATGAATTAGAATTTATTTAGATTCTTATTGCTGCTCTAACAAATTATCACAAACTGATTGGCTTAAAGCAGCAACATTTTATTACTATACAATGCTGGAGATGAGGAGTCCAAAATTCATCTCTGTAGGCTAAAGTCATTATGATTTCAGGGCTAGTCTCTTCTGGAGTCTCCAGGGGACAATCCATTTCCTTTCTTTTCTAGCTTCTAAGGGCCACCTTGCTTTCTTAGGTCATCTGATCCTTCTTATCTTCAAAGCCAGAGGCTTTGTGTCTTCACCTCTCTCTCGGCTTTTGTGATCACAATAGCTTTTTACTTCTGACCATTCTATTTCTCTTTTATAAAAGCCCTTGTGATCATATTGCACCACCTCAAAAATTCAAAATATTTTCCCTATCTCAAGATTCTTTATCTTATCTGCAAAGTCGTTTTGTCATTTACAGTTACATATTCACATACTCTGGAAATTAGGAGGTAGATATCTTTATGGAGTTATTATTTTGTCTACCAAACTAACCAATCACATATATGCCTAAGTTATAGCAGTGGTATTAATCCACACAGCAAGACTCCTAGGAAGACCAGCCCTCCCTTTTTACTCAAGGCTATACTGATTTTGTCACCAAAAGTCCAGTGTGTTGCTCTATGTTCTGTTCTAGTCAAATTGGAATGGCTAGTCATCTTACCTGGGTCTGTAGGCAGCTCTAGTCTTTATTTATTCTTCAAATGAAAATGTTATCATATCTGTGTCTTGGGCAATGCTGGCTTTTAACTACAGGATATTTGGCTGGATATGGGTTAGCCATGGTTAAATGACTGGGTTTGGAAAAAAACTTTAAAAATACTAGGAATATGAAATCCAGCAGAGACAGTAATGTATATATGATCATTCTTCCTGTTACCTCTGGGATAATCCTGTGGCTTTTATTATCAAATGAATAACTAAAGCTAATCTATTTCATTGTTAAAATGTGTCAAGCCCTATGTCACTCAAATGAAATTAGAGATTCGAGGATCTCAGGGAGTGTGTGGCTATTGTCCCAAATTTTGGAATCTTCATTTTTTTCTTACATATGCTGGAAATTTTATTATTTTAGATTGATTACTACAAAATTATGCCAAAGCTATTATTCATGAAACTCACAGACAAAAGTTCAATTCAAAAGTCTGCCTATATATATATAAATAATTTAAATGAAAGCTTATTTCTATTTCTATATTTTGCTTAAAAGTAGCTAGAAATATATTTGTTGCTAAGAAAAATTATTTTAACTAAACTCTCCTGAGTGATCTTTTGTAATAATCATAAAGTTTACTCATAAATAGCAGAATGCTTTTAACTCTTGGTGGCAATTCTAAGATTCATGCTAATTGCTCATAAATATTATCATATTTAGTTAAATTCAAAACGTCTTTATTTTAAGAAAACTTCTAATACTTAAAATATGTCCTAGAGATAATTAAGCTGATCTCCTTTAGGACGTAGGCATTAAACATTTCTGAACAAAGATACTTTCAGGAAAGGACACAACAGGTGCCTTCCAGGACTATTTCCATTTTAATTATCTCAGTGATTAAAGATTTGGTCACTCTCTTTTCCCAGTCTCCTTTCTCTTCATCTGAGAAGAAATGGATATTTTTGTCAAATACAAAATCCATAAAAATCTATGAATTCTTAAGCTATATTATTCACAAACTTCTCAGCCAAATATGAGCACAGTGCAAATACGATAAACATCAAACACATTAAACACACACACATATACACACATGAAATAACAAAATAATAATGTCAAATAAGATACTGAAAAACATGCATAATTTCAGGAAAGCAAAATCTAATATCTACTTCTGGAAAAGTTTTGGAAAAAATACAGAAAGAGCCATATAAAAGGGTAGAATACACTGGAATTAAAAAGATAAGCTATATTTGTGAGATGTCATAATTATTCCTTTAAAAATAATCCTTGTCTCTATATAGTCTAATAAAAAGAAGCCCAAGAAAGATTTTTGGGTAAGAAAAAACACATACAAATAAGTAATTAAAAGTCATGAATCACTTGGGAAAATTTTATAGTATATTACTTATAATGTTATAACACACTAAGAAGTTTTTTGTTATATAGTAATTTGTTAATTTTGCTTTTCACTATAAGAAGGCAAGTGAAAATGCAAGAAGTTGTAGGGATAATTTTTTACTTACAAAGTGTGAGCAGCCAAGTTCCCAAACATGAAAGAACATGTATTATAATTAACAATAAAAATGTCAATATCATTAATAAAACAGTAAAAACCCTAAGTGAAAATTTTGAAGAAAATGTCATTGAAATGAAACTAAACTTACAAAACATTTATTAAGCAAATTAATATTATGAAGTTAATCTGGAAACCAGCCCAGGAGTTAAGAGGTAAGTAAGAAACATTCTACAGTGTTTGGTTATTTTAACTTTAAAGTCTGAATAAAAGCTGTGTGATTTTATTTTGTAAATTGATCTCCACATTTCACATAACTTGCCAATATTAATATACTATATTTTTTGTTACATGCAATTTTATATTGCATTGCATTTCATTTTTCATTTGTTATTTTTTGTAATATTTTTCTGTTTATTTTATCTTAATAGGAAATTTATTCACCCTAATTACATTGTAAATAAAATGACAGTCAAAGTTGAACTGTCAGTGCTTAATGTAAAAGTCAGAGGAAAAAGTCAGTAGCTGTTTCCAAAAATACATATTGGATGCCATTAATGATGCTATTGAAAGATAAACATTTTTGAGCCTTAAAATATGGCAACAAATCAAATCATACCTTAAGACAGAAGGGGAGAACTAAGATGATAGTAGCTAACGATGCCAAAATATAGCTTCTTCAGATAAAGTCTGTTTATCCCAGGTTCCTACTTTATAAATATATATATATATATGTATACATAATAAATATATAATACTTTAATATTATATATATATAATATATATATAACATATATAATACATATATAAATACACATATATATATAAATATGTATTATATATATATATATTTATTTTTTTCTATTGAAACCCAACCATAATTTGCAAGAAAAGGGTTTTCTTAAGGAAACTTTGAAATATGCATGTGCTAGTAAATTCATCATTTTTAATGGCAATAATTAATATGGTTCTTTACACTCCAGATTACTGATGGTGAGAAAATATATTATTCTGGATAATTAAGATTAAAAGATTGAAGTTCCCACAAAAAGAAAAAAAAAAGATAGAAGGAAAAGGAAAGAAGGAATATAAGGAAAAGGGGCTATTAATGGTCTATTGCTGTGTAATATATTTCCTCACAATCCAATGGCTTAAAATAATAAATGTTATTTTTTTTACATTGTCTCTGGGTCAGAAAATCAGGCACATAAAATTTAATTGTCCTGCTTTGGAGGCTCCTGGGAAGTTGCAGTTAATGTTTTAACCAGGACTACAGTCATAGAAAGGCTCCACTATGGCTGGAAGATTTATTTCCAAGATGGCTGGCTAACATGGATGGCAAGGTGGTCTTAGTGATCAACAAGAGGTCACAGCTTCAGACCATGTAGGCCTCTCCATAGGGCTGTTTGAATGTCCTTATAACATGGCAGTAGGCTTCCTTCAGAGCAAAAAAAATTAAATAAAACAAAATGAAGTCACAATTTATTTTATAACCTAGCCTTGAAAGCTGCAATATGCGATCAATTCTACAAATCAGTCGTGTTTACCGTCAGAGAGGACTACATAAAAATGAGCACCTGGAGATGCAGTTCACTGAATATACCTTTGTAGGCTAAGAATCCCAGGAAAGAAAAGAAATATATTTGAAAATTAATCATATATTTTCTCTAAAATTCAGTTTTTGTGTTAATACTCTAACAGATTTTAGTTTGAATAATTAAAGTGATCTTCCACCATACTGAGCCAATGAATAAGTCCCATGTCCTAATTTGTTCAAAATAAGTGTGTACTAGGGGCCTTGTACTAGTTCATTGTTACACGTAGGATTCCTCAAATTCTTCTTTTGACTTTACTAATGGGGAAGATCACTGAAGTTTTCTGAAAATGCTTGAGGGTCAGAGTATCATTTTTTAGAATTAAATAAAATATTCCTTCTGGAATGAGATTTTATCACATAAGGTCTGAATGAGTAAGCTTTTTTTTTTTTTTTTTTTTTTACCATGCATGACAAATTTCTTATTCAATTTTTGAAGATTCCATTACATTCAGAGCCTGTGTGAACCAGAAAATCTAAACTTGCTTCTGGCTGGAAAAGCAAACTCTGGGTTCACTCTGGAGGAGTAAGTTACCACATTCAGTTATTCCTCATCCATTACAGAGTAAGTCTAAAAAGTTTTACACAGGAAGCAGCTGGTATAACACTCTTGGTAGAAAAACTATAAAGGAGACAGGTGAACCCTGGTGTGTTTAGGGCATGAGGTAGGGCAGCAGATCTCAACCTTTTGGCACCAGGGACTGGTTTTGTGGAAAACAATTTTCCCAGGGATAGAGGGTGAGGGATGATGAATGATGGTTTCAGGGTGAAACTGTTCCACCTCTGATCATCAGGCATTAAATTCTCATAAGGAGCAGACGACCTAGATCCCTCACATGTACAGTTCACAATGTGGTTCATGCTTTTATATGAATCTAATGCTGCAGCTGATTCGAGAGGAGGTAGAATGCTCACTCTCCTACCTCTCACCATCTGCTGAGCAGCCTGGTTCCTAACAGGCCATGACCCAGTACCCGTTTGTGGCCCTAGGGTTGGGGACCCCTTGGGTAGGGTAAAGATTACACATACCATTAATCGATGTTTATGCAATCACTACCCTAGGAAAATTTACCTCATAAAAATTTTAAGTTCTAAGAGAGATACTATTTAGAGGAACATAAAATATTCCACAGGTAATATTTTACTAAATACCTTCACAATCTTCTCTTCCTAGCTGGACCTCCAGATGGCTGTTCCTTTTCATAAATCCCCCCATAGAAGGTTTCCATTTTTGTACCCAGTGGAATCTATCATCCCAAGCCGAGAGGCTTATTGTAGCTGTTGCCTTCCATGTAGCAGATTCCATACTACCAATTCTCATTAGAAAGCAGTGGCCGTGATAGGTCTCTTTCCCTATCACAGCCTTCAAGGGAAGTATTCTTCAAGAGAACTTTCTCTTCAAGAAATATGACGGTCTACTTTTTTCCCCCATGAGAGATATGAGTGAGAGGAAGATACATACAGTTTATATGAGGCACCTGACCCTCGTGACTGACATACACAAATAATCTTTTCCTCCTTTTATTTTGTGACATTAAAATAAAGGTCCCTTGAGAATATTTCAGCAGCAGAAAGAATTCATGGGGGTCATTTCACAATTTGGAAAGAATTGTGACTTTGCATCATGTTCTTCTCTCCAACTCAAATTTAGTGATGAATCATTCCCTCTGTCTTTTTGCTTAAGGAAAGCAGTGTGTAAGGAGCTGTTATTAGTACAAACAGAAATAACATAATTCAAAGATACATGGAAAAATGGGGAGAGCGCTAAATATTCTTCGTAATTTGCATGCAACCCTCACTGATTCACTCACTGGATGTCATTCACACTAAAGTGATTAATTTGGGGATGATTATGGCAGAGTTCTTTTCTCAGACACAGTCTTGTACAAGATGCTTATTCAAAGAGCAGCCTATAAAAAGTAGCAGAAAATAAAAACCTTACCGAACCTAGGGAAATCTTTTACTTTGCTTTATTTCTGAATCTATCCCATGTAACTTGAAATCTTCCAGATGTCAGGTAATGATGATCATCTTTTTTATTTAGACAAAGAGATTTAGAAATTCTCTAGCTTCAAGCTTCAAGGTCTTAACGCTCTTTACTAATATCGCCAAGTATGTCAAACTCATTGTGCTAAAGATTAATACTTTATTTTCACTTTAAACCAAGTACCATTTAGTTATTGGGCTCAATTTTATTTAGATGGAAGTAAGATATTATTGACCTTTTATTACTTGTCTCCTTTCATATATGAAACTTGGTTTTTTTCTCCCTTGACCTTTTATGTTGTTGCTTGCAAGCTACTAACCAGGATATCATTAATTAGAAACCTAAGGGCCTCAAAGGAATCTCAGTGTCATTATAACCCGGGTTTTCTGTTTTTCAAGGTTTGGTCAACCTTTATGCCCAATCAGACCACATTGAGAATAGGGCTAGAAAGATTTAAGGTCATTAAAGAATGACCATCATTGTGAATACAAAATTAATAATCAATATTAATGTCTAATGGCATGTCCTTAAGCACCCATCAGTTCAAAAGCCTTATCTAATCTTAAACCTCATGAAAGCTTCCATCCAAATATCAACTGGAATTTCTGAGAAATCAAATAACATCAGGGTATTATTGTCCTCACAGATGGGTCTGATAACTAGAATCACCATGAAGAGTCCACTAGCAGTTGTTCTAGTTATAGCCCCACCTTGCCTAAGTTTACTGTATTCCACCTGTCTATGCACCCCAATATTGTCTACTGATTTAATTCCTTGTGTGAATGCTAATATTGATGAGACAGTTGCTCTAAAATCACATACTTTCTGGTGGAGCTGATGAAAACATTTTTTAAATGATATTTGAAAACATACAGCAGATCTATTCTTTTTTCAAAACCAGCCAAATAAACAGAAACTAACAAAGCAAAATCTGGCCCAAATTTATATAAAATTTGGAAATACATATTTTATACTCTTGTTTATGTAACCCTGCTTATCATCCAAACGCAACCTGATCTGTCTTTATATAAACACGTGCACACACACACACACATACACACACGCACAGAGAGAGAGAGAGAGAGAGAGAGAGAGAGAGAGAGAGATGATACCTTAATGTATATGGCTAGTGGATAGCACCTAGCTCTTCTAACTAAATATATCACAAACAGAAAGTGGGGACAGTGGGTCCTAGAGCTCCTCCAGTTCATTTTAGATTTCAGGCCTCCAGAACTGTTAATTATAAATATGTGTCACTTTAAGCCGCCAACCTTGTAGTGACTTCTAAGACAACAATAGAAAATTAACACAAATTATTATTCATTTGGTGAAGTACTATCTCTAAGAGATGGCTAAAGAAAGAGTTGTAGGCTCGTATAAATGAGTCCAATTCATCAACTCTGTTAGGCTGTTTTTGCGTTGCTGTAAAATATCTGAGATGGGGAAATTTATAAAGAAAAGAGGTTCTATTGGCTCATGGTTCTGCAGTCTGTACAGGATGCATGGTGCTAACATCTGTTTAGCATGTGGTGAAGGCCTCAGGAAGCTTACAATCATTGTGGAAAGTGATGGGAAGACAGCATGGCACTTAGTAGAAGCGGGATTATGAGCACAAAGGAGGAGCTTCCAGACTGTCTTAAACAACAAGATCTTGTGTGAATTAACTAAGCTGAGGGAGAATTCACTCAGCACTAAGGAGATTGTACGAAGCAATTCATGAGGCACTGCCTTCAACATTGAAAATTACATTTCTTTCCTTTTTAAATTACATTAAAAAAAATTTAAGCTCAGAGGTACAAGGGCAGGTTTGCTAGACAGGTAAACTTGTGTCATGGGAGTTTGTTGTACAGATCACTTCATAACCCAGGTATTAAGCCTACTACCCATTAGTTATTTATCCTGATCCTCTCCCTCCTCCTCCTGCCCTCCACCCAAGAAAAGACCCTAATGTCTGATGTTTCCCTCTATGTGTTCATGTGTTCTTATCATTTAGATCCCATTTATAAGGGAGACCATGCAGTATGTGGTTTTCTGTTGCTGGCTAGTCAGAAGATTGAAACTGGATCCCTTTCTTACACAATATACAAAAATTACCTCAAGAATTACAGTTCAACATAAGATTTGGTGGGGACAAACATTCAGACCATACCCGAAGCAAAGAAAACAGAGGACTGAGGCCTTGCATGGTGGCTCATGCCTGTAATCTGCACTTTGGGAGGGCGAGACTGGTAGATCACTTGAGGCCAGGAGTTTGAGAGCAGCCTGGCCAACATGATAAAACTACGTCTCTACTAAAAATACAAAAATTAGCCAGGTGTGGTGGCAGGTGACTATAATCCCACCTACTTGGGAAGCTGAGGCAGGAGGATTGCTTGAACCCCAGAGGAGGAGGTTGCAGTGAGCCAAGATGGCACCATTGCACTCCAGGTTGGACGACGAGAGTGAAACGCAAAAGAAAAAAAGACAAATAAAGAAAGAAAAAGAAAGAAAGAGAGAGAAAGAAAGAAAGAAAACAAAACAGAATTGTAGTGTTGCTGAAGACAGAATGTAAGAGGCATGCTGGACTGCTTTTCTTTGGATATTCTTAAAGGCTCTTCAAAGAGATGAATGTATTAGTCCATTTATGCACTGGTATAAAGAACTGACAGAGACTGGATAGTTTATAAAGAGAAGAGGTTTAACTGACTCACAGTTGCACATGGGTGGGGATGCCTCAGGAAGCCTACAATCATGGTATAAGGCAAAGGGAAAGCAAGATGCTTCTTACCATGGCGGAGTGAGAGAGAGAGAGAGAGAGAAAGAGAGAAGGAGGGAATTGCCTCACCTTTTAAACCATTAGTTCTCGTGAGAACTCACTCACTATAATGAGAACACCAAGGGGAAAATCGCCCTCATAATCCAATCACTTCCCATCAAGTCCCTCCCTGGACATGTGGGGATTATAAATGGAGATGAGATTTAGGTGGGGACACAAAGCTAAATTATATCGGTGACATTTAAGGTGAGACATAAAAATAGGAGTCAGACATTTAAGGACACAGTGGAGATTAAGCTAGAGTGTATTCTTCTGGTAATAGTGAAATATATGGATAAAATCTCCAGGGAGGAAAATAGCTTGTCGCGCTTACAAATTAGAAGAGTACCAGTTTGACAGAACATCGGAAATTAGGTGGAGAAATACCATTTTATGAAAGAGAGGCTAGAATAGTTGTAAAGTTATAATTGCTCTATCATGTAGGAATAGTTTGTTACACTGCATGAGAAGTGTTACAGAAAAGAGGGAATCCTTGTGGGACACAGGAATCTATCTGTGAGGTTCTTGCTAAGAAAAAATGTGGATCATGAATCAGCAGTCCTATCAGTGTGGGTTGAAAGTCTCATAAGCAGAAGCAGGAGACTGAAGCCTTGGGGGTCAATTCCTGTTTAATAAATAGAAAATAGAAGAATATAGTTAGGAAGAAGTAGCATGAATGATTAGATATTAACCTTATTGAACAGTAAGCCTCGATTCAAGCCTCCTTGTACTTTATGTATGATTATCTAGGAACTTCGGGTTGTTGTGGTCAGGGACTGAGCTGGGACCCTGTGGAACGTGGCCATGAGGCAAGAGCATTAATACCTGTCAAACACTGAAATGCTGATCAGCAGGGACAACCTGTTGAATGCCGCATCCAAGCCCTCAGGGCATCTAAAAATCTCTGCGGTAGCGCCAGTGCTTGGGGAAGCACCCGCTACCAGCCAACCGTGGAAGGAAACCCCCTGTCCTTGGGAGAATCGGAGAACCTTCCACTCCCCCACGCTCTTGCGGAAGGACTGATACCAGTCAGCCCAGCCCGCAGCAACCGGGGGCTTAATTCTCTCTATGTGGTGCTGTGCTATATTGGCTACAATCTGTGTCTGCTTTCAATCCTTGCTTCTGCATCTGGTTCCTCTTTTGTGGATAGTAAGAAGTACCATAATATTTGAAGCCTTAGCTCTTACTTGACGGGCATAAAGTAAAGTGCTCATGCATTTCGTTTCCCCTCCCCCACTTCGGCTGTTTGCAAGCCCTGGACCCCTTGCTCCTTAGACACGTGATTTGCTTGACCCTGTTAATAAATGGAGGACTCACCCTACTTACCCTGCCCCCTGTTTTGTACCTAATAGAAGTCAGAGTGTCCAGGCACTCGGGGCCACTACCGGCCTCCGCGTGCTGGTGGGAGTGGTCCCCTGGGCCCAACTCTTTTTCTCTTGATTTCGGTGTATAGTGTCTTTATTTCTACAGTCTCTCATCTCCATACCCGTAGAGAATACCCTCTAGACCCAGCAGGGCTGGACCCTACAACCAGCTTCTGGAAGAGTGTTAGAAAAACAAACTTATCCCCATCCCTGAGCTACGAAATCAGAATCTGCATTTTAACAAGATTCCCAGGAATTCATATGCAATTCCTGAAAGTTCGAAAAACACTGAACAATCTGATTAAATTTACCTGAAGTGGTTGAGCTGGAAAAATTTTGTCCTTCAATTGTACTTTACATAGTAAAGGGCTAGGATTTGGTCTTGAGTAAGAAAAGATACGCTTTTTCTTTCTTTCTTTTCTTTTCTTTTTTTTCTTTTTTTTTTTTTTGAGATGGAGTTTCGCTCTTGTTACCCAGGCTGGAGTGCAAAGGCGCGATCTCGGCTCACCGCAACCTCTGCTTCCTGGGTTCAAGCAATTCTTCTGCCTCAGCCTCCTGAGTAGCTGAGACTACAGGCGTGCACCACCATGCCCAGCTAATTTTTGTATTTTTAGTAGAGACGGGGTTTCACCATGTTGGCTAGGATGGTTTTGATCTCTTGACCTTGTGATCCACCCGCCTCGGCTTCCCAAAGTGGTGGGATTATAGGCGTGAGCCACTGTGCCTGGCCGCTTTTTCTTTATAATAGGAGAAAAAGCGGAGAATATGGCACAAGTGCAGTTCAAGTATGCACACTTAGTATTTTCTTTTTAATTTTGGAAAATTGAAAGCGTTGGCATTTTCTTTTCTTGGTATGCTCATAATATAAATGGGAAAGGCATCAGCTGAGAACAAAGAAAAGGAAGACAATGAAGTTTTAAAAGAGAGAAATGGGTTCAAATTGTGTTTATTCATTCATTATCATCATCCTCACCATGAACATCATCACAGAAATGACAGCATCAATAAGAAAAAACATTCATTTGTACTTAAAGTATACAACATAGGAATCGGTTTTATAGAAATTATATCATTTTTTAAAGCTCTATTTTGGTTTTAATTGGTGCATAATTTTATATATTTGTGGGTACAGTGTGATGTTTCAATACATGTACAATTTGGGTAATAATTGAATCAGGGTGATTATCGTATTCATCACCTCAAACACTTGTCATTTTTTTGTGAAGAGAACATTCAAAATCCTCTTTCTTAGCTAGGAAATAGAAATACATGATTGTCGACTGTAGTCTCCCTACTGTGCAATAGACCACCAGGACTAAGTCCTCCTGTATAACTGTAAACTTCCTCTGAGTTGAGTGTTATTAGGATTCCATTTTCACACATACACACACTGAGGCACAAAGATGTTAAGAAAATTACTCCGTATCAGAAAGTGAGTACTGGAACTATGTTGTCAAAAACAGCTTTTGATTTTGGAGTGCTCTAACAGCATATATATCATTAGTTGCTTAGTTACATATGTGTCTGTCCTCCCACAGTTTGTGAGCTCACTGAGGGCGCTACTTAACCTTATTTCTCCTAGCTTCCCAGTACATTGCCCCTTGGAGCCGATTTTCCCTGGATGTTTGCTGAATCATAACTCTATTTTAAGATAGCTAGAAAATCAATGTATACATATATATCTCAAGGCAGAGGCTAGCTACATAAGCATCTTTTCTTTTTATTTTGTGTGTTTGACAAAATTTGTTAACAGTTTCTCAAACAAATAGAAAAATATTTGAGGAGAGAAATAAGGAGCCTGATAGTGGAGACCATTTATATCCATGATTTCAGATAGATAATTAGCAAGAAAGTATACTGTAAGCCTGTTTTCTTTTCTAAGGTACTGTATTTGAATCACAGAATATGTAAAAAAAAAAAAAGTTTTCTTTTAGACTTAAAGAAATAGAACGAGGTGAAGTTTAAACATGATTGTGATTATATTCTCGAAATAATCTATTTCTCCTGGAAGGATGTGAGAGAAACAGTGAGTTCTAAGTGAGGATGTAAGGTTTCACCAAAGATATGTCAAGATTTTTTCTTGCTAAAAACCTTGAAATACTCACTTATAGAAGCAACAGAAAAACAGACTAATTGTTTTACTTATCCAAAGGTAAATTTTAAGGAACCGAAGGAGCCAGGTCCACTTTCCTTGAAGAAGGAAAAGAAAGCCAGAGAGCTGAGTGTTACATGGAACAGCCAGAAAAAAATACAAATTAGAGAAAAAACAATGGCAATAGAATTGATCAAATGAAATGCAGTATTCAGTGTATAGCGCAATTTGACCCTTCTTGTAACCCCACATATCTGGAATAAAAATTATAAAAAGCAAATTATACTGCTATGATTAGATGCTGTTTGGAAGGCAGTGAACAGATGAGTTCTATGTTGGAGCCATCTGTGGCCAAAGGGACAGTTATCTCTCTGGATTACCTTTCTTCATTCAGCTGGATCACTTTTTCCTGCTAGATATCAAAAATAGGGGAAAAAATAAATTACAAGCTTTAAAGTTTGGTAGTCTGCATGATTTTTAATGTTTGCATTTGCTTTAAGCTGTTTTTCTTCCATAATCTCTTATGATAATAATATTAGCCTCAAAAATACTAACTTAAAGAGAAATGTTCAATGCATGTGTAATTGTACCACTTCCAACAGTGAGAATTATCAGGTAATATTTATTAAGGGGCTCATGCACAAAATGGTACCCAAGCATTCTAAGATGCTGATTAAAATATACAGTGATTTGCCTTTAGGAAGTTACATATCACCATTGTATATAGACCTACTCTTCAAAAATATTTCTTTCATGAAATCTACAGTTAAAATATTTTCTCATGAAAACACCTGTCATATTCTGTTCTCACTCTGCTAATCAGATATACCCGAAACTGTGTAATTTATAAATAAAATAAATTTAATTGGTTCATGGTTCTGTGGGCTATACAGGCTTCTACTTTTGGGGAGGCTTCAGGAAATTTGCAATGATGACAGAAGGTGAAAGAAAAGCAAGCACATCTTCACCTGGCTGGCAAGTGGGAGAGAGAGAGAGAGAGAGAGAGAGAGAGAGAGAGAGAGACAGAAAGGGCACATGCCACACACTTTCAAACAACCAGATCTTGTGAGAACTCACTATCATAAGAATAGCAAAAGGAAAATCTGCCCCCATGATCCAATCACCTCCTACCAGCCCACTCCCCCAAAATTGGGGATTTAATTCAACGTAAGATTTGGGAAGGGACACAGAACCAAACTATATCAACATCTATCAGAGATAAGTGCAAGGAAGTAGTTGATAACATATATTTTTTTAAATTCTTATATTAATATAGCAAGTTAGATGTTCTGTTTTATTTTTTCATAAGGAAATATTTTTTCATGAGGAGTGATAATATTTTAGAAAGAGATAATACTTATTGAACTTTAACTACACTGTATTATTTTCCTTGAGCTACCATATAAATTACCACAAACTGGATAGCTTAATACAACATAAATTTATTTTCTTGAAGCAAGATTTTTAAAAGAAAGATGTCAGAAGGGCCATGACCCTTGCAAAGTTCTTCGGGAAGGACTCCTTCTTTGCCTTCTCCTAGGTTCCGGTGGCTCCTGGCATTCCTTGGCTTGCAGCTGCATCAGTCTAAATTCTGCCTTCATCTGCATACAGCCTTCTTTCCTATTTCTCTCTGTGTCCTCTCCTCTTGTAAGGGTATCAGTTAGTGGATTGAGGATCTACTCTATTTCTGTATGATCTCACCTTAATTTGATTATATGTGCAAAGACCCTATCTCAAATAAGCACATATTCACAGGTACCAGGAGTTAGAACTTGAACACACCTTTTTGGGAGACACAACTCAATCCACGGTAGATGACAAATATTTTTAACCTCATTTCATCTTCAGGTTAACACAAGGAGGTAAATATTTAATCATTTTACCTTTGCCTCTTATTTGAAAACACTGTGGTCTAGAAATAAAATTTTTTAGACATAATCATTCAGCAAGTTGTAGTTAGGGTTGGAATTCTGACCTAAACTGTCTCAATTCAGGGCTCAAAAACAAGCTAGATGTCACAAACATGTGGAAATCTCCCTTCAAATCCCATAGTTTGTGTTCTTTTCATTGTGTAAAAGCCACTTCCTAAATATCAATGCTTATCTCGTTATTATGTTTATTCTAGTTGCTCAATAACTAGATATTGAAAAGATAGCCAATTCCATTTGTTTCTATCTTTTTCTTTTTATTCTTTAATTAAATTGGTATTTATTGAGTAACTATTCAAAACCAGGCATTGATCTAAGCACTGGACATATGACGCTGAACAAAACTGGCAAAAAAAATCCTACACTCATAAAGGTTAGAGTCTAGTAATGGGTTTATATTCTATGTAGTCTTCACCATAGTATCTTGGACACTGCATATGTATGTCTATGAAGATAAATTATATTTTTTACGTGATATTATTACTATAGAATTCAGTTCATCTTAAAGGATAGTTTCTCAAAATATTATTGTTAAGAAATCATTAAAGGAAGAATTCCAAACCAGAACCTCAAAACAGAAATAATGATTGAAGTTCTGACCATATTCTACAACCTGTAGTTTGAGAATTCCTTTGGAGATGGAAATAGGATTGTTTATGTGCAGCTAAACATAGGCTGATTTGAAAATGCCAGGGGGATTTGCTGAAATGTATGCAGAATATTTCTGTAAGAGGTGCTTGGTGTCTTGCTGTAGTGCTTTAGCTAATTCTGCAGTGTTTAACTGTCAGTGGTACTCCCTTGTTCAGTAATTGACTAGCTCTGAGAAGCCAGATGACCTTTAAAAATGCCAACTTCTGATCAAGACCTGATGTGAAAGTCTTTAAGAGACTACAGATGGCTGTATAAGGTGTAGCTGCTCCTGTAGATATCATTCTTTTATTCCAAATGCCAAATTAGTATCAACTTTCAGTTGACGCATAAGGGTGATGAATATTGTTTCTCATTAAAATAACATTCTGAGTTAAAAACCTATAAGGTCATCACAAAAGCAAAAATTAAAATTTTATCCTTCACATAAAATATTTGAAGGATATTTTCCAGCATTTTTTTGCATATGGTTTTTATACAGCTGAACAGTAAAAATGAAAATTGAAATTATATGTGGAAATAAGTTATTAACGCTTGTTATGCTCTCTATATTATACTCAGAATTAAAAAAAAAAAAAGCAGTTCTAGGATCTTTTCATTTTTCCATAGAGAGTTTAGATCAGTGTATGGCAGCATCACTGGGAGAATAAAAAGTGATAATTATAATAGGAAAATCACTCCCAGTGTTATTCTATATCCTTTGTGGAATATATTTGAACAAATATGACATAATAAGATTAAATAACTCTAGTAGAAGAGCACAAGTTAATAAGCTATAGTCAATTTAAGGGAACACAATTTAGTATTTTTATTTATATTTAATATTTGAACTAGTGAACTAATAAAATTAGATAGAACCTGAAAATTATATAATATCATAGAAGAACACTATACTGTATTACTCTCTCAGATACTCTATTAGTTTTATCTTGATATCTAAGGTTAAATTTAAATATTGTAAAAGACAGTCATGGGACTTTTAGTATTGGAAATATTTTAGAGATTAGAGATCTTGGTGATATTTTCTTTCTTTTTCATGAGATTTTATGAGAAAAAAATTATTCTCAGCTTTCATTGTCTTGAAAGGATGGGCTTCTCAAGGTATTTTTTTATTTTAATTAATTTTTCTTATTGTAATTTATTTTGATTATGTTTCTTGTGTCCAAAAGAATCTTGCAGCTGACATAGAAGTATAAAAATTATACACTATCTAATAGCATATGTTTTCATGTACTGTTTTTTTATAATTATTATTTAATTTCTACTTTTACTTGCCATTTAACCTAGGATTGTCCTTTGTTCTTGCAAGCACTGTAAGTAACTTATAAACTAAGCACAATGCAAAGAAATGAACAAATAATGAGCAAACAAATAAAAAAAAGAGAAAATCTACTAGCAGTGATTATAGTTGGGGAAGCTAGGTTACATGTGATATTACCTGTGATATCTTCTGCATCTGCACATTAATCAAACTTCTGAGATCACAAAAATTACATTGAAAATGAACGCTGAATGTTGCAAACATATTTGATAAATATAACTTTTATCAAGTAAAAATTATTTAGCCTACTAAAGAATAAATATTCCACATAAAGTACTTTGAAGATGCTGGTCTAGGCCAACGTACAAAAAAAAAATAGAGGAAAATACTTTTAGGTGCAAAGGGATAGAGGCAGACTTAGAGGCAAGATTAGTTAGGTAATAAACTTTTTTTTAATCTATTGTCATTTATGCTGAGTATTTGCTTATATAAAGAAAATTTCCTACTATTCATTCAGTAATTCATTTACCAAATAGATACTGAATATCTGTATGTTAAGATGTATTAGCTACTAGTACCTACACGAATGTTAACAGTGAAATAAATAGCAATTCATACAAATATTTTCATGTACCTTATTACAAAAAATTATTAATAATAAATTTTACTAAAAGTGTTGTACAGAGTAACAAAATAGCATTCTATAAATATGGTTATCATTATTCTTTTCAAATTTACATTATGTTCAGATATTTTAAATGGATATTATAGCAGCTTTTTCAAAATATATTCTATATAATACCAAATTTTAAGACAATTTTAATTGTATCTTATATCAGAATTTACTAGTATCAGAGTATCACTAGTTCCATGGAATATGAATGGATTGGCCAGTCTCCCTTTCACAGTAATACCAGTTTTTAAAACAATGTTATAGGTTTTCTATGTACTGGTATAATAAACGTTAGAATTTATATACTGCTGTAACATCCCAGTCTTAATGAAGTCAAACTCTGTCAATAATACTTAGTTGAAACATCTAGAAGGGAATAAAAGTATAGTGTTTTGAGCTAGTCCTAGTGCAAACTTGTATCAAACTTGTATCAAATCTTTAGGGCAATGTATAGAAACACCAAAATAAGGGGAGAGGTAAGGAAAGAAGACAATTTCTAAAATAAATCTATTAATTTATTTTATCTTATGTATTTTACAAACATATGTCTATACTTGTGCTTTCATGGGGCTTCTACTTATTTGAGGCACCATCCTTAGGAGGGAAACACATACATTGCTCTTCAAACTTTGTTGAGGGGATCCTGAAATGTACAAATCAACTGAAAGTTCACTGAGAAATGCCTTTTTTCAGTACCACTTTTGCCAGACACCTGACTGATAAAAAACAATTTATTTGTGGTCCAGATGAAGAAAAGGCAATAAATAATTTAATCTTGGAAGGTATTCTCTTTAGGAGTTTTTAACTTCACCTAAATAAGTGCATTTTGATATAATATGAGCTTTGCTTTTCTTTTAGCCAGCAGATCTATATGCAACTAGCCTTTCTGTAAGGATTGAGTTTGTTAACTTAATCTGAAATTTAATCTTGTTTTAATGTATTAGATAGCTATTCAAAAAAAAAAAAGTGTCAGTGAAACCAATACAAGTAACATAATGTGTTCAAATAATTTTTGTTTATACTTTTTTTCTTATGTTTGTAATGTCTTTACCATTAAAACGATGTTATTTTTGTAAGTTTACTGTTGAGTAAAATTTTAAAGTACAGGAAACATTTCCCTAAGACATCTGTCACATTTAAGAAATATTGGTTTTACAGTTAATGTTAACTTCTCTATTAAAACTCTTCCCCAAAGGAAAAATACAAAAAAAAAAAAATGCTCACCAACAAACCCTGAATTTTAGGTTGTGTTTAAAAACCCATACACAAAATATTCTAAATGTGCATTAAACACACCTGACACAAATTTTGACATGCCCATACTTGTAGTTTCATTATTGGTTTATAACTTATTTTTTTTTTTTCAAAAATAGTTAACTTGTTAAAATTAGTTAGCTTGTTCAATATAACCCAATCCTAATATTCTAAAGTAACTATTTTCCTTTAAATCTAATATATCTTCTAATTTCTTTAAGTTAGTTTAACCTCATCCTTTCAAATTTAGGATAATTTTGTTTTCTATTTAAAATGGATTAATATTTGACCTTCTTTACAATTGGTAATACCTAAAACTGTATTATGTTCTCATCCTGATCCCTAATATTTATTTAGTGATATTAAATATTGTCATTTCATTGTGTAACTGAACAATAAATCTTGGCTAGATAACTTTAGCTCAGTTGCTACAGATAATCTAAGCAGTAAGAAAATCTTCATTTAAACCCACAATATTTTAAGAAGCAGGGTTTAAAAAGATCATGGTTAGACTAATTTATACTGCAATTCATTAAATATAAAACAGGATATCTTTAAAATATTGAATTATAGGCAATTTCATATATATATAAGCATAATTGAAGCAATCATAGCAACTAATAATGTGGACATAGGTGTTTTGAATGCATAGTAAATTAATCAAGATTTATTTCTATTTAATAAATTGAAATTAATTTGACAACATTTAAAACAATTCTGATAAATATTTCTATGTTTTAGTTTTTTAAATTTCTGAACTTCTAATGATGGTAAGTTTTTAGAAATAGAGCCGAAACTTGATTTACTAAGTTTAAAATAGATTATGAATTTTAAAATAACTTTGGCTTTCTTCTCCAAATCACCAAAGCTAAATAAAATGTATTAGTTATTACCATTTCCTTAATCTAATTTAAATGCATATATGTATTTATTCATAAAAATTGATTTTCTTAATATCCAGTACAGGTACAACAAAATATTTTAACAAAAAGCTATAACTGGGTTTTCAGGAAAGTTCTTAAGCAAAATATATTTCAAATAATTTTTCTATAAATATCTTGTAAGTCTTTGCTTTGTAAATAATAAGGAAGCGATGAAACAATCAACCCTTAAAATTTCTCGAAGAAAGAAGATGGATATTTGTTTAATGTGTGAGCAAACTCTAAATTTCTAGAAAATTAAACCTACCCCTCTTCAACTTGGATCGAGCCTGGAAGATGTTACATTCATTTTCCAGAGCCGTCCAGTCTCATTATAAAGAACCTGCCAGTCCTACTTCATAAAGTGGTATTTGCGGAACTGAGCAAGAGCAGAGAATGAGGCAGAAGGTTAAAGCTGAGAGCTGAACATGGCACAAATGAGGAGAAACTATTGCAAAATAACCACAAAATGACATTTATTTATTGTTTATGACATGCTAGGCACTTTTGTAACCACTTCACATATATTAACTCATTAATCCTCTCACCCAACCTAATAAGGAGTTCCACTCATTATCTCTCTCTCACCCTCTGTTTTAACAGAAGATAAAATTGAATATACTAAAGGCTATATTTTATTGAGACATATTTTTGCAAATTTAAACATTTCTGAAGTGATGTTTCAATATCTTACAAAGAATGATATCTTAGTTTCGTGGGAAAATAAGTTATCCAAAATTATGCCAATAATATTTACTGACATTTAGATTCAGCCCCAGACACTCTGTCCTTGTTCTCTTACGTACATTAAGCAAAGACACACAGTGTCAGTAGGTAGAAAGCAAAGGAATAAATGCTTTTTCACTAAACACATCCATTGAAGACCATTTAAAGTTTAAATTTCAGGCAATTGCTCAAAACAAAATTGAGCTGTGTTAAGTAGGCAACAAAAGCTCAGATTCTAGAAACAAGCCACTCAAATGCACACTCTCCTGGGAAAAAAGACCTATTATAAAAGGGTTGAACCAAAAAGAAAATGATTATTTGAACAACGACAACAAACCATCATTATTTTTCCCTAAGCCTATCACTTAATTTGTAGAGAAAAGTTTTTCAAGTTAATATTAGCAACACGCGCAATTGAATTTGTTATCTGCTACATATGCAAATGTGCTTAATTCTAAAAGCACATTAAATATATTTAGCCATCTGCATTGTATTAATAGTAAATGATTTCTCGATATATTTTTGTTAATTACATGCATTTTAAATGAAAGTATATTTAGCTACTTTAACATAATGACTATGGAGTTGGAAGAACCACAAATACCAATTGCAGCTAGGAATCCAGTAACAAGAATGAGTAGATTAGGAAAACAGCAATATTTATTAAAAACTGTACCAATAAGTGTTTCTATTGGTGTATTTCACATTACACCTCTGTACCATTTTTTCCTTCTTTCTTTAAATTCAAAATTCTATCGCTATGTCTTCCTTAATATTGTCTCCTCATGCTCACGGCATTACTAATCTGTTCATACTATTTACTCCAGTTTTTAAATTTTTTAAATAAAACTGGTTTTGAAACTTTAATTGCCTGACCCTCATAAACTCTGTGTGGCTACCTTCTTCTTTTCTCTGTAGTCCGAAACTTTGCTTATTTATTCATTTGTGTATGTTTTGTCTCCACACAAGCCATTGCTTAACAGTTCTTTAGTTGATTCAAAATCCTAAAATACCTTAAATTTGTTAAATGTCTTGTCCATTTCAGTCATGTTTATTTGGTACATGATATTCAAAATGGGATAGACATTTGCACAACACTGAAACAGGACATCAATTTTGTCCAAAAAAATAAATATTTCTTTTGCCCACTTGTCAACATGCCATAATTCTTCCAACAATAACTATGACTTTGAGAAACTTGTTTAGCTCTTTTGTTTCCACTTATTCAACTGTCAAGAACATATAGTATCTACTTCATATTTTTCTGGTGTGAATTAACTGGGTAAATGTAAGAAAAATATAATATTACCTGGTAATCATTATAAAATTATTGTTATTGCTGATATAAATTGATAATAAGAATTTCATAAAATCATAGGATATGGAATCCCAAAATATTCGATGAAGCTAAGATACTGGCGTGCTTTTAACAAACTATTAGAAATGATATAAAAGGGGTATCTAAATAAAGCAGTGGTATCTATTCCCATTCACGCTTGTTTAAAACGGTGACATTTTTACATAAGTTTATTTAAAATTCATGATTATAAATTTCAAGTGGACAGTAAGCAAGGTCTAGCATTCTATTATTTGATATGACAAATTCTGAAGTGATTATTTAGCCTTTATAACTTTTCTCAATTTCCACACACATTCCTTCTCACACATAGTAGTGGTCTTGCCTTACACCGTTGTCAAGAAAATATACTATTTAAATGGATTCAATACATCTTCCCAATACACAATCTAAAGTTGTAGCTATAGTCCTCCCATTGCTCTTCAATTATTTTACGCTGGAAGGTATTTTATTTCTCTTGTGTGTGGTTAGTTTCTTCTTGCAGTCTGGATCCATAGGTATCTTCCATCCTAAGGATGTCTTTTACTAACTCATTATTTTACCTTGATATTAGGTCATTTTATACACATCCAAACAGATTCTAATATCTCACATCTTAAAATATACACACTAACCTCTTTGTTTCAAAGTGGCTTAAATATCTAAATCACTTTTTAAATTTAATTTAATTTAATTTTAAGTTCCAAGGTACATGTGCAGGTTGTGCAGGTTTCTTACATAGGAAAACCTGTGCCATGATGCTTGGCTGCACCTATCAATCCATAACTTAAATATTAAGCTAAGAATACACTAGCTATTTTTTCCCCATGATCCATCCCCAACAAGCCCTAATGTATGTTGTTACACTCCCTGTGTCCATGGGTCCTTATGCTTTCACTGCCACTTATAACTGAGAACAGGCAGTTTCTGTTCCTGCATTAGTTTGCTGAGGACAATAATGTTCTGCTCCATCCGTGTCTCTGCAAAAGACATAATCTCATTCCTTTTTATGGCTGTATAGTATTCCATGGTGTAGATGTATCAAATATTCTTTATGTACTCTATCATTGATGAGCATGTGGGTTGATTCCATGTCTTTGCTATTGTAAATAGTGCTGCAGTGAACACATACATGCATGTAACTTTAAAATATAATGATTTCTATTCCTTTGGGTTTATACCTAATAATGGGATTGCTCAGTCAAATAGTATTCCTGGTTTTAGGTCTTTGAGGAATCACCACACTTTTCCACAATGGATGAACTAATTTACATTTCCACTGACAGTGTAAAAGCATTTCTGTTTCTTTGCAGCCTCACCAATATCTGTTATTTCTTGATATTTTAATAATTGTCATTCTAACTGGTGTGAGAAGGTATCTCATTGTGGTTTTGATATGCATTTCTTTGATGATCAGTAATGATGAGTTTTTTTCATGTTTCTTTGCTGCATGAATGTCTTCTTTTGATAAGTATCTGTTCATATCCTTTGCCCACTTTTTAATGGGGTTGTTCGTTTTTTCCTTGTAAATCTGCTTAAGTTCCTTGTAGACTCTGTATTTAGACATTTGTCAGATGGATAGATTGTAAAAATTTTCTCTCATTTTTTGGGTTATTTACTCTGACGATAGTTTCTTTTGCAGCACAGAAGCTCTTTAGTTTAATTTGGTTTTGTTTGTCAATTTTTGCTTCTATTACCATTGCTTTTGCTGTTTTCGTGAAGAAACCTTTGTGTGTGCCTATGTCCTGAATGACATTGCCAAGATTTTTTCAAGAGTTTTTATAGTTTTGGGTTTTACATTTAAGTCTTTAATCTGTGTTGAGTTTATATTTGTATAAGGCGTAAGAAGGGGCCCAGTTTCAATTTCCTGCATGTGGATAGCCAGTTTTCTCATCATCATTAATTAAATAAGGAATTACTTTCTCACTGCTTGTTTTTTGGTACCAGTACCAGTACCATGCTGTTTTGCTTACTGTAGCCTTGCAGTAGATTTTGAAGACAGGTAGCATTATGCTTCCACATTTGTTCTTTTTGCTTAGGCTGGTTTTGGCTATATGAGTTCTTTTTTGGTTCCATAGGAATTTTAGACTAGTATTTTATAATTAGGTGGAAAATGTCAACAGTAGTTTGGTGATAATAACACTGAATTTATAAATTACTTTGGGCAGTATGGTCGTTTTCACAATGTTGATTCTTTCTATCTATGAGCATGGAATATTTTTTCATTTGTTTGTGTCATCCCTAACTCCCTTGAGCTGTGGTTTGTAGTTCTCCTTAAAGTTGTCCTTCACTTCCCTTGTTAGCCGTATTCCAAGATATTTTATTCTCTTCATAGCAATTGTGAATGAGAGTTTATTAATAATTTGCCTCTCTGTTTGCTTGCTGTTTGTGATTTTTATACATTGATTTTGTATCCTGAGATTCTGCTGCAGTTTCTTGTCAGCTGAAGGAATTTTGGGGCCTAGATGATGGGGTTTTTTATATATAGGATCCTGTCATTTGCAAAGAAAAACAACCTAAATAACTCTCTTCTTATTTGAATTCCCTTTATTTCTTTCTCTTGTCTGATTGCCTTTGCCAGAACTTCCAATACTGTTTTGAGTAGGAGTTGTAGGAGAAGACATCCTTGTCTTGTGCTGGTTTTTACAGGAAATGCTCCCAGCTTTTACTCATTCAGTATGACATTAGATGTGGGCTTGTCAGAAATGGCTCTTCTTATATTTAGGTATGTTCCTTCAATATCTAGTTTACTGAGAGTTTTTAACATGAAAGGATGTTGAATTTTATTGAAGGTTTCTCTGCATCTCTTGAGATAATCATGTGATTTTTGTCTTTAGTTCTGTTTACTTGATGAATTATGTTTATTTGCATATATTGAACCAGCCTTGCATCCTGGAAATAAAGCCAATTTGATCACGATGGATAAGCTTTTTGATGTGCTTCTGGATTAGGTTTGCCAGTATTTTATTGAGAATTTTTGCATCAATGTTCGTCAGGGTATTAACTTGAAGCGTGTTGTTGTTGTTCTATTTCTACCAGGCTTTGGTATCAGAATCATGCTGGCCTCATTAAATGAGTTAGAGAGGAATCTCACCTTTTCAATTTTTTGAAATCATTTCAGAAGAAACGGTACCAGTTCCTCTTTGTACCTCTGGTAAAATTCAGCTGTAAATCCATCTGGTCCTGGGCTTTCTTTCATTGGTAGACTATTACTGCCTCAATTTCAGAATTAGTTAATAGTCTATTCAGGGATTCAAATTCTTCCTGGATCAGTCTTGGGAGGGTGTACGTTTTCAAGAACATATCCATTTCTTCTAGATTTCTTAGTTTACACGTACAGAGGTGTTTGTAATATTCTTTGATTGTTGTTTGTATTTCTGTGGGGTCAGTGGTGACATCCTCTTTATCAATTTTTATTGTACCTATTTGATTCTTTTCACTTTTCTTCTTTATTAATCTAGTCAGCAGTCCATTTTTTAAATTAACCTTTTCAAAAAACCAGATCCTGGATTTGTTGATTCTTTGAAGGTTTTTTTTTTTTTGTGTGTGTGTGTGTCTTCATCTCCTTCTGTTCTGCTCTGATGCTGGTTATTTCTTGTCTTCTGCTAGCTTTGGGGCTTGTTTGCTCTGGGTTCTTTAGTTCTTTTAGTTGTGAGTTAAGATGTCAAATTGAGATCTTTCTAGCTTCTTGATGTGGGCACTTAGGGCTATACATTTACCACTTAATACTGCTTTAGCTGCATACCAGAGATTCTGGTACATCATCTCTTTGTTCTCCTTGGTTTCATAGAACTTACTGAATTCTGCCTTAATTTCATTATTTACCCAGGAGTCATTCAGATGCAAATTTCAAGTTGTTTCATTTTCTTGACCTTGTGTTTGCACAAGGTCAAGAAACTCACTTAAAAACCACACAACTACATGTTTTTATTTGATTGCACTGTGGTCTGAGAGACTCTTTGTTATGATTTCCATTCTTTGCATTTGCTAAGGAAGAATTTACTCACAACTATGGAATAAATTTTAGAGTAAGTGCTACATGGTGCCAAGAAGAATCTATATTCTGTTGCTTTGGGTAGAAAGTTCTGTAGATATCTGTCAGTTCCACTTGATTCAGAGAAGGGTTTAAGTCCTAAATATCTTCATTAATTTTCTGTCTCAATGATCCATCTCTTATTGGCAGTGGGGTGTTAAAGTCTCCCAGTATTATTTTATGGGTGTCTAAGTCTCTTTGTAGGTCCCTAAGAACTTGTTTTATGAATCTACGTGCTCCTGTATTGGGTGCATATATATTTAGGACATTTAACTCTTCTTGTTGAATTGAACCCTTTATCATTATGCAAGCCCCCCCCTTTTATTTTTATTTTTTTTTATTAAAGTCTCTTTTGTCAGAAACAAGGATTGCAACCCCTGATTTTTTCTGCTTTCAATTTTCTTGGCAACCTTTCCTTCATCACTTTATTTTGAGCCTACCTGTGTCTTTGCACATGAAATGGGGTTTTAATGCAGTGTACTGATGGGTCTTTTCTTTCTATCCAGCTTGCCGTTCTGTGTCTTTTAACTGGAGCATTTAGCCTATTTACACTTAAGGTTAAAATTGTTACGTGTGAATTTGATCTTGTCATCATGATGGTGGCTAGTTATTTGGCAGACAAGTCAATGTAGTTGCTTAATAGTGTCGATGGTCCGTGTAGTTCGGTGTGTTTTTGTAGTGGCTGGTAATAGATTTCCTTTCCATATTTATTGCTTCCTTCAGAAGCTTTGGCAAAACAGGCCAAGTGGTGAAAATTCCCTCAACATTTGGTTGTCTGAAAGGATTTTGTTTCTCCTTTGCTTACGAAGCTTAGTTAAGCTGGATATGAAACTCTGAGTTGAAAATTATTTTTTTTAAGAATGTTGAATATTGATCCCCAATCTCTTCTGGCCCCTAGGGTTTCCATTGAGATGTTCACTGTTAACCTGATGGGCTTCACTTTGTAGATGGCCTGGCCTCCCTTTCTGGCTTCCCTTAACATTTTTTCCTTCATTTTGACTTTGGAGAATCCGCTGATAATGTGTCTTGACATTGTTCTTCTCATGGAGTATCTTACTGTGGTTCTCCAGATTTCTTGAATTTGAATGTTGGCCTGTCTTGCTAGATTGGAAAGTTTTCCTGGATGATATTGTGAAGTATGTTTTCCAAATTAGTTCTATTCTCTCCACCTCTTTCATGTATCCCCAACAGTTAGAGGTCTGGTCTTTATCTATAATCCTGTACTTCCCAGAGGGGTTTTTGTTCCTTTTCATCCTAATTTCTCTAATCTTGTCTGCCTGTCTTATTTTTGCAAGCTAGTCTTCAAGCTCTGTTATATTTTTCTCCACTTGACCTATTCAGCTATTGATTTTTGTGGTTGCATTGTGAACTCACGTTGTGTTTTTCAGCTTCATCAGGTCATTTTTGTTCCTTTCTAAACTTAATATTCTGGTTAACCGCTCCTGTAATATTTTACTATGGTTCATAGCTTCTTTGCATTGGATTAGAACATAGCACTTAAACTCAGTGAAGTTTGTTATTATCCGTCTTTGGAAGCCTGTTTCCATCATTTCATCCATCTCAGCTCATCCCAGTTCTGTGCCCTTGCTGGAGAGATGTAGCAATCACTTAGAGCAGAAGAGGCACTCTCACTGAGTTTTCAGCATTTTTGCATTGATTCTTTCTCTTCTTCATGGATTTATCTACTTTTGATCTTTGAGGCTGCTGACATTTGGATGGGGTTTCTGTGAAGTTTTTTGTTGTTGTTGTTGTTGTTGTTACTTTCTGTTGGTTTGTTTTTCTTTTAACAGTTAGATCCCTCTTCATGAAGGTTTCTGCAATTTACTGGGGGACCACTTCAGACCATAGGGAATAGTCTCCTGGCTCCCTGCTGCACCTGGTGGTATCACCAGTAGAGGCTGCAGAGCAGCAAAGATGGCTGCCTGTTCCTTCCTCTGGGAGCTCCATCCCAGAGAGGCAGGAGCTGATGCTCGCTCGAATGCTTCTATGTGAGGTGTCTGGTGACCTCTGTTGGTAGTTCTCACCAAGTCAGGAGGCATGAGATCAGGGACCTGCTTAGACAGGCAGTCTGGCTACCCCTTTCTTGAGTAGGTTCAGTTGCACTAGGGAGAATCCTCCTCATCCAGACTGCCAGCAGGCAGGAAAGACTAGGTCCACTGAAAAACAAGACTGCGTCTGCGTCACTTACAAAAGGCTCCTTCCCAGGAACATCAGAGGTGTTGTAAACTCTTGGCTGCCGTTGCTATAGTTCCTGCAGGGAGGCCTTGCCTGGTGAGGAGGGATGAATCTGGGTCCCACCCAGAGAGGCAGTCTGGCCACAATCTGCCACAGCCCTGTGCTGTGCTGTGGAAAATTCCTCTCAGTCCAAACTGCCCAGTCTCCCTGACACCAGCTGTGGGAAATGGCTGACTGGAGCCACAGTGATGATGGCTGACCCTCTTCTTATGAAATCAGTCATCTTAGTCAGTGTCCAGCCTGCTGCCACTGGCCAGAACCTGAGCAGGTAGTACAGCTCTTTGCTTGGGACCCAAGACCCTGGTGGTGTGGGCTCATGAGAGGGTCTTCTCCTGATCTGCGGGATACAAAGCTTGGTTTCCTGGGTGAGGTAGCGCATTCACACATCACCTCCCTTGGCTGGGTGTGGGAGTTCCTCTTATCCCAGGTGGTTTCTGGGTCCACACTGCCTTTCCTTGCTCTGTGTGGGGTGTGAAAACTGATTAGTCATTTCCAGTGAGAGGACCTGGATACCTCAGTTGATGGAGCAGGATTCACTTGCTGTTTTCTTTTTTTTTTCTTTTTATTGTACTTTAGGTTCTGGGGTACATGTGCAGATCATGCAGGATTGTTGCATAGGTACATACATGGCAATGCGGTTTGTTGCCTTCCTCCCCCGTCAGCTATATCTGTCATTTCTCCCCAGGTTATCCATCCGCAGCCTCCCCATTCCCCTGTTGTGCCTTCCCTGGCCCCCCAAACAGACCCCAGTGTGTGATGTTCCCCTCCCTGTGTCCCTGTATTCTCATTGTTCAACACCCGCCTATGAGTGAGAATATGCGGTGTTTGATTTTCTCTTCTTGTGTCAGTTTGCTGAGAATGATGGTTTCCAGATTCATCCATGTCTTGTTTTTTTTTCTTCTCAGTGGGAGCCAGAGACTGGAGTTGTATATAATTGGTAGTCTTGGCTTCTCCCCTCTGAATTATTTAGTGATAGTCCTCAAAGTTGTGTTGCTGGAAAACAACACCAAAACTGACCACTGTAAATTGTATTAAACACAGTCTTATTTCTCTGCCTGTTTCACCAGTGTGCCACTCATTTTATGCCCCTCCCCCTTCAAAAACCATGGAATATTTTGTTTTATCTTCTCAC
The DNA here is from genome assembly GCF_009761245.1 of Sapajus apella. Classification (NCBI taxonomy): domain Eukaryota; kingdom Metazoa; phylum Chordata; class Mammalia; order Primates; family Cebidae; genus Sapajus; species Sapajus apella. The sequence continues at coordinate 15,507,795 of NW_022436951.1, forward strand.
ATAATGAAACCATATCACTCAGTATTTCCTTGTTACCATTTCTTGGAATCTGCATTTTTTGAAAGTAACAGCTTCTCTGTCAATTCAGTTTTCTAATTCTCATCTCATTCAATTTGACCTCACTCTTATACAACAATTATTCCCTCTGTTTCTACAACAATCTTTTGTGCTGCCTCGTTTTTCAAGTTGATATGGTCCATGATTCCTAGTTGTCTTTGCCTCTTTCAAAAATAAGCTCCTAGAATAGCTCAAGGCTCAATCACAGGAAAATTTACTTCTGTATTCTCTCCCTGGTGATGTCATCCTGTATAATGACTACCTTGAATTTGCTTTTGTACCTTATGATTTTCTTTGAGGTTCAGATTCTTCAAAATTCCAAATGACTTTTTAACATTTAAGTCGGGTGTTTCAAAAAATATCTCAACACAATATGCTTAAGATGGAATTCTCATTCTTTTCCCAAAATCTTGATTCTTACCTTCTGGTTTTTTTTTTTCTTTTTCAGCTTCATGATACTGCAACATCATCTAGCAACTATCTTTAAACAAGAAAAGGGAAAGATTTTTTTATATCCTCTCTTCTCTGTTTTCAACACAATATGCAATCTCTATGAATGTCTACTCTATATTTATTTTACCACAATTTTAATACAACTTTGTCTTTAATTGTTAGAAGGCATATATAACTTTTATTCTAATATCTTAATAAAGGATCTCACTGTAAAATACTCTTTTCTTTTTCATTTTATTCTTCTTCAAGATATTGTTTCCAAATTAACTACATGTGTATGTGTATGCAAATATACAAGCACACACATACATGTATGTATAGTTATATACATACATACCTGTCTGTGTTCATTAAAACAACAGTTATTTTTCTAAATAAAAGACTAGATTGCAAAAAATACTAAAAGTTTTATGGTATTATACATCATTTTTACTAAATGCTTAAAATGCATAGTTAAATAAAGTAGGATTTTTGTATTTCATATAACCTTACTTTGCCAATTTTCTCCTTTGTAAAATATAGATACAAGCATTTACTTCCCAGGATTATCATGAGAATCAATCAGATGAAGTACATAAAAGGTTTGGTAAAGTGTATGCCCACTAAAATTCATCTATAGGTGTTTATTTTAATCACTCTCTTTATTTGAGTATTGAAGGATCTAATGTGGTAATATTTTATATGAAATATCATTACTCTTTATGTTATGGTGGTTTTTAAATATTTTAGTAGAAAATTGTAAGAACCTATTACATTTTACATTAGTCTATAAAATTATTTAGTATCCTCAATTGTCAAATTTAATTGTAATTGTAGCTTAGAAATAATCATTAACGAATGCACAATGGAAAGAAATTATCCCCAACTATCTGATTAACTTAATGATTTTACATTTCTTTGCTTTACTTTTTCCCTTAGCTGTGCTGGTTTATTGTTAAAAAATGACAAAGATTACCCAGACAAGGACAACGGAGCAACCCATCACTGTGATCTGAGAGCTAATTAAGCAGACTCTTTGATGTCATCCATTAAACTTCCTTGGAACAGAAAACATGATGAAAAGTAAGTTATCAGGCATATCTGAAGAAATGAAAAATATTATAGTGTTGTGATTCATTTTTAATATAAAAATAGATATTCTCATGTTAAGGCCATTTTTAAGATCCGGTAATCATGTGAGCCTTGCGTTTTTCTAAGTTGTTGTGTTATAATCATCATACAGAATACTTTTTTGCATTGCTTGATGTATGTTTACATTTAAAAAAATGAAAATTCTGAAATAATATGTTGTTTTTGTTTGGAGATAGTGTCTCACTCTGTTGCCCAGGCTGGAGTGCAGTGGTCTGATCTCAGCTCATTGCAGCCTCAACTTCCCAGGCTTGAGCCCCATACCTAATATTTGTATTTTTCTTTTTTTGTAGAAGTGCGTTTTTGCCATGTTGCTCAGGCTGGTCTCAAACTCTTGAGCTCATGTGAACCACCTGCCTTGGCCTCCCAAAGTGCTGGGATTGCAGGCATGAGCCACTGCACGTGGCCTGAATTTATTTTCTTAGAGCATACTGGAAAACTACAACATTGTGCAGTTTATTCTTCTGTTTTAAAAATGTGCATAGAAAAGAATATTTAATAAATTTGTATATAAAAGTATTTAGTGAAATACGTGCCAAATATATTCCCCCCCAAAAAAAACTAATTACATCTGGTTAAGTGTTAACTACTTATTTAAACACACAAAAATATCAAACTATTTTTGTTTACCTGTGTAATTTAGAGGATGAGATAAACTATTTTAAACACCATTGATCATTATTATAAATTTTAATATTGAAGTAGTTTATTTTATACAAATAAGACATAGTAGACTACTTACAGTATTTTAAATTAAGACCAATGTTATTCTACTAAAGACATATTTTAAAGAGTTAAACTTAAAAATTAGATATGTGTTTTTTTCTTCACAGATAATAGTTCCAGATTTTCTGACCATCTCTGTAATGACAGATCATTGTAAATATACTGCCTAGTATATATTTTCTGGACAACCACTGATTAAAAGTAACTGCTTTATGTTCTTATGATTTTCTTTTCTTTTTGAGACGGAGTCTCACTCCGTTGCCAGGCTGGAGTGCAGTGGCGCGATCTCGAATCACTGCAACCTCCGACTCCCTGGTTCAAGAGATTCTTCTGCCTCAACCTCCTGAGTAGCTGGGATTACAGGCACACACCACCATACCCAGCTAATTTTTGTATTTTTAGTAGAAACAGGTTTTCACCATGTTGACCAGCATGATCTCAATCTCCTGACCTTGTGATCCTCCTGTCTCTGACTCCCAAAGTGCTGGGATTACAGGTGTGAGCCACTGCGCCCAGCTTCAAATTTTTTTGAAATAATTGTAGACTGATAGCAAAATTAGATGATACAAAAAGCAGTCATGCATCTTCACTCAGCTTCCTGTAATAATACCATCACATAATCATAGTATATCTGTCTAAATTAAGAAATTCAATTTAGTCAAATTCCATTAGTTAAATATTGAACATTATTTTGTATTTTAATAGTTTTCTTTCACTAAAATTATTTTTCTGTTTCAGAACTCAACCCAGAACATAATGTTGCATTTAGTCATACACATATGTTTATATTAGCTATATTTATATTATCTAAATATATTTACCTGCATATATTACCTAAATATATTTATCTACATATACTAATAAAGTTTAACTTTTCTGTTAATTAGAAGTCTACCCATTCTAAATTATTAAATTTACAGATGTACAATAGTTCCCAGTATAATTTTCATATTCTCTAAATGTCTCTGGGATTGATAGTGATGCTCCTTCTTCTATTCCTGATATGGCAATGTATTCATTTCCTGTGGTTGTTTTCACAAATTACCAGAAACTTTAAATTTATGCTCTTACAGTTCTGGAGTCTAGAAGTCTGAAATCAATTTCACTGGTTGAAAATCACAGTGTCAGCCTTGGAGTGTTCCCTCTGGAGGTTCTAGGAGATAATTCGTTTCTGGCCTCTTTAAGTTCTGGTGGCTGCCCACATGCTGTGACCCTGTTTGATTGTCACAGTATCCATAGGGTGTCACTTTTCCAGCTCAAAATCTCTGTGGGCAATAATGTCTTTGTCTGAGTTTTATTTATGCCTGTGGGGCTCATTCGACCCACTCAGCCCAGCAGGATGCACTCTGCTCTCACTACCAAACCAGATCCCAAGCCTGCCAAGGCTGAACCAGGTGTGGTGCAGTGAAGGGTTTGTGAGTGAGCATGGGGTCTGGCCACTGTGCACAGCCAGTCCCCTCAGCTGCATTGGGGTGGGCAGCTCCGGATGTTGGCACAGACAGCAGCTCCTGGCAAGGTGGTAGTTGGACACAGTGGTGGTGGTCAGAAGCTTAGAGACACCTGGAATGGCAGAGCCCCAAAGAGAGTGTCATAGACATCCCTCAGGAAGTTTCTAGGTCTGGACTTCCCAAAGGGGAGGCTCTTCCCTCCTCTCTTTTCTCTTCCTTTCTTCTCTCCTTCTCTTTTTTCTCCTCTCTCCTCTCCTTTGCGTCAGCCACAGCATGGCAAGTGGGGCATGTGTCTCAGCCTTGCTTTTATTACAGGACTTTCAGGCTCACCATTTGGCAGGTCCTGGCTTCTTGTTTCACCTCCAGGAAGAATGAGATATGAGGACAACTGGAGAGTGAGCAAGCAGAGAGAGCTTCATTGATCAACAGAACAGTTCTCAGAAGACCCAAGGTGGGTAGCTCCTTTTCAGAGGCAGGTTGTTCCATTAAGTGCAGCCCTCGGATGAAAGGAGACATGCAATGGGTAGCCTCTATCCACAGGCAGGCCATCCCGATGAGTTGAGGAAACCCAAAGCGGGTAGCTCCTTTCCTCAGCTGGTAGTCCTGACATCTGTGAGTCTGACTGTGTCAAGGTGTTTTAGGGGGCTCCGAAGGGAGGGAGTACATGCTGATTGGTCCATGGGTGGCCATGGGCAAGCCTGGAAAAAGCACCATGAAGTCTCACTTTGGGCTATGGCCTGCATCCAGAACTGACAGCCCAGCCCCCAGGCTTCAGGCTATCCCTGGCTTAATGGTGATAAGGTGATGTTTCACTGGGGACTCTGCCCCTTTCTTCCCAGGAACCCGTCTGCCTCCCACCGTCATCAATGGCACCCAGGCTGTTTGCGCCAAGGATTAACCGCGGCCACTCCAAGCTGCCCTCAGCGTCCCCCATTCTCCCCACCCCTGCCTCCCTCCCATGCTTATTGGTGCCCAAAGTCTGGAGGGGCTGAGGTGGCAGAGGGGAGCTTATGTGTCAGTGCTGCCCTGAACATACAAACACACACCTGGCTAGGTTGCAACAGCCCCCAGTCTTGGCCGCAACTTTGCTCCAAAATAAGAGCAGGTGCCTGGAGCAGGGAGAGGCCAGGAAGCAAGAGCGGGCACTTCAGGGCCTGCAGGGGCAAGGGTGACTTCCTAGATTGCAGAGAGGGCAGAGATGCCCAGGTCCAGAACCACAGCTGGACATCAGCAGCTGTGACCGGGAAAATGGAGCTCCTGCCCAGCCAACTTGGTAGGGGTTGCGGGTCCCACCCGTTCTTGACTCCTGCCAGCTCCCTGGAGCACAGAGCCAGATGGGTGGCCACTGCCATCATCGTGACACTTCAATGTCTGCCCCCATAGTCACATTGCCTTCTCCTCTTCTGTCTGTGTCAAATCTCCCTCTTATGATAATAGAAAGGATGGACTTCAGGGCCTGCAGTTAGGGCCTACCGTTTTAATCCAAGATATTCTCTTCATCTCAAGTTAAATACCTTAATCACAACAGCAAAGACCCTGTTTGCATGTAAAGCAGAATTCACACTTTCCAATGGGCCTCTGTAGTGGGGCCATTTCTCAATCTCTCAAGATACTTTTTGTCTTATCTAACTTTTTATTTGTTGACTTGACTCATTATTTGAATTGATTTTTTCTTTATTAATTTAATTTTCAATCTATTGATTTTTGTGCTATCAAAATTAGTTTCTTCCTTCCATTTGTTTTGGGTCCAATTTGCTTTTCTGCCTCTTGTCTCTTCAGATGGAAGCAGAGGGTGGTGGTTTTAAAAATTTCTTTTTCTAATACAAGCCTTTAATGCGATAAGGTTTTTACTAGGCACTGTTTTAATTTCAGCTGACAAATGATGATGTTTTATTCTTTGTTTTCAATTTTTAAAAATATTTGTATTTAAGAAATTGTACATTTTTCTTGAATCTTGCTCTTGGATTCTGTATTAGCAGTGTGTTTAATTCCCGCATGTTAAGTAACTTCTAGATATATTTAGATTATTGATTTCTAATTAAATTTTCATGTTTTTAGAGCATACTGTATAGGATTTCAAAGTGTGTATTTGCTATATGAAGGTTTATTTAATTATCCCAAGTATAATCTGTTGTGGTGGATCATCAATGTCCTCTTGAGAGAACTGTGCTTCTTTATTCTCATTGAGAAAAGTGATCTAAAATGTCAATTAGATCAAGCTGATTTTTTCATGTCATAGAAATTGTTGCTTATTTTCTGCTGGCTTATCTGCAGTTTACTGAAAAATAAGTAAAATATTCCACTGTAATTATGGACATATCTATTACTTCTTTCAGATCTAGCATTTTTAGACTCAGGATTAGTATATCTTCTTAGACAATTATTCTCTTTGCAATTATCTAATGTCACTCTTTTTCCTTGAAAGTGTTCTTGTTTTAAAATCTACTTTGTCTGAAATTAATATAGCCAGTCTAACTTTGTTTTGAATTAGTATTTAAATGGAATATCTTTTTTCATACTTTAAAAAAAATCTGTGTATAACTTTGTGTTTACATTGCAAAGTTTGTAGTGAGAATATAACTTAATTCTACATTTCTTTATCTGATTCAACAATCTATCTCTTAGCAACTGGGTTCAGATCATTCACATTTAATCTGATTATAAAAAAATTGATTAAAATGTATTATCTTTCTAGCAGTATTCTATTTGTTTCTTTCATTTGCTTCTTTCCCAGTTTTCCAACTATCTCAGGTTTTAATTAAGTATATTATAGTTTTGTGGCATTTATAGTCTATTTTTGTGTTTTTTATCTTTTTGTTTGCCTTTTTCAGCAATATCTTTATGGTTTATAATATACATTTGGAAATAATCAGAGGCTATAGTAACAATATTATGTCACTCACATATAGTTTATAAATTTTATGTTTCCAATATCTTTTTCTTATTTCATATTCAATTACTGTTATTTTAATTTTACACATATATTGTTATATATGCATAAGTACATATGTAATTTTTCTTCAGTATAGATGCAAGTTTCTGACTATATCACATTTTTTTCTGCTTGAAAAAGTTCTTAAACATTTTCCATAGTGTAGTTCTACTGGCAGTGAATACAGGAATGAACAAATAATTCAGGTTTTGTTTGTCACTGTATGCCTTTTTTTGCAATTTGGAAAGATTCCTGCTACTGAGTTTGAGGTTGACAGATGTTTCTTTTTAACACATCAAAGATGTCACTCCATTGTCTTCCTATTCACATGGTTTTTGATGCTCACTCTGCTGTAGTTCTTATCGTTGGGTCCTCTCTGAAAGCAAAATGCCTTTTTATCTAGCTATCTTAAAAACTTTCTCATAGTTTTCACCAGTTTTTTTTTTTTTTTTCATCATTAGAAAAAAGTTTTATGTTTTTTTCATGCTGTATAATAAAGGTAAGAGGCTACAGAGTTATAAGCTTCTTCTTAGTGGAATTCTCTGGTATAGCAAGGTGTAGTCATTTCTGCAATTCTAGAATAAATAAAAAGTCTCTTCTATGCTTCTCTTCAAAAGCATGAATAGCAGAAGATGGCATAAAAGAAGGCATTTTTCCCTTTTCATTCTGTAGTATTGGAGCCAGTATTTTTTCCATCACAGGCAACAATTTTCACTTTTTCCACTTTAATAAGTTCTGTCACCTCTCTGAATTCAACATCATTCAATACAAAAGTCCACACCTTATCGCAGAATCTGTACGTATTTAGTGTGCCCCTGAAATTGTTCCTGACCGTCTGAGCCAATGCTGAATTTATAGCCTTATCACACTGAAGTAGAACTTGAAGGGCAAGTTGGGGGATGATCTGTTGAGACTATATGAACTCATCTAGGCTCGCCTGAAGACCGTTTCCCAAAGTGTTTTTTTTTTCCCCATTTATTTTATTGCATTTTAGGTTTTGGGGTACATGTGAAGTACATGCAAGATTGTTGCATAGGTACACACGTGGCAGTGTGATTTGCTGCCTTCCTCCCCATCACCTACATCTGGCATCTCTCCCCTTGCTTTCTCTCCCCAACTCCCCACCCCCCCCCGTCCCTCCCCTATTTCCCCCCAACTGGCCCCAGTGTGTAGTGTTCCCCTCCCTGTGTCCATGTGTTCTCATTGTTCAACACCCGCCTATGAGTGAGAACATGCAGTGTTTGATCTTCTGCTCTTCTGTCAGTTTGCTGAGAATGATGGTTTCCAGGTTCATCCATGTCCCTACAAAGGACACAGACTTATCGTTTTTTCTGTATAACTGATATGTCATGGCTTATGAAGAAGAATTTGTTTTCCTTATTCAAACTTGCATTGATGTCCTGTGGGGAAGGTGCTTCCAGCCGCGGGGCGGACAGAAGCCCCCACAAGCCCAACAGGAGGTTCCTACTTCTCCAACCACCTCTTCAGCCACCGCGGATGCCGCAGTAGTTTTTTTTTTTTTTTTAATAAAATGTTTAAGGCTCTGTATGTGTGTGTGTGTGTGTCTATGTGGGTGTGCACGTGCGCAGTCACACGTGTGTATACACAAGGCTGTTTGTATATTTTGGCTTCTTATCCAGCTTGATACTTACTTACTTAGTCATTACTTCTGAAAATGTGTCAACCATTATTTCATGAAACATTTCTTCTTTATAAATTCCAATTATGGAAAAATTAGAACATTTGATATTGTGCCAAAGATGTAGGATTTTTTGTTCTTTTTTTATTGCATTTTAATTGGGCTGTTTAATCATTGTTTATTCAACATTACTGTTTTTTTCCTCAACTATGCTGAGTCTACTTATGAGTTTATTGAAGATCTTTATTTCTACACATTGTTGTGATTTCTATATTTTCTGCTGAATTTTTTTCTTATAGTTTCCATTTTGTTACTGGAATTATCTCTCTGGGGCTCTCTTTTCTGTTAAAGGCTTTACTATATTAAGCATATTTTAATTACCATACTGGTCCAATATCTATATCATGTCTGACTCTGTTTCTCAAAATTGATTTTTAATATCTTTTGGGGTGCTTCATAAATTTTGTTGTTATTGTTCAGAACAATTACTGGCATATAGGACAATTTTATGCTTATTTCAATTGTTCATAGACAGTGAGACTATGAACTTTTTAAAAGAATGCTTTTGCTTGTTTTAGTTTTAAGTTGATATTTTATTTATTATTTTATTTATGCAATTTTCTGAAGTATCTTCCAGTTCACAAATTATGCTATTTTGACTAGCTGTTATAAATTTATTTAATTTTCACATTATAACTTAGAAAGATGTATATGATTTTCTTATTTGGCATTTACTGGGACTTCTGTTGTAAATACATGGTCAACTTTAATTTTATCTATACTTGGAAAGAATGAAAAAAAAAAGACTATTTTCCAGAGTAATCTTACAAATGTAATTTTTATTAAAGTTTATTTCAAAAATAAACTTTATGCTGAATATCAACTCTTGGCCATATTAGATCTCAGTATTTTTTAATCAAATGCTAGGATAATATTTTTAATACTCATAGCTCATAGACCTACACATCAACTTTTGGAAAGCTCCTATTTTATTTTAAAACTGCCATTTTAGGAACATAAATGTGAAAAGATAAACATCTTCTCTCAAGGACACTGTAGATAGAAACTAACCAAAAATTTCTACCTAAATTACTAATCTATGTTTGTGTGTTATGTGTGTACATGCACATATGTATATATATGGAGGAGACTTCGAGACATTATGATTATTTCAGCAATTTTATGAACAAGGAGGTCAGGAGATGGACCATGTTTATTGCTTTAAAGAGCCCTGCAACTTTTTCAGAGTAAGAGTAGAGCTACATTATTTCAGAGTTCCTCTCGACTTGTTTTTCTAATTAATTAATTCAATTCCAAAATTAGAAAACACAGAATAGGGCATATAAATGAGCATCATCATACACAGCAGCTCCTTAAATTATAATGAGGACTTTTAAAAATATATTTTTTTCATCTTAGTATGTCTTAATATGTTAGCAGAAAAAAAAATTATTTTACTTATTCCTTATTAATCATGATTTTATTTTTTTTCTGTTTTTGAACTTGACATTCTGAATTATTACAGTGCATTATATAGCTGAAAACTGGCTTTGTAGTTAAAATACTTTCTTCAAATATAACTACTAGTTTTTCTTCTCCTCCTGTTCAACGCTCTTCACAGAGGATTCTACCAATATCTTTAAAAGACAAAAGTAATAGCTTTATTTCAAGTCTCAAAGTCAAAAATTGAGATATTTTGTATCTCTCGACTTGCTTACTACAGTATGATAAAAGCCTATTTAAAAAAAGCCAACTCATTACATGTATAAAATAACCATGTGTTCATGACATTGTTCATTGAATATGATATGTATATTTCTTCAAGTGTTTTCTAGTGTTTGAAAATGCACGTTGGTTAACACCTTTACCCTTCCTATTGCAAACCATCAGTGCCTGATCTCATCTTAATCCAATCTTCTTTTTTGTTTCTCTCCTGGATCAGATAACACAAATGGATTTCTTATAAAACCCTTTACATTTTATGATGCCTTTTTTTCTAAGATTGTAGTAATCAAGGCCTGAAAGGAAAAACAAAATCATTGAGAAAAAAGTGCATCAATCTCCTTTTTAGTCAACAGTGAATGTGACAGTGAGATTATGAACAGCCGGTAACCAAAGTTGTATCAGCATCTATGCAGCAGCAGCAGCATCTTCTGGACAAAAAGAAAATATGTAAACTAACAGCAATGAGACTATAATTGGTGGAAAATAGGCACTTGCCAACAAAACTCATTTTTTTTTCAGGTCGTTATTAGAAATGTAAATAAATAAAACAAAATAGAAATTAAATGAGCTACAGCAAGGGTTTATGTATCTCTAAGTTAATCTTTCACTTAAATTTGGGAAGCTGGGCATGATATGACATTTCTAATTCTTAAAGGTGTAAATAATTTCAGATAATTATGAGATATAATTATATCCTTCTATTAAAAATAATTATGTGCACATTTGACTTAATATTTACATTGTGACAATGACATCATGTTTTTCACCTGCTATTTTATCCTGCCTCGTTGTACTTAATTTTGTAAATTAACACTATAATAGATCATATACAATGAACAATGTCATGAACACATGGTTATTTTATACATGTAATGAGTTGGCTTTTTTTAAATAGGCTTTTATCATACTGTAATAAGCAAGTCGAGAGATACAAAATATCTCCATTTTTGACTCTGAGACTTGAAATAAAGCTATTACTTTTGTCTTTTAAAGGTATTGGTAGAATCCTCTGTGAAAAGTGTTGAACAGGAGGAGAAGAAAAACTGTAGTTCTATTTGAATTAGCTTCTTTGTTTTTCCAGGTAGAAAAGTTACAGGAATATATTTCATCGTTTTTATAAAGACAGTACTTAGCTTGGGCATACAGAGCACTCAGTAGCACATGATAATTCCACCTCAACTTTAATAGTACCAGAATCAGGCATTCACTGAAACAATTTAAAAATTTTGTAACAACATAAGCAGTCTTCTCAAGTTCTGTTTTTTTTTCCTTTGGCCAAATCCGCTTTCTTTTCATTAATCCAAAATCTACCTGTGTGAAGAATTCTAACGTTTTCTAGCTTATCAGGGAAAGATAACACATGACAACATCAATGTACAATGTAGACTTTACTACATGATTTTGTAAGACTTGAATTTAGCAAGATAGTTTTGTCCTAGAAGAACTTTAAAACTACGGTAAGCATTAGATATCTTAATTGCCTTCTGCCTGGAGCACTGTGGCAAAATGCCTGCTCATCCTGCAAAAATTTTACAATTTTATCTCCCTTATTTCTTAGAGTTGCTTCTGTCTTCTTTGAGCAAGCAATCAGGTTCTACATGTTGAGATCATCAAAATACTTTCTCAGTGAAGAACAGCCTCTAATTCGAAACATTTTTGTATTAGCTGTTTAGAGTGTAGTCTTCATATAATTACATAGAGTAATTCTTGCCTTTCCAAACACACACACATACACGTTCATTCACAATCTTTTTCTGCTTTCTGCTCCAAAAAATCTTTCCTTTTGGAGATTGTAGGAGTTAATTTTTTGAAAACAGACAATATTCTAAGTGCTTACATATTACATATGCCAAGCATCGGTATGAGAGAATTAGATTATTCCTTCATCAAAGCTAGAAATGTCTTACAGTTTAAAAATGGTTTTTATATTTCATGTGAAAATTCAAACCTGTGCATTTTTTAGCACAGTGTATGTTATGTTGTACAACAATATTTTATGTTTTTAATGTAATATTCTCTGACAATACAAGAGAATACACAAAGATTTATTTTTATTTTTATTTTTGTTTATTTATTTTTTGAGATGAATTTCGCTCTTGTTGCCCAGGCTGGAGCGCAATGATGCAATCTCGGCTCACTGCAATTTCCCAGCCTCCTGGGTTCAAGCCATTCTTCTGCCTCAGCCTCCCAAGTAGCTGAGAATACAGGTGCTCACTGCCATGCCCTGCTATTTGTTGTATTTGTAGTAGAGGGGGAGTTTCACCATGTTGGACAGGCTAGTCTTAAACTCCTGACCTCAGGTAGTCCACCCCCATCAGCCTCCCAAAGTATTGAGATTACAGGCATGAGCCACCTCACCCAGCCAAAAAGATTTCATACACACACACACACACACACACACACACACACACACACAGACACACACACACACACACACACACACACACACACATCAGAGCTTGGACTGTGCTAACTCTTCATGGGCATATACCTCAAAACTCTTTTGTGATGTGATAACTTTCATGAAGTTTCCTTGTGTAACATAACAGATTTTGACTTTAGACAGCATTACTTTCCAAAGATACATCACTGAACTGATAGAAATAAGATAGGAGGGGATTATTTTACTCCCTATTGTAGCCACTTCCTGCAATAGAGAGTATTTTGCCTATTTACACGCTGTCTGATTTGTTACAGGGTGCTAGTCTCTAGATACACTCTCTGGATTCTACCTATATATCTTTTCTTTATTCTTCCCGAGGTGACAGCTAGCTTTCCTTTCTTGGAACCACTCACTTCAACGGGCGTGGAGGGTGGAATCCAAAAGCAGAGTTTTTAGGGATTTTACTCAGAACCTTTTGTATACTACAGCCTTCTTTCTCCCGTAATGCAAGAATATTCTTCTGGATGAGAAAGATGAAGTTTTCGGAGTATTGTGTAGAAGATTCTCAGACCTGGCTTGGTGCAACTGCTTTACAGAATCCTACTGATGGCAACACATAATTCAGAATTTTCTGAAGTGTCTTTAAACATTCCATGAATGTCAAGTGTTTTCTCCTCTGACCACAGAAAAGACCTAAATAAGGATTGATAGTAACAAAACTGGGTGTTGATGGAAGGAATGTCCCCTAACTGGGTTTGTCTAGGTTAACTACCATATACAAATTAAAATATTGACAGTCCTTTAAAATATATTTTAGGAAAGTAGAAATCTCACCTTTCTCTTCTTTTACAAGATCCCTTCAAAAATGCTTGGAAAAGAATCAGAAATCATTGCTATCAGGTCAATTTACAGTGGGTCTAAACACTAGAGCTAAAAGGAATGTGCATTTTTATATTTCAAATAATACTGTGTTTAATAGTGTTGTCCAAGAAGTATCAGCATTGGAATAATATGAAATGAAACACAAAAAAACTGAGACTTTTAATCATTACATTCAGTAAGAAATTATAAATTTTAGCTTAAAAAGGGTTTGGAGGCAAGGAAGCTCCAACAGTTCTTGCAGGCCTTGGACTCAGTCTGAAGGAGAATCAAGCCAGCTGGTTGATAACCTTTTGCAGTCAGCACACAATACTCTACCTCTGAATAAGAGCCTGCGCTGTGGCTTTCAGCTTAATCACACGAATTAAAGAAACAAGCATGTACTCCACCAAGTAATTTAATAAATCTTCTAAGTAATTATTTCAAAGGGAAATCTATTCTATGCTATTCATCTATGCCAGGCAGGTGTATGGTTTCATTTTTCTGTCTCTCTCTCTGTTTCTTCCTGCACCGCTCCCCCCAACTCCGGCTTTTCCATCTTAGTCATTTATTTCTGTCAGGAGACATAGATACATACAACACACAACATTTTGGAAAAATATTGATGGCTATACATGGTCATTTAAGATAATGTGCAAAAGCATAATAAAAATATGTTAATTTTGAAACAACAATTTAAGGCATAGCATACTGATTTTATCCACTTTTATTTTTTCTAGACAAGTAAAAATAATGTAATAAAATTGCATCAGTCGTATAATAGTTATTAAATAATGGTAAAATCCAACAATTATGATTAGATAAATTTATATTTTAGGATGGCATATTGGTGAAATTAACTGATATTACCTGGTTGAGTGTTTGTCGGAAACCACAATGAATTTCCTTGCCTGGGTCACCATACACAATGGTTTTAGAAAGTGCTTTATATTTACTATTAAACAAATAGGTTTTATTTATTTATTTATTTATATTTCTGATACAGAGTTTGCTCTGTTACCCAGGCTGGAATGCAGTGGCAAAATCTTGGTTCATTGCAACCTCCACCTCCCAGGTTCAAGCTATTCTCCTGCTTCAGACCCCCAAGTAGCTGGGATTACACGTATGTGCCGCTAGGCCAAGCTAATTTTTTGTGTTTTTAGTAGAGACGGTGTTTAACGATGTTGGCTAGGCTGGCCTTGAACTCCTGATCTCAATTGGTCCACCTTCCTTGGTCTCCCAAAGTGCTGGGATTACAGGGGTGAGCCACCATGCCAGGGCAGTTTTAAATTTTTATATGGAATATTTATGGTCTAGAATCTCAGATATACTTTTTATTAGTATTTAATGTAAATGTAAATTTTAAGAATAAAAAAACTATAACCTGTTATTTTTATTAGAGATATATTGCCTCCTAGACCTTCTATAAAATTACCAGAATTTATACCTCAAGTTTTTTGTTAATAATTGCTAACTTAGAAACAGATTCTCATAACTTTAAAATTAGTATATTTTCTGGTTTGTATAAAGTTAAATAAGACAAAATGATATATTTTGTTTTTTTCATAATAAAAAATCGCAGTAATAAATTTTGAAAATTGTTCTATTCCATAGGTTTTTCTTTTCCCCCCAGCATTTTATGGAAGAACAAGAAGAAATATAAATTAATAACAAGGTTAACTTTGTCCTATGTCAGAAATTTCATGTTCTTGAAAGAAAAATAATTTTGAAGCAATAAATAAGTTATGTCAGTAGAATATTGCTGTTATTCTGACATTAGACTAGTAAAAGTATCAAATTTTAGGCCCAGGATTGCCTCACAGTAGCCTGTAAAACAAAATTTTCCTTCAAAGATTGCATATTACTCCATAAAATTTTGTCCTTATCTAGAATTATCTATAAAATGTATGTCAATACTGAAGCTATAGTGCTAGATTTAGGAATTCAGTTATTTGCATCTCAGATTTTTGTATTTAAATATATAACTTGAAAAATCTTTGTGGATGTGCTTGCCATCATCATTAATAAGATAAATGTCTTACTATAATTTACATATTTATAAGGCTTCATTTAGTTATCAATAATCACTTATTAGACTTCAATGCACAGAAAAATGCAATTCATTAAAATATGAAAGCATAGAGTGCATTAATAGCTAATTGCTAAACTGAAAGTAGGCAGAAAAACAGGAAAATATAGGACGGATTTTGCTGGCAAGATGGCTGAATAGGAACAGCTCTGGTCTGCAGCTCCCAATAAGATCCATGTAGAAGGGTGGTGATACCTATATTTCCAACTGAGATGCCTGGTTCATCTTAACGGGACTGGTTGAACAGTGGGTGCACCCCAAGGAGGACAAGCTAAAGCAGGGCGGGGCATTGCCCTACCTAGGAAGCGCAAAGGGTAGGAGGATTTCCATCCCCTAGCCAAGGGAAGCTGTGAGAGACTGTACCGGGAGAAATGGTGCACTCCGGCCCCAATACTGCACTATTCCCACGGTCTTTGCAATCGGCAGACCAGGAGATTCCCTCTAGTGCCTTGTCACCAAGGCCCTGGGTTTCAAGCACAAAACTGGGTGTCCATTTGGGCAGACACTGTGATAGCAGCAGGAGGTTTTTTCATACCCCAGTGGCACGTGGAACACCAGTGAGACAGACCATTCATTCCCCTGAAAAGAGGGTTGAAGCCAGCAGCTGGGTGTTCTGTCTTTGCAGGTCCCACTCCCACAGTGCCCAGCAAGCTAAGATCCACTGTCTTGAAATACTCACTGCCAGCACAGCAGTCTGAGGTCGAACTGATATGCTTGAGCTTGGCGGGGGAAGGGGTGTCCCCCATTGCTGAGGATTGAGTAGGTTGTTTTACCATCACAGTGTAAACAAAGACGCCAGGAAGTTCAAATAGGATAGAACTCAGTGCAGCTCAGCAAGGCCGCTGTGGCCAGGCTGCCTCTCTAGAGTCCTCCTCTCTGGGCAGGACATCTCTAAAAAAGGCAACAGCCCCAGTCAGGAACTTGTAGATAAAACCACCACCTTCCTGGGACAGAGCACCTGGGGGAAAGGGTGGCTGTGGGTGCAGCTTCAGCAGACTTAAACACCCCTAGGCAGCAGAACTCCTAGCACAGCGTTTGAGCTCTGATAAGGGACAGACTGCCTCCTCACATGAGTCCCTGACCCCCATGAAATGCCTCCCAGTAGGGGCCAAAAGACACCTCATATAGGAGAGCTCTTGCTGGCATCTGGTGGGTGCCCCTCTGGGATGAAGTTTCCAGAGGAAGAAACAGGCAGCAATTTTTGCTGTTCTGCAGCCTCCACTGGTGATACCCAGGCAAACAGGGTCTGGAGTGTACTTCCAGCAAACTCCAGCAACCTGCAGCAGAGAGGCCTGACAGTTAGAAGGAAAACTAACAGACAGAAAGGAATATTATCGACATCAACAAAAGGGATGTCCACTCCAAGACCCCATCTGAAGGTCACCAAACAGCAAACGTAGATAAATCCATGAAGATGGGAAGAAACAGCTCAAAAAGGCTGAAAATTTCAAAAATCAGAATGCCTCATCTCTGCCAATGGATCACAACTCTTCACCAGCAATGGAACAAAACTGGACAAAAAATGAGTTTGATGAATTGACAGAAGAAGGTTTCAGAAGGTGAGTAGTAACAAACTCCTCCAAACTAAAGGAGCATGTTCTAACCCAATGTGAGAAAGCTAAAACCTTGAAAAAGGGTTAGGCAAATTGCTAATTAGAACAACCACTTTAGGAAAGGGCACTGATGGAGCTGAAACACACAGCACGAGAACTTTGTGAAGCATACAAAAGTATCAGCAACCGAATCGATCAGGCAGAAGAAAGCATCTCAGCGACTGAAGTTCAACTCAATGAAAATAAAGCGAGAAGACAAGATTAGAGAAAAAGAGTGAAAAGAAATGAACAAAGCCTCCCAGAAATATGGGACTATGTGAAAATACCCAATCTACATTTGATTGGAGTACCTGAAAGTGACAGGGAGAATGGAACCAAGTTGATAAACACTCTTCAGGATATTATCCAGGAGAACTTCCCCAACCTAGCAAGGCAGGTCAACATTAAAAAATTCAGGAGACCCATCTCACATGCAAAGAAACACATAGGCTCAAAATAAAGGGATGGAGGAAGATTTATAAACCAAATGGAAAGAAAAAAAAAAAAAACAGGAGTTGCAATCCTAATCTCTGATAAAACAGATTTTAAACCAACAAAGATCAAAACAACAAGAAGAGCTAACTGTCCAAAACATGTATGCACCCAATACAGGAGCACCCAGATTCATAAAGCAAGGCCTTAGAGTCCTACAAAGAGAATTACACACCCACTCAACAATGGTGGAAGATTTTAACACTCCATTTCAATATTAGACAGATCAATGAGACCAAAACTCAACAAGTATGTACAGGACTTGAACTCAGATCTGAACCAAGTGGACTTAGTAGACATCTACAGAATTCTCCATCCCAAATTAGCAGAATATACATTCTTCTCAGCACCACATCACACTTATTCTAAAATTGACCATATAATTGGAAGTAAAACACTCTTCAACAAGTTCAGAAGGAGAGAAAACATAACAAAAGATCTCTCAGACCACAGTGTAATCAAATTAGCTCTCAGGATTAAGAAACCCACTCAGAACTGCACAACTACATGGAATTTGAACAACCTGCTCCTGAATGACTACTGAGTAATAACAAAATTACGGCAGAAATAAAGATTTTTTTTAAAAAACCAATGAGAACAAAGACACAATGTACCAGAATCTCTGGGACACATTTAAAGCAGTGTGTAGAAGGAAATTTATAGCACTAAATGCCTACAAGAGAAAGTAGGAAAGATCTAAATTCCGCACGCTAACATCACAATTAAAAGAACTAGAGAAGCAAGAGCACACCAACTCAAAAGCTAGCAGAAGACAAGAAATAACATATCAGACCAGAACCGAAAGACATAGAAATATGAAAAACCCTTCATATTTTTTCATAGAAATATGAAAAACCCTACATCCAATAACACAAAAATTAGTTGACAACTAAAATATATAAAACCAACACCACTTCTATCCCCACTCATAATCTCTTCCACCTGTCTACTACCTATAACACCACTAATACTAATAATCTAGAAATTTAGGTTAATAAGACCAAGAGCCTTCAAAGCCCTTCATAAGTAAATTTTACTTAATTTCTGCACCACTCTAAGGATTGCAAACTTTATTTTGCATCAACTGAACGCAAATCAATTTCTTTAATTAAGCTAAGCCCTCCCTAGACTGATGGGACTTTAACTCACAAAAATTTAGTTAACAGCTAAATAACCTAGTTAACTGGCTTCAATCTACTTCTCCCACCGTAAAGAAAAAATATGAAATTGTCTACTGTAAAACCTAATTTACAATTTCTGTAATAAAGGTCTACAAACCGAAAGACATAGAAATATGAAGAACCCCAAAAATATCAATGAATCCAAGAGCTGTTTTTTTTTAAAGATCAACAAAGCAGATAGATTGCTAGACAGACTATTAAAGAAGAAAAGAGAGAAGAATCAAATAGATACAATAAAAAATGATAAAGGGGATATCACCACTGATCCCACAAAAATACAAACTAACATCAGCAAAGTCTCAGGATACAAAATCAATGTGCAAAAATCACATGCATTCCTATACACCAATAACAGAC
>NW_022436951.1:15527254-15721973 GCF_009761245.1 Sapajus apella
TTAAAAGAACTAGAGAAGCAAGAGCACACCAACTCAAAAGCTAGCAGAAGACAAGAAATAACATATCAGACCAGAACCGAAAGACATAGAAATATGAAAAACCCTTCATATTTTTTCATAGAAATATGAAAAACCCTACATCCAATAACACAAAAATTAGTTGACAACTAAAATATATAAAACCAACACCACTTCTATCCCCACTCATAATCTCTTCCACCTGTCTACTACCTATAACACCACTAATACTAATAATCTAGAAATTTAGGTTAATAAGACCAAGAGCCTTCAAAGCCCTTCATAAGTAAATTTTACTTAATTTCTGCACCACTCTAAGGATTGCAAACTTTATTTTGCATCAACTGAACGCAAATCAATTTCTTTAATTAAGCTAAGCCCTCCCTAGACTGATGGGACTTTAACTCACAAAAATTTAGTTAACAGCTAAATAACCTAGTTAACTGGCTTCAATCTACTTCTCCCACCGTAAAGAAAAAATATGAAATTGTCTACTGTAAAACCTAATTTACAATTTCTGTAATAAAGGTCTACAAACCGAAAGACATAGAAATATGAAGAACCCCAAAAATATCAATGAATCCAAGAGCTGTTTTTTTTTAAAGATCAACAAAGCAGATAGATTGCTAGACAGACTATTAAAGAAGAAAAGAGAGAAGAATCAAATAGATACAATAAAAAATGATAAAGGGGATATCACCACTGATCCCACAAAAATACAAACTAACATCAGCAAAGTCTCAGGATACAAAATCAATGTGCAAAAATCACATGCATTCCTATACACCAATAACAGACATAAAGAGAGCCAAATCAAGAACAAACTTCCATTCACAATTGCCACAAGGAGAATAAAATACCTAGGAATACAACTAACAAGGAACGCAAAGGACCTCTTCAAGGAGAACCACAAGCCACTGCTCAATGAAATAAGAGAGGACACAAACAGATGGAGAAACATTCCATGCTCGTGGTTAGGAAGAATCAATATTGTGAAAATGGCCATACTGCCCAAAGTAATTTACAGATTCAATGCTATCCCCATCAAGCTACCAATGACCTTCTTCGCAGAGCTGGAAAAAACCACCTTAAACTTCATATGGAACCAAAAGAGAGGCCACATAGCCAAGTCAATTCTAAGCAAAAGGAACAAAGTGGGGGGCATCACACTACCGGACTTCAAACTATACTACAAGGCTACAGTAATCAAACAGCATGGTACTGGTACCAAAACAGAGATATAGACCAATGGAACAGAACAGAGGTCTCAGAGGCAACACAACATATCTACAACCATCTGATCTTTGACAAACCAGACAAAAACAAGCAATGGGGAAAGGATTCCCTGTTCAATAAATGGTGTTGGGAAAGCTGGCTAGCCATGTGCAGAAAGCAGAAACTGGACCCCTTCCTGACACCTTACACTAAAATTAACTCCAGATGGATTAAAGACTTAAACATAAGACCTAACACCATAAAAACCCTAGAAGAAAATCTAGGCAAAACCATTCAGGACATAGGTGTAGGCAAGGACTTCATGACCAAAACACCAAAAGCATTGACAACAAAAACCAAAATAGACAAATGGGACCTAATCAAACTCCACAGCTTCTGCACAGCAAAGGAAACAATCATTAGAGTGAATCGGCAACCAACAGAATGGGAAAAAATTTTTGCAGTTTACCCATCTGACAAATGGCTGATATCCAGAATTTACAAAGAACTAAAACAGATTTACAAGAAAAAAACTAACAAGCCCATTCAAAAGTGGGCAAAGGATATGAACAGACACTTTACAAAAGAAGACATACATGACGCCAACAAACATATGAAAAAATGCTCATCATCACTAGTCATCAAAGAAATGCAAATCAAAACAACATTGAGATACCATCTCACGCCAGTTAGAATGGCGATCGTTAAAAAATCTGGAGACAACAGATGCTGGAGAGGATGTGGAGAAATAGGAACACTTTTACACTGTTGGTGGGAGTGTAAATTAGTTCAACCATTGTGGAAGACAGTGTGGCGATTCCTCAAGGACCTAGAAATAGAAATTCCATTTGACCCAGCAATCCCATTACTGGGTATATATCCAAAGGATTACAAATCGTTCTACTATAAGGACATGTGCACACGAATGTTCATTGCAGCACTGTTTACAATAGCAAAGACCTGGAAACAACCCAAATGCCCATCGACGATAGACTGGATAGGGAAAATGTGGCACATATACACCATGGAATATTATGCAGCCATCAAAAACGATGAGTTTGGGTCCTTTGTAGGGACATGGATGAACCTGGAAACCATCATTCTCAGCAAACTGACAGAAGAGCAGAAGATCTAACACCGCATGTTCTCACTCATAGGCGGGTGTTGAACAATGAGAACACATGGACGCAGGGAGGGAGCACTACACACTGGGGTCAGGTGGGGGGAAATAGGGGAGAGACGGTGGGGGGTGGGAAGCTGGGGAGAGATAGCAAGGGGAGAAATGCCAGATGTAGGTGATGGGGAGGAAGGCAGCAAATCACACTGCCACGTGTGTACCTATGCAACAATTTTGCATGTTCTTCACATGTACCCCAAAACCTAAAATGCAATAAAATAAATAAATGGGAAATAAATAAATAAATAAATAAAATAAAAATGTATGGATGGAAAAAAAAAAAAGAAAATTCTATAAATACCTCTGTGCAAATAAACTAGAAAATCTAGAAGAAATGGATAAATTCCTGGACACATACACTCTCCCAATCTGAACCAGGAGGAATTCTAATCCCTGAATATACCAGTAACAGGTTCTGAGATTGAAGCAGTAATTAACAGCCTACTAGCCAAAAAAAGTTCGGGACCAGAGAGATTCACAGCCGAATTCTACCAGAGGTACAAAGAAGAGCTGGTACCATTCTTTCTGAAACTATTCCAAAGAACAGGAAAAGAGGGATTCCTCCTTAACTTATTTTATGAGGCCAGCATTGTCTTGATACCAAAACCTGGTAAAGACACAACAAAAGAAGAAAAATTCAGGCCAATAGCCCTGATGAACATCAATGCAAAAATCCTCAATAAAATACTTGCAAACTGAATCCAGCAGCACATCTAAAAGCTTACCCACCACAATCAAGTTGGCTTCATCCATGGGATGCAAGACTGGTTCAATTTACACAAATAAATAAACATAATCTATCACATAATCTATCACATAATCATAACCAATGACAAAAACCACATGATTATCTCAAAAGATGCAGAAAAGGCCTTCAACAAAATTCAACACCTCTTCATGCTAAAATCTCTCAATACTCTAAGTATTGATGGAACGTATTTCAAAATAATAAGAGCTTTTTATGTTGAACTCACAGCCAATATCATACTTAATGGGCAAAAACCGGAAGCATTCCCTTTGAAAACCAGTACAAGACAAGGATGCCTTCTCTCATCACTCCTATTAAACATAGTATTGGAAGTTCGTCCAGGGCAGTCAGGCAAGAGAAAGAAGTAAAACGTGTTCAATTAGGAATAGAGAAAGTCAAATTGTCTGTTTGTCAATGACATGATCGTATATTTAGAAAACCCCATCATCTCATCGCAAAATCTCCTTAAGCTGATAAGCAAATTCAGCAGTCTCCAGATATAAAATCAATGTGCAAAAATCATAAGCATTCCTATATACCAATAACAGATAAATAGAGAGCCAAATCATGAGTGAACTCTCATCCACAATTACTACAAAGAGAATAAAATACATAGGAATACAACTAACAAGGAATGTGAAGGACCTCTTCAAGGAGAACTACAAACCACTGCTCAAGGAAGTAAGAGAGGATACAAACAAATGAAAAATCATTCCATGCACATGGACAGAAAAAAATTGATATTGTGAAAATGGCCATACAGCCCAAAGTAATTTATAGATTCAATGCTATTGCCATTAAGCTACCATTGACTGTCTTCATAGAATTAGAAACATCCACTTTAAATTTCATATGGAACCAAAAAAGAGCCTGTATAGCAAAGACAATCCTAAGCAAAAAGAACAAAGCTGGAGGCATCATGCTACCTGACTTCAAAGTATACTACAAGGCTACAGTAACAAAAACAGCATGGTACTGGTACCAAAACAGATATATAGGCCAATGGAACAGAACAGAGGCCTCAGAAATGACACCACACATCTACAACCATCTGACCTTTGTCAAACTGACATAAACAAGCAATGGGGAAAGGATTCCCTACTTCATAAATTGGAAATACTAGTTAGTGATTTGCAGAAACCTGAAACTGTATCCCTTTCTTACACCTATACAAAAATTAACTCAAGATGGATTAAAGACTTAAATGTAAGACCTAAAACCATAAAAACCCTGGAAGAGAACCTAGGCAATACCTTTCAGGACATAGGCATGGGCAAAGTCTTCATGATTAAAACACCAAAAGCAATGGCAACAAAAGCCAAAATAGGCAAAAGGGATCTAATTCCGCACAGCAAAAGAAACTATTATCAGAGTGAACAGGCCACCTACGGAATGGGAGAAAATTTTTGCAATCTATCCATATGACAAAGGACTAATATCCAGAATCTACAATGAACTTAAACAAGTTTACAAGAAAACAAACAAACAAACAAACAAAAAAAAACAAGCACTTCTCAAAAGAAGACGTTTATGCAGCCAACAAACATTTAAAAAAGCTCATCATCACTGGTCATTGGAGAAATGCAAATCAAAACCACCTTGAGATACCATCTCATGCCAGTTAGAATGACAATCGTTAAAAAGTCAGGAAATAACAGATGCTGGACAGGATACGGACAATTCGGAACATTTTTACATTTTTGGTGGGAGTGCAAATTAGTTCAAGCATTGTGGAAGACAGAGTGTGGTGATTCCTCAAGCATCTAGAACCAGAAATACCATTTAGCCCCACAATCCCATCACTGGGTATATACCTAAAGGATTATAAAACATTCTACTATAAAGACACAGGCACATGTATGCTTATTGAGGCACTGTCCATAACAGCAGTCTTGGAACCAACCTACATGCCCATAAATAAGACTGGATAAAGAAAATGTGACACAAATTTCATGTAAATGAAAACCAAAGAAAGCTATATAAATATAGTCACTTATGCTATATGTATATCATATTCCATATCTGCTATATGCTGTATAGTGATGGACTTTCCAGGTGTTGGTGAACTGCCTTTGATGCCCCCTAGCCCTAACTCCTCAGGTGTAATGAGTTGATTGCTGGGCTAGAAGTTTTAGCCATGCGTCTGCCTCCATTTTCCATGGAACTTCCACATGTCATTTAACCTTGTTATGTACGTAATATCTGTATCATGGGTATGTATATTGAGAGAAGTAAAGGTGAGAGCTTTCAAAAAAAAAAAGCAGAAGTAGCTATATATATATATATATGTGTGTGTGTGTATATATATATATATATATATATATAATATATAAAAATATTTTTAAGTAAAAAACCATGACAGAAAAAATGGTCAATATTAACGATAGTGGTGTCAATTCAGCGAGAGGATTTAACAACTACAATTATATATGCACTCAACATTGGAACACCTAAATATATGAAGCAAATATTAAGTTATTTGAAAGGAAAGATAGAATGCAATACAATAGTTGGAAACTTCAGCGCCCCACTTTCTGCAAATGGACTAATCATTCACAAAGAAAAATCAATAAAGAAACCTCAGACTTAAACTATATCTAGACCAAATGGACCTAACAAAAATTTACAGAATATTCTACCCAATACCTGAAAAATACACATTATTCAAAACTGTACATGGAGCATTCTCCAGAATGAATTATGTGTTAGGGCATAAAACAAATTGTAACAAGTTTAATAAGATCAAAATTACATCAAATATCTTTTTTGACCACTATGTTATAAAACTACAAATCAGTAACAGGGTACACAAAAAATCACAAATACATAGAAGTTAAACATGCTCCTGAACGACCAATGGGTCAATGAAGAAATTAAAAGTTAAATTTTAAAATGTCTTGAGACTAAATATATGGAAACACAAGATCCCCAAACCTATGAAATACAGAAAAAAGCAATTCAAATTAAAAAATATTCAATCAAAAAAAAAAAAAAAAAAAGAAAGAAAAAGAAAAGAAAAGAAAAGAAAAATCTGAAGAAAACCTCCTGATGTGGTGCCTTAGGGAATTAGGAAAACAAGAACAAATTAATCCCAAAATTAGTAGAAAAATAATAACAAAGATTAGAACAGAACCAAATAAAATAGAGGCCAACCAAAGAGTACCATCAACAACAGATGTCCAAACAGAAAAAAATAATCCCAAATATGGAAGATCTAATTTCCAGATTTGCCATATTTGTTATTTATAATATCTCATTATCAACCAAAATAATTTAAGCACCAAAAGTGAAACATGAAAATACGGACTTCACAGGAGAAAAAGTAGACAGAATAAAATGTTCCTAAGGCAGCTCCATTTTTTTGGCTTAGTTGACAGAATTTATATCAACCATGATATTTATGTTTAAAGTACTAAAGTAAATCATAATTGAAAACTTAAAACAAATAAATAATATCTCACCAAGTAGCGAATATCAATAATTTAAAAGTTATTGAAAAGTTTCAAAAGTTGAATTGAAAATTATAATTACTGAAATGAAACATTTACTACAGAAGCCCAATAATATATTTAAGCCTTAGTAAATTTTCAATAGGTAAACTGAGATTTTCTAGTCTGAAGAATAGAAAAGAAAGTGAATATAATGAACAATTCCTCAGAGATCTGAGTTACATTGTCAAGCATACAAACACACATGTAATGGGAGTTCCAGAAGGAAAGACGAAAGAGAGAGGAATGGAAAGAATATTTGAAGAAATAATGGGTACTAATTTCCCCAAGTTAAAGAAAAATATTAAAACTTTTAACCAAAAGACTCAAAAACTTCAAATAGGATGAACTTAAAAAGATCTACAACTGGTCACGGCATAATCCAACTGTTGAAAAATAAAGCAAATGGGACAAACTGAAAAATAGCAAGAAAAAAATGATTCTTTAAGAGATTATAGATAAGTTTAGCAGCCTACTTCTTTTCAGAAAAAATGACGGTGAAAATGGGGACATTACATAATCAACGCTGAGATAAAGAGACTGTCAATCCAGAATACTGTGTGCAGTAAAACTACCCATCAAAAATGAAGGAGAAATTAATGCAGTCTAAGATACACTATAGAACAAAGCAATAAGCCAAATAGACTTTAGAGATATCACCAGAACAGTGGTCCTAACAGTAACAGAATACACTTTCTTATTGCAAGTAGATAAAACAGTTTTTTAGGATAGGCCATATTTGAGGCCAAAAGACAAGTCTAGCTAATAACTAGAAAAGTGAAAACATTCAAATTTCAGAGTAATTAAATTAGAAATAAATAACAGAAGATAGTTTGGGCAATTCACAAATGTATGAAAATTAACGAACAAACTCCCAAATAACCAATGGTTCAAGAAAGAAATTCCAAGGTAGATAAGAAAATACTTTTCTATTTCAAAAAAATATGGGTTGGATGAGTGATGCTGAAATGCCTCTAGTGAGATTCACAGGTTGCACGTTTAAGAAGCAACTTTCTACAGATTAGACTTGTTAATTTCTTATTTGTGCCTATGAGGCACCACCTCTGCCATTAGCTGTTATTACCAGAAAGTGTCTGCATGTTTTCTCACATTAGGGTTTATTTTCATGATACATTTGACTGGTATCCTGGCCTCGAAGCCTGGCCTCTCATATGTGATACTTGATGCCAAAGGTTAGATTCAGTCTTTCTATTTTCTTGACCATTTTCCTTCACCTGTAGTCTAATTTTATTAAGTTTTAATCACCCTCCTTCAATATGTTTCAAGATAGTTTGTATGTTTGAAGGAGATACTATTGTTTAAAATAAAAGAGAAAATGCAGGTCTCGTGATACTGATCACTACAGATCTTAGGAATTCAGTGCTTTATTATGGCTTTATTAACAATACAGCACACTTAAAAAACTGTATCTGCAAGTGGAAATTGTATGTGTTTAAAGGGGTTCGACTTTAAAGGACAAAAATACCCAACTATTCATTATATTCTAAAATCAACTATTGTCGTGGTGTGAAAACAATTTTCAATAATTTTCTCCAGTGTGCAATGTCCCCTGTACTATTCTATTCCTTCCAGCAACCACTTTTCCTACTTCTCTAAAGTCTATTAATTTTGTCCTATTGGTGACATTTAGGATATTCCAAGAGATACATTCATTATGTTACTTGTTTAACTTTTCACAAAATATTGGGTTGTTTTGACTTTGAGATTAGATAATCAAGAATTCAAGTTTTGTTTTTATTTTAATTATTTATTTTTAATTTTAAATCAACATATAAAATCGTAGGCATTTATTATATAAAATGAAGTTTGGAAGTTTATAAACATTGTGGCGTATCTAGTTAATTAACGTATGCATTACCTCACATAGTTATTGTTGTTGGTAAGAACACTTAGCGTTCACTCTCTTGGCATTTTTCATGAATATAATATATCATTAGTAACTCTAGTCACCATGCTGCACAGTAGATCTCTTGAATTTATTCCTCCTATGTGACTATAAGTTTATATTCTTTGGCTTAGTATAAGCACTGAAGACATCCCTGTCTAGGCTTTTCTTTAATGGGAGACTGCTTATTACTGATTCAGCATCCTTAACAATTGTCAGTTCAAATTTTTTGTTTTCTCATGACTCAATCTTAATGAGTCATGAGAAATCCCTTATGATTCTCTGCATTTCTGTAGTATCAGTCTTAATGTTTTCTCTCTTTTTAATCTGTTTGAATATTCTTTCCTTTTTTTCATTACCTAGTTAAAGATTTGTTGATTTAGTTTACCTTTTAAAAATACCGTGCTGAGCTTGATGGCTCACACCTATAATCCTAGCACTTTGGGAAGCAGAAGCGAGTGGATCACTAGGTCAGGAGTTTGAGACCAGCCTGGCCAACACGGTGATAACCTGTCTCTACTAAAAATAGAAAAATTAGCTGCGCATGACTGTGCATGCCTGTAACCCCATCTACTCAGGAGTCTGAGGCAGGAAAAATGGCTTGAACCTGGGAGGTGGAGGTTGCAGTGAGCCGAGATTGCACCACTGCACTCCAGACTGGGCAACAGAGTGAGACTCCATCTAAAATTTAAAAAAAAAAAAAAAAAAATTCCAACTTATGTTGTTACTCTTTGTTTTGTAACCTTCTTGTCACAATTCTTTAAAGTCTATATTCTGTATCTGGAACAGCCCTGAAGCTTTTGCCCATTAGTTTTAAAATCAGCTAAGTACTGAGTGAGAATTTTCTTAAATATTTTGAGCGTAAGTCTTCCACATATTGCAGAACAGCTCTGTGTGTGTGTATTGGCACATGTCTTAATGTTCCAGGAACTTATCTCCCTTAACCTTCATTTCCTGCTAGTGCAGAGGCTCAAAATTAGTCAGAGGTAAAACATTAGTGCCTTTTCAAATCTTTCCTGGGCATGTCAATAGCTCTGCTCTTGTGTGCAGTTTCCTGGATCTCAAAGGATGTGTTGGAACGTCAAAGCCTCCAGGTTCTCTGCCTAATTTTTTGGCCAGGTTTGTGTTTTTCCCAACTGGTGTCACTGTCTCAGTCATTTTCAGTGTTCAACTATTGCTACTTTTTTTCTTTTCCTTTTGTTTCATTAATTTTTTTTTTTTTTTAATTGTGAGAGAATCATGGTAAGGCTTTTCACACTGAGTGAGTTCTGAGTTAAGTCAAATAACAAACTCCCTGTGACAAGGCTTTTTCTGGAGTTTCCATACAGCTTAAATGGTGAAAATTCTTTGGCAATGGGTCTGTCCTATCCAGTAGCCACTAGCCTGCCATTTTTCTCAGCTACCTAAGAAAAAAAAGAGAGAAGGAAGGGAACAAGTTAAGTTAAAGTGCAACAAAACTTGACATTTTTAATGAGATCCAGCCACTTTTCTTCAATTCCCAAATTAGGTTTTTGAGTCTTAGGTTACTTTCAGAGTTCTGTAAAATTAATTTTGAAAATTTTACCCTATTTTCTCATTGCTGTAATGAAGTAACAGATTTTCAAAGTCTTTACACCAAGATTCTGGAACTCTATCTTCAAAAGTGATTACTCTGTGAATGTTGTTGAATGTGAAGGGTGTCTGAAAATCTCAAATGATAAATAATGTTTGAGATCTTGTTTGAGTGGTAGGTATGTAGAGGTGTACTATGAAAAATATGATCTGTACATTTAAGATTTATTCTTTTGTTATATAAATTATAGTTCATTAATTTTTTTCTTTTTTTTTTTTCTTTTTTGAGATGGAGTCTTGCTCTGTCACCCATGCTGGAGTGCAGTGGTGTGATCTCAGCTCACTACAACCTCCGACTCCTGGGTTCAAACAATTCTCCTGCCTCAGCCTCCCAAGTAGCTGGGGCTACAGGCGCCTGTCACCATGCCTGAGTAATTTTTGTATTTTCAGTACAGACAGGGTTTCACCCTATTGGCCAGCCTGGTCTTGAACTTCTGACCTTGTGATCCACCTGCCTCAGCCTCTCAAAGTTCTGGGATTACAGGTGTGAGTACCACCACATCAGGCTCTTTCTTTCTTTCTTTCTTTTTTTTTTTTTTTTTGAGATGGAGTCTTGCTTTGTCGCCCAGGCTGGAGTGCAGTGGCCTTGGCTTAAACCTCTGCCTCCCAGGTTCGAGTGATTCTCCTACCTCAGCCTCATGAATAGCTAACAGTTGCACACCACCACGTCCGGTTAATTTTTGTATTTTTAGTAGAGACGGGGTTTCATCATATTGGTCAGGCTGGTCTGGAATTCTTGACCTCATGATCCCTTTGCCTCTGCCTCCCAAAGTTCTCGGATTACAGGTGAGCCACCACACCCAGCCAAATTTTTAAAAATCAATATTCTATGTATTCACCTCTAGACACTAAAAATAAGTGAACATATACAATATTTAATTCATAAAATCAAATTAATAGGGAATGAAATTGCAACAGAATATCAACGAACATAAACATTGTATTTTAAAATCTAATAAAATTGATAATTCTGTAGCCAACTGAGAAAGAAAAAAGGGAGACAGAAAATAATAAGTGTATGTTATTTCTAGCTGTGTGGAAATTCTTTTAAATTTTTTAGAAAATATGTGAATTCCTAGAAAAACATAAGAGAAAAAATAATGCATTCAGCAAGTTTTCCATTAAATTCTGAAAATCATATGCTCAACCTGAGAATGCATGTTTGAATAAGTAATAGAACTACAAAAAGGAAGTTTTGTACTCAGAATACCTCAAGAATACAAGTACAAATTAAAGGATAAGCTCTGGTCTGGACTGGAAAAACTATTGCTCTTTTTCCATTAGTGGAATGTAGTGTGTTTAAAACAGGAGCATCATGTGTGGATAAGATCGAGATATTTCAGAGGGTGTCATAAAAGTGTAAGTAAATAAATGAAACACTTACAGAATTGTTAACAATCAGTAAATTTAATCTAGGCATTTTCAACACAAATTGATTCATTAACACATTGACACTACATTTGGCAAACTCTACTTTGTCTTTTATATTACAAATTGTCTTCAATTTGGAAAGAATGGATAATATTGTCTGAAAGAATGCATATGAAAGGGACCCATGACATTCTGAAGTTGAAACTTTTTTCACGTTAAAACAAAAATCTCATTTATAAACCCAATTATTTAGCAATCTAGTGCTAAACAGAATTATATGTGTACTTAAAAAGTGTATTCATGTATTTGTCTGCTAAGAATGTACTATTACATTTCCTTTATATGTGTCTATAAGAGTACTAAATTTTACACTGTTCAACTACATTTTAAAATCACTTCAAGAAGTTCTAATTTCATAATTAACTAGGAATCGGATTTTAGCAAAATGCATGCACATGTTCTGTCTGCTGGTTTCATCTCTCTATGAATTGCTTACCATGTAATTAATGAATGGGCATATCCTTCTTAGTGGAGTAAAAACAATTCTATCCACATAAGGCTACAGGCTAGTGCTTACAAGAATTCTCTACTCTGGAAAGCACACAATTTAAAAGTCAATGTCCACCTTTGCTTCCCTCAGCTAAAGGTGGATTATAGTACAAATTAGAAGTATGGGAAAACTAGATAATATTAAAAAAGTGCTATTTGAAGAATAAATATTTGATTTATTTTTAAATTAATTAAACCATTTAAATAAAATATTTTCAGTAATATCAGAAGCTATTACTAATGGTTGGCATATGTTTCAGACTTTTATGAGGTGCCTGTACTGAGTTGTGTAAAAAGTTGAATTATTTAGAAATATTCCTCTTATTTAAAGATGACAATTACTATTGTTAATGGTAAAGAGAAAGCATTTAAGAGAAGTCATTTGGGTATGATTCATGCCCAATACGTCATTCAATAAGTGACACACATATCTCATGCATTCAGCAGGAAACATTGTTCATGAGATGATCTATTAAAAAATATGTTAGAACTCTGAAACCTTTAGCTTTCATTCTGGAAAGAGAAAGTCTTAACCAAGATAATATCTGCATGGTCACAGGTGCTTTCATTCATTATACTCATTAATATAACTATCATGTCCAAAAATCTCTTTGACACCAGAAAACCTTTTTGTTTAATGTTTAATGATTACTCAACTGGATTGATACTAATGCTGGAATAAGATAATAAAGATAACTGCAAAGAATAGTCTTAAGGAATAGAGATCTAGAATTAATTCTGATCAATAATTTATATCTTCTGCTCTTCTCTATCTAAGCTCAGTCATCTCCATCCATTTGGTTCTCAATTGTGAAACCAGATGGGGTTTAACTTCATACCTCTCTCTGACATAGACCTATTATCCAATCCATCATGATGTGAATCCATTTTACATGAGAAATATCCTTCAAATTGGATCACTTATCTTCATGTGTAGTGTTTCCACTTTATCAGTGAGGATAATATATGCCAGTAACAATGACTGCAAAATGTCAGTGGCTTAAAATGTAACTCTCCTGTACTATATGGTAATTACAGGTTGGCTTCAGCCTTGCTCTGTGTTGCCTTAATTCAGACACAGGTTGATGGAGTATTCTCTAACTGGAGCATTGCTGGTCTCCTGGCAGTGAGAGAAGAGAACATGCTTGCCCTTGTAGCTTCTTCTATTAAGTGACATTTTCACATGTAATTCAGTGATCAAAATCTGTCACAGGTATAAGGCATCTGCAAAAAGAAGTTTAATTATCCCCCAAGAATTAAACAACAATTATTGGTCAACAATAACTTAGTGAATCATAACACTTCAATTAGGACACAATTATTTTTTTTCTAAAATAATTGTCTGAATTTCTAAGTGATTACGACCATTCAGTCTTATTGCACCTCCCCCAGAGAAATCAGTTCTTGAAATTGCAGAATACTTTCTAACATGCAAATCTGAGCAACTCATCTCCCTCCAAATATTAAATGCATTATCCTGAAAGATCTTGAAATTAGCCCTTTCCTCTGTCTCTCTTCTCTTATTCTTTCTTTCTCTCTTCCTCCCTGTCTTATCCATTGATTTTTCAATTTCAATCATATTGATCTTTTTCCCCATTCTCTTATATGCATCATAATTCTTCTGTTAGCAAGACTTTTTCTATAAGATTTTCTTATATTCTCCTATACATATGGTAGACTCGTTCCTATCTTTCACATGTCAGAACAAGCATTCTTTTCTCATGAAATTAATTTATAAATCCCCTGTGATATATCTTTTTTTAGGGGAGTTTTCCTAATTTAGTGTACTTCTTCACCTTTGCACAGGGCATGTTTCAATCCGTTAATTTACTAAAGTCTGTCTTTTCCACTAACCTAAGACCAAAAGACTTAAAAAGACTAAAATTTGTAAAACAGACTCTCCTTATATCATCAACTACTATGGTTAAAGATGAATAGGAAAAATACCTGTTCTCATTCAAATTGTTGTATCTTTCCTCAAAGTTTTCAGAAGCTAAATTATCTTTTCCTTGTAATTCTCTCTTCCACTATCTTTGACAAATTTCTTTAGGAATTACTGAACAGGAGATTAAAATTTCCTAAAATTTTCAAATAAAAGATTTCTGGTATCTTAATGTGTCATTTTATGTAATCATAAAATAAGAGGTAACACTTACCTTATTGAGGTGCTCAATAAGGTAAGCATTTTTTTTACTGATGATGCAATTGAAGCCCAGTAATATACACTGGGAAATTTTGGCTCTATAATTATAACCAAATTTGTCTGATTCTAATATTGAAACTCTCCTGACGAATCACAGAAAATGAGAATCTTTTCCCTTTGTGGCATTAGAGATTATTTAGAACATCTTCATGATGTGTTTCCCCCAGCAACTTACTGCTCTGCTTCTTATTTTCCACAAATTACATACTATTTCTTTTTTATCTATTTTAATGTTTTATCACATAATACTGCAAAATGTGTTTCTTTTAAAATGCTGTATTACTTAATGCATATTTTATAATTTATAAATTATAGTGTTTTCATAATTAAATGTTTATCAATATAGATATCTTTTCAAGAAAACTGTAAGGTCCTTTAACAAGATTTATGTTTTGTGTGTGTGTGTTGAACAGCTTTAAATATAGCATGACCTTAAATATGTATTAATAAACAATGAGTAAATTAAATTGTTCAGCAATTTAGTGATATGTATTTAACTTGGGAAAAAAAAACTGAAAATGAGCATATTTTAAGTTTGCAAAATTTTCAGTGGGCAAGAATAGAATTTAGCAACATTTCTGTCAAATTAATAATTTTGAATAAGTTTTCTACTGATAATATGTCTCCTATTTCATGCTACTGTTAGTCAACATGTTAGTCCTGTTTTAAAAAGTAATAAATATGCTCAGTCGAGAAAAGCCAATTTTTTTATTATGGTTATTTATGAATTATTATTTATGTCTTACTGTAGGAGAGATTCTTTTCAGTATCACATACAACTTTTGCTGGTAATTAAGACAAATTTTCTGTTATGATTTGATGGGAAAGAAGTAATTAAATAACCGCATATTTAAGATTAAGTATATTATAACATACGGTCTTTACAACTTAAGTTACAAAATACCTGGTAAGTAGAAAGTTCAGTTCTGTTATAGGACTTAAGAATGATAGCTGATACTCAGAATGATAAAACTAAGGCATTACAAGAACCCGAAAGAATGTTTATTTGGAAAAATAAGAAAGCCCTCAAATATTGAATGTTTATTCTTATATTAAATCACATGCAATGGGAAAGTTTTGCATTAATTATATTAAATCACATGCAATAGGAAAAGGGTCGACTTTTTTCACTGGGATTTGCTTTTCCTACAATTTGCTTTTCCTACAAAAGTAAGGGGTTTCTAAATGTCCGTGGACTTAATTAGTTTTCCTTAACCATAAAATAAAGATTAGTACTGTATTGTAAAATTATTATGATGTTAACATCAAAAGATTTATGTGAATCTAAAATAATGCTAATATTAACCTATTACTACTATCACCAAAATAAACACATATTATAGATATTTATTATTTTCACTTACCGCATCATTTGCTTCTCACACCCTATTAGTCATGCTCTTAATTTTTGCTTGTCGTAAAACATGAAAATCTGAATCCTGTGGAGATCACATAAGTTGCCCTTGAACTTGCCCATGATTTCACCTTCTGAGCAAGATTTGAATGCAAATGGTTTAAAGCCTTTGCTTTTAACAACAACGTATAATATATATTAATACTCTTCATCAGTAGCCTGATACAGTCTTTCGCACTTGCCCTAGATAAAAGGAAGCCATGGTACAATTGTAAATATACAAATACAAAGCAGAGTCTGTAAGCACTTGTATAGCTCCTAAAGCTTGGTGAGGTTCAGCTGCACTCATGCAAATCAATGTAGAATATCACTCTCATGGCACTATGGCAACAAAGATCTTCAAGTGAATGGAAAATTACAAGGGTTGAATTTATTCCATTCACTAAATGAAAACTGCAATCTTGTCTTCTTCTTAGTATAGAAATATCCAATAAAAATATTTCATTTTACAACTGCCACATACTGCTTTTTGGACAATTACAGTACAGACTCTTCCTTTCCTAACTGTACATTTGTGGGTTTTATGTACCGACCAATCAAGACTATTTACTTCACTTAGAACTTCTGCCAAAAAGGCAATTTTGTGTATAAATGGATCCAACCTGGGCAGCTATCCAAAAGAAGCTGTTCAGGTGAATAACTGTGATTTGCATGCAGGTGCAAATAATAAACTTAGAAATAGATTGAAAATTCTAACTAAAGATATGGAGTAGAATTGAGTTAACTAGACAGTTATATTGCTGCTTTTCTGGTATCTTTAAAATCCTAGGAATTTGTTTTATATATTTATAAGAATGTATCTTGTTTTGAGTTTTGCCTATGCATTTGATTTTTAGGAAAATAAACATTAAAGTAATGACTCATGGCTATCCAGAATCTAATGGTTAAACATGCGAGTGGAATGGAAAACAGCCTTTTTCTACTTGAGTTAAAAGAGAAGCATTCCAAGGGGATATGTGAAAAAATAATGCACCTTTTCTCTACTTTGATCTTCTCAGACACAAATAAATAAATATATCAATTATTTATCTTTTATTTATTTATTTTAAATATTGTACTACGTAAAGCAACCCTGTAAATGATCAACAAACCAAAAGTATGAAAAGAAGCCCACAGGTTGTACAAGAAGTTCAAAATATGTCTATCTACACAATTACTTCCAGAGAACTTGAAAAATTAAAATAAAATCAGTAAAACTCTGAAACAAAGGATTAAATCACATGTGAGTGATAAAGGTTCGACATGTTTCTTTCCTTGTCTACCGAAGGCAAAGCATAGTTTGTCTTGGGTAGTTTTTTTTTAAAGTTTTCAGTATCTGATTTGCTAATAATTGTTTATGAGATTCAGGAGAAACACACAAATGGCAAGAAAGCTGATAGGACATTCCATGACTGCTATTTTTATGTCCACATCACCAGGTAGTAAAAACTGAAACTTAAGAGCTCTGAACCTTAATTTCCTCCTCAAAAAATAATTTCTGGTTTTACCTCGAGATTTGTGTAAAGGTTAAATGATGTGGTAATTATGAAACTCTGTTTTTATAAAATGGATTCATAAATAAGTTTTATAGAAAAGAAGGAAAAGCACTTTAAAATTGCTTAATGAATAAATATAATGATTCACAAATCATACCAGCTAGGGTCTTAGGTATGGAAGTGATTTAACAACTATTCTACTGTGTTAAACAAAATATGACATAATCTTTCTATGAGAACTAAAGACACAGGAAGTACATGCATGTTCTGGTTCTGTATACACACTGCTATATTTCAAGTATATTAAATGATACTAAGCATGAAAATTTTGTATGGTATCTGCATACTTTAAGAAAAAAGATCACCTTACTATTACTCTCATAAGTAGATTAATATTGGCCAGAATTAGTCGTTTCTAGTATATCAGATAGATTGTTGGATTTATAGTTACCTATGCTTAAATTTACATTTGTTTCAAGTCTATGACCTTCGGTAAGTCTCATAAATGCTTAAGTCTCCTTTCCTTCATTTGTAATAGTATAAAAGGACTTAAATGTAAGAGAGAGGAAAATAAGGAGAAGGAATTAAAGGGTATTTTAGAAACAAATGGGGGACCTAGAAATTAAACCTAAACAAATACTTAAGCCCTTAGTTTATTAAAACTTGTTTAATAATATCCCTTTGTCCTAGTTGATGAAGGGAATCAAGGAAATCATTATATGGTGGAAATTGACATGTAAATTTACTTTTTCCTCATCTATAAATAATTTTTCATCTAATATTACTGAATATCTATTTATATCATATTTTCAAAGTTTATGTGCATGTTACTAATAAAGTATCATCAAATACCCCTTCAGGTTGGGTTAGAGATTGTAAATCTCTGTTATGGGGTGTGCTTCTTTCAAAATAGCCATTATTAATATTTAACAAAATTTTTTTTTTACTATTTTTGAAAATGAAAGTCAAAAAATAAAGTGAATTCATTGATTTCAATGTCATTGAAATTTAGTATCATTTCTATACCCCCAAAATATCCAGGCAGAGAGTGAAATCAAGAACACAAACCCGTTTTCAACAGCTATGAAGAAAATGAAATATGTAGAAATACAGCTAACCATGGAGATACAAGATTCTACAAGGACAACTACAAAACACAGCTGAAGAAATCAGAGATGACACGAATAAATGGAAAAATACCCAAAGTTCGTGGATTAGAAAAGTCAGTATTACTAAAATGGTCATACTGTGCAAAGCAACTCACAGATGCAATGCTATTCCTATCAAACTACCAATATCATTCTTTGCAAATTAGGAAAAAAAAAATCTACTCTGAAATTTACATAAGAACAAAACAAAACAAAAGAGCCCGAATAGACAAAGTAATTCTAAGCAAAAGGAACACAGGCAGAAGCTTCACATTATCTAACTTCAAACTATTCCACAAGGCTACAGTAATTAAAATAGAATGTTAATGGTAGAAAAATAGACACATAGACAAATGGATAGAATAGAGAACTCAAAAATAAAACTGCACACCTACAACCATCTCATGTTAAATTAGACCTACAACAAAAAAATAGGAAAAGGACTCACTATTCAATAAATGGTGCTGGGATCACTAGCTAGCCATATACAGAAGACTAAAACTGAATGCTTACCTTTCACCATACACAAAATCAACTCAGGATGGACTAAATATTTTAAATGTAAGACCTCAAAGTATAAGAATCTTAGAAGATGCTTTAGGAAATACCCTTCTTGATATCAGCCTTGGCAAATAATTTTTTGCTAAGTCCCAACAAGGAATTGCAACAAACATACAAGTAGAACCTAATTAAAGTAAAGAGCTTCTGCACAGGAAAATAGACAATAAACAGGGTAAACAGACCACCTAAATAACAGGAGAAAACTATGCATCTGACAATCATCTAATTTGCCTAATATCCAGAATCTATAAGATACTTAAACAATTGAAAATGAAAAAAACAAGTAATGCCATTAAAGAATGGACAAAGTACACGAATAGACACTTTTTAAAAGAAGATATACAATTGACCAACAAATATGTGAAAAAAATGATCTACATCACTATTCATCAGGGAAATGTAAATAAAAACTACAATTAGATGCCATTTCACACAAGTCAGAATGGTTATGATTAGAAAGTCAAACTACGACAGATGCCAGCAAAGGTGTGGAGAAAAAGGAACACTTATACACTGATGGTGGAAATGTAAATTAATGCAGACACTGTGAAACGCAGCTTGGAGATTTCTCATAGAACTTAGAACTACCATTCAACCCAGCAATCTTTTTACTGTGTATATACCCAAAAGAAAATAGATCATTAAAGCAAAAAGAGAGATGCACACCCAAGTTCACTGAAGCATTGTTTACAATAGCATAGACATAGAATCAACCTAGATTCTCATCAATAGTAGATTCAGAAAAAAAAATGGTACGTGTATACCATGGAATACCATACAGTTACAAAAGAGATGAAATTATGTTATTTGTAGCAACATGGAGGCAGCTGGAGGCCATTATCCTAAGCAAATGAACACAGGAACAGAAAATCAGTAACACATAACCTCACTTATAAATGGGAACTGAACATTCAGTTTACATAGACATAAACATAGGAACAATAGATACCAGAGATTACTAGATGGGGGAGATAGCAAGGACGTAATGGATTGAAAAACTGCCTAATGAGTACTATGCTCATTATGTGGGTGTGATATACCTATGAAATATACCTGCATATATACCATCTGCATCTAAAATAAAAGTTGAAATTTTAAAAAAAGAGCAATTGAGAAGCTTACTAAAATTTCATAGAAATAAAAGGACCAAAAAATGAATAAATAAGAGAACAGGATTCACTGGAGGATCCACACTACAAGATATCAAGAATTACTATAAAGCTACAATAATAAAGATACTTTGGTATTAGTTGTAGGCAAGACTATGCACAAAAGGAGTAACATACTCTTTTAAATTCCAAAATAGACTCATACCTGTCAAGGTACTTGATATTACAAAATGACCTTAAAAGACAGTGAGTAAATAAAGACACTTTAAATAAACAGTGCTGGATAAATAACCATATAAAAATGGAGTTATCCAGTTTGTCCTCAATAAGAAAAACTACATAAATTGAAAACACATATAGATACTACCTTTACCTACCAAAATGGCCAAATTGGAAGACAGATAATACCATTCTGATAAAGGAATAAAGCAGCTGGAGCCCTCTTACATGCTGGTGAGAATATAAACTGGAGAAATACTTTGGTAAATTGTTTTACAGTATCTTTTTAAAAATTGAACATAGATAAAATTAATATTTACCTACATATTGCCCCAAAATGAATGTTTATATGTTTGCCAACAGATGTGCACAACCATGTTTATAGCAGCATAATTCATAATGGGCAAATGTTAAAAGCAGCCTAAATGTTTATTAATTACAGTAGTTTCATATCATGGAATCAAATCACAAACTGCAGCTACTCACAATAGAGGAATGAATCTTAAAAATAAAATAAATAGTAATGTTGAAAGAATCCAAGCATAAAAATAGAGTGTGATTGCATTTATATAAATTTAAATATATATACGTAGGCTTAGAAGTCAGAATATTGTTTATTCTCAGATGCAGCAAGAATTAGCCTGAGCCTCAAAAGAGGATTTGAAAGCTGATATTGTATATCATGATTAAGATATGGTGTCAAAGTTGAGCTCCTTTTGGAAAAATTAATGAAACAGTACATTTAACATGTATTCAAATTTAGTTTTTAAATTTTAAAGTCTACCAAAATTAGCAGTGGTTATCTTCATATGGTGACAGATATTACTGATGCCTTTTAGGTTTTATTGTTTTTTATATCCTTTGTGATAGTCTTTGGTATTTTCAAAATTTTCATTTAAGAGGATAAATTGCTATCAGTCTGTAACTAAAACTCTATATTATATAAAAATAAAAATCTACAACAATAGAAACAAAAATGGAACATTAGGGTGAAGAAGAATGTCGTTTATATTGTTAGAGTTAGGAGCTGTACACTTCTATGAACGTATCTTGTTAAGTGATATTTCCACTAGCATAATAAAATAAGGATGGATGTATCAAAAAAAATGTTAGGTAAACATATATGTGTAGTCAATTTTGTCTCCTTGCCCTTGGGTTTAAGGAAAGTACAACCTACTGTTTCATTGTAATAATTTTATTAGCAAAACATGTTTTTTTAAATTTGCTTTACTAGGTGATTGGTGAATTCAATCCAGACATAACTAAAAATGCCAGAAAATGACATGTAAATGTTCTACGATTCCAAGAGGTATTTTTTTGGTTGAATAAAAATAAAATCTTTTTAATAGCAATATAAATAAGATGGAGTTGGATATAAATTGTGACCAGTTAAGCACATAAACTAGTAAAATACATAAAAGCTACATAACATTTTTCCTCAAGCCTAACATTAAAAACACATAGATTTTGATATTAGCTTATTTTCTGATTCTAGTAGATTTCAGGGAAGGAAAATTTTGGAACAACCCTGGAAGACAAAAAGAGGCATAAAGGCTATTATTCAGACTAAGACTGTGCTTTAGATAAAATACTTTCACGCAATTATAATAAATTAATTCTTGTGTTATTCATTTAAATGTGTTTTTCCTGTCTTTGTAAACATAGAGAGTACATGAGAAAAATTAAGAAAATGTTCCTTCCCAATTGCAAGACATATATATTGTGTTCCATAATTCTGATTACCCTTTCTCTAGACGCCAATGTTTCCCATCTGCCCTTTGGCTGTTATTGCGTGGAACGCTTATTCTTGTTTCCATAACCCTTTTAAATAAAAAGCCATTTAACCCAGTCATCTGAATCATAACATATGCTTTTGTAGGGTTATCAAAATATCTTACTCTTCTTTCAAAGACTCTTAACTATGCAATTTCAATTTCGGGCTTTCTTCCAAACATGACTAAAATAGAATTGCAGTTGCACAATAAACAAGAGTTGCTAATTGCCAATTTTGTAGAATTTCTTACAAAAAAGGAATATCACTTCAAAATGTGTTTTGATGGAACTTTTTCCTCTCTATTCATCTTGTTTCTGATAACTCAGGACTATTTCTTTGCACTTGTGCATTTGAATTTTGCCTATGTTTTGCAAGAGAAGTTTCTTTTGTTTAATTTTCTCTTCACTAACTACATTTTCTGCCTTTCTATTCTAGAGTTAGAACTGTTGCAATTTTCAAACTTTGTAATTTATCTTCACAACATTATGCTTACATGTTCATCTTCATGTAGAAATTGAGTAAAATTCTGAAAAGTTATGATTAAACAAATGGCATTAATAATGCAATCAATAGAGTTTACGCTTCCAGCTGTTTATCAGTAGGTTTATGTTATCTTCTGTTTTATTTTTATTTATATTAACTCCTCTGGAATTTTATGTGCTCAAATTTGTGCTAAAGAGTTATCGTTAAGAATGACTGTTGGTGATTAAAATAAACCTAAACATGCTTTCCTGTTGTTAAATATGGTTTTCATATTAGAGTTTAGTTCTCCTCTGTAGTCCATATGAAAAATTAGAAGCAATAAGAATAGACATGCAATTAACTATATATTAAAAGCATAGGGGGAAATAGTTATTCATAAAATCACTGAAAGGCAACTCTGAAACCTACTTCATTTTTTCCTCAAGAACATTATAAAATTATTTTATACTATATACATGTTAGGTGCTCAATGTAAAAAGCTCCTAAACTAATTTCCCCTTTAGCTTTCTCAGAATACAGAACTATTTGTAGGTTTGGTGACTGCAAAGGATTCAGTTAACTCAGAAAGTCTTTGTGCACTGTTTTTCTGTTTGGGACGATTTCTCTTCAACCTCTGATCTTTCTCCCACTTGAATGTTAAATATAAGATTATAAATCACTTTAAAAATCATGGATTCCTTAAACTAAGTAAAATTCCTTATGTGTCTCCATAATTGTCTTGTATTTTCTGATTAGCAAGGTGAAACTATGACACTTGTGTAAAAATGTCTTAATTTCAGGTTCTTGTTAATGGACTGTGATCTTGTTTAGCCAGAATATTTGTCCATAATTCCAGAAACTAGATGCTTTGAAGTTCTATCTATCTGTCTATCTATCTATCTATCTGTCACTCAGCCTGTGTGTGTGTGTGTGCGTGTATGTGTCTGTCTATCATCTATCATCTATCTATGGATCTGTCTTATGTCATCCATTATTAATGTGTAGATAGATAACAGCTAAATATAGATATAAATAAATGTATTAAGTGATAGGTGAATATTTTATGTGAGCTGTGGAGTGATGGAGGGATTCTGGACAGCAAAATTAAAGTAAGAATGATTATAACTGGCTGTGTGTAACTCATATCAGAGTATAAATATCTAAAAGAACTAAATTCTAAGAGAAGGAGGCAAAATTCTGAGGCAACTCAGTTCAAAAGTGTCTTGAGACATATTTGGATAAAATGTGTTTTGGATCAAGAGTTGAATCCATATAAACAGGCCAGAAAAAGGAGCCACTGCTAATGATGTGGA
Organism: Sapajus apella; assembly: GCF_009761245.1. Classification (NCBI taxonomy): domain Eukaryota; kingdom Metazoa; phylum Chordata; class Mammalia; order Primates; family Cebidae; genus Sapajus; species Sapajus apella. The sequence goes on from NW_022436951.1 coordinate 15,551,016, forward strand.
AGCCAAGGTCAGCTCCACCAGCTCCAGGAAGCCAAGAGTAAAGCTAGTTTTTGAGCATTACATGACTAGTACCTATTTCTGTTCCAAGCTAGAGAGGCAAAGCCAGATATTGGCTCACTGTTTTAGTCAGAAAGAGAACATGTTGGAGGTCGGAACTGTGGGGTCTGCCAATACCTCTTCCTGCCTTTAAGCAAAATCTATGGCATAGTTCCTGATTATGCAAAACTGAGCCAATATTTATCCCAATTTCAGAGGCTATTTTCCTGGGACAGTACAGGCCACTCTGCTAATACAAACTATGAAGTGAGGCAGTGAAATGCCGGTCAACATAAATACAAATAATTGTTATAAAACATAAAGAGCTAGACTTTTAAACGGGGTTGTGAGAAATTGTTTGGAAGCTGTGATAGGAAGAAAGAAGGCAATTACCATACTATAACACAGCCCTTACCACTGGTGATGTGAAAAAATATAAACGGCTTCCAGTTGGGAAGCCTGCCAAATAGACCGTGTCTTCAGGGACCTGTCAGATGTCAGTTCAGGCAGGATTAAGGGGAATGTTCACAGGACAGTTGAGGATATAGACAGGGACATTGCTAATGGCAGCTTGTCAGCTAGAGATAGTGAACAAACAACGGTTTTAAAGGGTGGGAAAAAGCAGAGAATTAAGATAGATTAAGTGTGCAGAATAGAATCTAAGTATATCAACAATCTGGGGTATTGGGAATTCTAGTGTTATCTGTGGCGAATAGAATGCTTTTCATAATGGCCTATCCTCTAGGTCTTTGGAAGGAGTGGATTTCAAACGAAAGAAATGACTCGGGGCCGGACGCGGTGGCTCATGCCTGTAATCCCAGCTTTTTGGGAGGCTGAGGTGGGCGGATCACGAGGTCAAGAGATCAAGATCATCCTGGCCAACATGGTGAAACATTATCTCTACTAAAAATACTAAAATTAGCTGGGCGTGGTGGCATGCGCCTGTAGTCCCAGCTACTCAGGAGGCTGAGGCAGAAGAATTGCGTGAAACCGGGAGGCGGAGGTTGCAGTGAGCCGAGGTCGCGCCCCTGCACTCCAGCCTGGCGCCTGGCAGCAGAGCAAGACTGTCTCAAAAAAAAAAAAAAAAAAAAAAAAAAAAAGAAATGACTCGGGTTATGCAAAAATTGTTGAAGGAAAACATGGATGTGGTTAATTTTAATTACATCAGCTTCATGTGTGTATTCTTCTTTTAAAATCAATCTGCATGAAATTGCTGATTTAGGAAGGTACAGTGTTCCCTTTCCTACTTTTCCTTTCCAAAAGTGCTATATTTATATTTATGTTTCAAAAAAGAAACGCAGACTTCTCACATATCCTTAATCTTATCACTGTGCTGTGTTCTGGAGTGACAACAAAGCAACAAACAAATATATAAAAAAGTAAAAAATAAATAAAAAATCAAATAAGAGAATCTTTTAAGATACCAAACAAAAATGACACTTTGAAATTCATATTGGTGTTAAAATAGTAATTCTAAAGAAACCGTAACAATTGTCTTATGTCTTCAGGCTGCTATAACAAAATGCACTAAAATGATTAGCTTTTGAACAGCAGAAATTTCTTTCTCACAGTTCCAGAACCTGCAAACCCAAGGTGAGGGGGCCACGTCAGGGTGTATGGTCACGTTTTGGTTGAGGCCCTCTTTTGGTTGCAAACTATTGACTTCTCCCTGTGTCCTCACTTGGTGAAAGAGTCAAATAAGCTTCCTCAGGCCTCAGTATAAAGGCACTAACCCATTTATGTGTGCCCCGTTTTCCGGACCTGATTACCTCCCAAAGGCGCTACCTCCTACCAGTTTTCATCTTGGGGAGTAGAATTTTAACATTAACATTAGGATTTAACACCTGGGGATCAGGATTTTAGATTTTGGGGGAACTTAAAAGTGGAATAGAATAATTCCACTTTTAAGTTAGGTAGTTTTCAATTCTTTGTTTCCTACCCATTTAGAGAGGAAATCAAATCTCTTGTCAGCTATGGATCATTAAAAATTGATCATTAAAATTTGATGTAGATGAAATAAATCATAATTTTTTTGGCTTACAATTCACAAGTTCTTCAAGAAAATAGATGGCATTCTAATGTCCTTATTTATATGAATAAAAATATTAAATTTTAGTGTCTATAGAAACAAAAAAAGTAGAACTAAAATTTATAATAAATACTTTTAGCAAAACATGAAATTTATTCAAGTATATATGTATTAATTGTAAGCAATGAAGTTACCCTTAGCTCATTAAGGCACTGCTTTTAAAAGTTTTAAAAATGATTAATAGCTATTTATCTAACTTTGAAGAATATTTATATTATCTTAATAAATCATATAATTATAAAGGTCAAGCAATCAAGAAGAAAGATTTTAGTGGCCTGACTCATATGTTACTGGAAAAAATTATAAAATTGACTTTGTTTAGAGAAGCATGATTATTTAAATAATTTGAAGCATTTTATAGGACCTTATGATATATAATTTTAAGAAAAATATAAAAATAGAATTTGGAGAATCAATAAACTAGGTACGTTAAAATTGCTCTAAAATTTTTTAAGTTGATTGAATCAGAATCCAAATAAAACTCATAAAACCCATGCATTATATTTGAATGATATGTCTTATGTCTGATTTAATCTATAACAATACTCTTTTTTTTTTTTTTTTTTTGGTAGAATTCCTCATATCCTTCCAATGGTTGAATGTATCTTGTTTCAATTTTACTGATAATATATTTACCTGTACAATTGCCCACTTTATGTGAATATCCAGAAAGTATCTCAAAATTAAAATGGCTAATAGAGAATTTATGAGGTACTATGACCCCAATACTGTTTCTATCATTAACTCTTCTATCTCTGTTAATGGTAGAATCCAAATTTTGGTACAAAGAAAAAACTTTAGCATTCTCATGAATGCTCACTTTATTTATCCCTACTGTTTCAAACCTAGAAGAACTGTCATTTGTACCTCTAAAACATATCTTATCATGTTCCCCCCCTCTCCACTGCTATAACTCAAATTTAATTAACATTTGTTTATGGCCTGCATTTGTTTATATCAACCTTCCTGTGCCATTATTTATTTCTTTTTTTTTTTTTTTTTTTTTTTGAGGCGGAGTTTCGCTCTTGTTACCCAGGCTGGAGTGCAATGGCGCGATCTCGGCTCACCGCTACCTCCGCCTCCTGGGCTCAGGCAATTCTCCTGCCTCAGCCTCCTGAGTAGCTGGGATTACAGGCACGCACCACCATGCCCAGCTAATTTTTTGTATTTTTAGTAGAGACGGGGTTTCACCATGTTGACCAGGATGGTCTCCATCTCTTGACCTCGTGATCCACCCGCCTCAGCCTCCCAAAGTGCTGGGATTACAGGCATGAGGCACTGCGCCCGGCCTATTTATTTCTTATAAAATATATTACTCACAAAATATAAAGTTTTATCATAGAAATTAAAATCAGTTGATGTATTTTCTGTATTTAATACCTTCTGCTAGATTCTCATTTTCTTTAGAATTAATTCCATCTGAAACGATTTCCCTTCTGATATCCTTTCTAAAAACTTCTATCCACCTCTCTATTTGACATTTTCTATCACATGCATTTCATTTCCTCTTCTTTATTGTAAAAGTTGGTCATAGATATATTCAGTTACATGAATGCCTGTCACTCCCAGAACACAGCATCATCCCCATGAGAGCTGAAGCCGTGACTTTCTTGTTAAAAATTGTACTTTAAATTTCTTTAAAAGTAGTTAGCACAAAATAAGAGTTTGGTTAACAGCCTTTTTGAGATATGTCACATAACTTAAAATTTACCTTTCTAAAGTATACAACTTCGTTGATTATTGTATATTCAGAATGAGGAACCATATTATCTAAGTTTAGAATACTTTCATCACAACAAAAAAGAAAGCTCATACAAATTATTATCACTTTCCACTAATTTACCTTCTGTTTCTATGACTTTGTCCGTTTCACGCACATACAATAACTCAATATATACTCCTTTTCATAATTTCATGTAATAGTATGTATCAACACTTTATGTTTTAATTGGCAAATAATATTCCACAATATGAATATGTAACATTGTATTTATTCATTCACTAGCTGATGAAGTGACATTTCCAATTTTGTGTTATTATGAATAAAGCTACTATGAAAGACTGTATACAAAATTTGCATGGGCATGTTTTTAGTTCCCTTAGGCATGTAAGTAGGAGTAAAATTGCGGAATCATACAATACCTCTAACATTTTCAGGAATTGTTGAACTGTCTGTGAAAGTCCCTGTGCCATTTTTATATTCTCAGCAACAATGCAGGAGAGTGACAGCGTCTCTACATCTTTGCCGTCCTTGTCAGACTAGTTTTTTGTTTTCTGTTTTTCTGAGACTGTGTCAGTCTATCACCCAGGCTGGAGTGCGGTAGCGGTAGCGCTGTCTCAGTTCACTGCAATCCCCACCTTCTGGGTTCAAACCATTTTCTTGCCTCAGCTCCTACGTAGCTGGGATTACAAGCACCCACAAACAAGCCCAGCTAATTTTTGTATTTTTAGTAGAGACAGGGTTTCACCATGTTTGCCAGGCTGGCCTCTAACTACAAGTTCAGGTGATCTACCTGCCTTCGTCTCCCAAAGTGCTGGGATTACAGGCATGAGCCACGGTGTCCAGCCATACCCAGGCTAGTTTTTGTCTGTCTCTGATTATAGTCATTTTGATGGTTACTAAATAATATCTTACGGTGGTTTGGTTTGTATGTTACTAATGACTAATGATGCTGAACATTTCTTATGTATGTATTGGCAATTACTATTTCTTCTTTAAAAAAAAATGACAATTTAAATCATTTTCTAATTGAGCTAAATGTATTTTTAAAACTTTTGCATTTAAAGAGTTCTCTATATTTTTTGACACCATATCATTAGATAATTTCCAAATATGTTTTTCATTCTGTCTTGTTTTTTCATTTTCAAGTAATGATCTTTGAAGCACAAAAGTTTTTAATTTTTATGAAGTATAATATGCACATATATGTATTTTTTTCTTTTGTCACTTGTGCTTTTAGTATCACTTCTAAAATCCCATTGCCTCATTCAAGGTCAAAACATTTACACTTACATTTTCTTCTAAAAGTTTTATATCTTCAGCTCCTGCATGCATGTTGATGATGCGTTTTGAATTCATTTTTGTATATGGTGTGAGAGAAGGGCTGAACCTCATCTTTTGCATTTGGAGATCCAATTATTTTAGCACATTATGTTGAAAAACTATTTTATTATTATTAAATTATTTTAGTACCACTATGAAACTTAATTAATCCTAAACATAAGAATTTATTTCTGGACTTTCAATGATATTATATTGATCTGTAAGATCAACAGATCTAACATATCTGATGACATTCTGTTGTGTCTATCTTTAAAACAGTATCACCCAGTCTTAATTACTTTACTTTGTAGTAACTTAAAACTGAGATATGTGAGTTTTTAAATTTTTTTTTATTATGACTACTTTTGGATCTGGCACAGTGTCATAAAAATTTTAAATTGTTTTGTTTATTTTTGAAAATAAAGCCAGCTAAAATTTTGATAGAGAGCTTGTTCAGTCCGTAGACAAACTCTTGGAGCCATCTTATCAATGTTAAGTCTTTCAGTTCACAAAAATGACATGCATTTCCAATCATTTACATATTTTATGTAAAAACATAAACATCTTTAAAAAATGTTCTTTAAGGCCTATATTGCCTTTGTTAAATGAACTCCTAATTATTTAATTGTTTATTATATTTTAAATGGAAATTCCTTCTTAATTTAATTTCCAGATTGTTCCTTGTTGATGCATAGAAATATATTTTATTTTTATAATATGTTGAATTTGTACCCTACAAATTCTGAAATGATTTATTAATTATTTTGGTTATTATTATTAAGATTCTACAAGAAAGTTCATCTAATCTGAACAGAGGTAGTTGTATTTCTTTCAACCCAATCTAAATGTTTCTATTTATTTTTCTGGCCTGATTGTCCTGCCTATAATATCTAACAAAATGTTGATTAAAAAGGGTGAGGGATGACATCTTTGGCCTCCTCTCATTCTGAGGAGGAAAGTGTTCAGCCTTTTGCCGTACGTTGTACATATTTCATATAAATTTCTATCATAGGTTGAGGAATTTCCCTTCTATTTTTATTTGATTGAATGTTTTGATAATTAAAGGTTGTTGCATTTTGTCAAATGATATTAGTTCATCAATAAAATGATGGCATTGTTTTATCCTTTATTCTATTAATGTGATGTTTTACAATGATTTGTTTAAATTAAGCCTAATGTGCATTACTAATATAAATCCCACTTGGTTATGGTGATGATCCTTTTAAAAATAATTTGTTAGATTCAGTTTTCTAGAATTTTTCTAATGAATTTACATTTACATTCATAAGCAACACTGATCTTTATTCGACTTATCCACTTTTTCAAATCTTGATCTTCCACATAATGCACACTGATATGGAAAATTCACTCGAGTGGATTAATAGTAGACCTTATTTGGCAGAACAAATAATAAGAAAATGTGAAGCGAGAGTTTATGTGTGAATATCCAGTCTGAGAAACAGCAATAAAAAATAATAATAATAAAATAGAGACTCAGAGACATGTTGGGTATTATCAAACATAGCAAGGGGGTCTATGTTATCAGAGTCCCAGAAGGAGCTGAAAAAATGATGAAGAAAGAATTTTTGAAGAATAGCCAACGCCTTCCCAAATTTGAGGAAGAATATTATGCTACATATCCAAGTAAGGGCTTCTTGAAAAGCCTCACATCTGCTCTTCCTCTTCCACTGGTTAAGACATTCAGTGGCCTGGGACTAGATGGCTGAATTTCACAGTGATTGCAGATGTGTACTTTGGTTTCAAAAATGATGACACAGCTGAAAAGAGATGTTGGTAGGTGAAGTTAAAACACCATAAAACACTGTTGTCTCTGAGATTTAGCTGCTTTTATTGAGTAAAGTTTCCTTGGATTGTCTCAAATCCTTCAGATTCAATGCAATTTCTATCAAACTACTAACATCATTTTTCACAGAAATAGAAAAGCTATTCTAAAATTCATATGGAACTATAAAAAACCCCCAATGACCAAAGCAAATCTAAACAAAAAGACAAAGTTAGAGTCATCAACACTAACCGACTTCATACAACACTCTAAGGTTACAATATGTAAAACAGTATTGTACTAGTACAAAAACAGACACAGAGACTAACGGAACAGAACTGAGAACCCAGATGTGAAACCACACATATAGGGCCATTTGTTTTTTGAAAAATTTGACAGAAACAAGCAATGGGGAAAGGACTCTGCACTTAATTAATGGTGCTGGAATGGCAGGATAGCCATATGCAGAACACAGCTGTACTCTTACCTTTCAACATACGTATTCCAAAGTTAACTCAAGAGGGAGTAGAGATTTAAATGTAAGACCTTAACTGTAAGAATCCTAGAAGAAAACCTAGCACCATTCTGGACATTGATTGTGAGAAAGAATTTATGACTAAGTTTGCAAAAGTAATTGCAACACAACCAAAAATTGACAAGTAGGATCTAATAACACTACAGGGTTTCTACACAGCAAAAGAAACTATCAACAGCGTAAACAGACAACATATAGAATGGGATAAAATATTCACAAACTATGCACCCAGCAAGATCTAATATCCAGAATCTATAAGGAACCTAAACAATTGAAAATACAAAAACAACCCAATTAAAAACTGAGCAAAGGACATGAACAGATGCTTCTCACAAAAAGACATACAAGCAGCCAACAAACATATGAAAAAATTGTCTCACATCACTAATCATCAGAGAAATGCAAATCAAAACCACAATGAGATAACATCTCACACCAGTCAGAACAGCCATTATTAAAAAGTCAAAAAAAAAAAAAAAAAAAAAAGCCAGCAGATGCTTGTGAGATTTCTCAAAAAAGGAATGCTTCTACACTGTTGGTGAGAATGTACACTAGTACAGCTGCCATGGAAAGCAGTTTGGAGATTATGAAAATGCTTAAAACAGAACTATCATTTGACTCAACAATCTCACTACTGGATATACATCCAAAAGAAAACAATCATTCTACCAAAAAACCAAAACAAAACAAAGAAAAACACATACTGTCACATGTATATCTCAGTGCTATTCACAACAGCAAAGACATGGAATCAACCCAAAGTACCCACAAATGGTAGAACAAATAAATAAACTGTGGTACAAATCTACCACAGAATACTACATAGCAATAAAAAAGTACAAAATCATTTCCTTTGCAGCAACATGGACACAGCTGGAGGTCATTACCATAAATGAACTCACACAGAGACAGAAAACCAAATACATATTCTCACTTATAAGTGGGAGCTAAGCATCAGGTACTCACGGATATAAAGATGGCAACAGTAAATATGGAACTACTAGAGGGTTGGCTGAGGGGAGGGGGCAAGCGTTGATAAAGTATTGGGTACCAATCTCAGTGCCTGGGTGAACGTCAGCTACTCAGGGAGCTGATGTGAAAGGATCTCTTGGGACTAGGAGTTCGAGGCTGCAGTGAGCCAGGATTACACCACTATTCCAGTCAGTGTGGCTGAGTGAGATCCTGCTTCAAATAATAAAAATATGCCCAGGGAACAAAATTCCACGTGTCCCCTGAATCTAAAATAAAAGTCTGAAAAAAGAGTTCTGAAAAATGTTGACATTGACCTTTTTTTTGGCCAGTGTTCTTATTACTTTTGTGAAAGCGCAGGTTTTCAGATGTTATTATCCTACTTTTCTAAAGATGTGTCCCCTTACAATGATTACATTTTGCCACTGTTTTTAAAGGCATGAGTATTGGCCAGATACAGTGGCTCACGACAGTACTCCCAGCACTTTGGGAGGCCAAGGCAGGATGACTGCTTAAGCCCAGGAGTTTGAAACTAGATTGGCCAATATGGTGAGACCTTTTATCTACTAAAGGTTAAAAAAACAAAAACAAAAGCAAACAAACAAACAAAAAACATGGGCATGGTGGTGTGTGCCTGTAGTCTCCACTACTTACAAACTACTTACAGAGCTGAACTGAGAGGATCCCTTGGGCCTAGGAGTTCGACACTGCAGTGAGCCATGATTGCACCACTGCATTCCAGTTGGGATGGCTGAGTGAAATCCTGCCTCAAAAAATAAAAATAAAAAGACATAAAGATTATTTGTTAGCAATATTTCACCCGCATTAGTGGAAAACATTTGAGAAGTTTGTGTAGTTGTTGCAGACACATTAAAAATTTAATTAGAATAGTACTTTCAGTAAAAAAAAAAAAATTCTCAAAAATAAAATTATATTGCAATACACTTGTGTACCTCCATTCACACAGTGGCATACACATACTCCAATACATGTATTTATCTTTTGGAGACAAGTTTACTTTATGTAATTTTTCCCTAATACAAAGTCAACTTATTTTTAAATCAAGTTGTTTTTCTCAAAAATGATATGTTTTATTTCCAGAAAGTAAGAACATAAATATATAATAGTCTAAAATCAGTATAATCTTGTATATATTTTATTCAATGCTATATTTATTATTCTTTCTCATGTCTTCCTCCAGTTTTCTACTTATGCTTACAGAATGCTAACACTTAATTTTACTCATATTATTTTGAAAAGCAAGTGTCTTCAACTAGATTTCTTATAAGTGGGTCTTATAAGAATTAGCTCTATAACTTGCACATATGACACAATGGTATATTAAGAAATTTTCATATCTATGGCAGTGTTTAAAATGCATCTAATTCAATTTCTTATTTTCCCTCTCTAGTTTCTGTCAGCTGTGTGCTTCAGTCCCTTACCCTAGGGAGTGAACGTAATATACATGCAGGTTGATTGGTAGATATGGATGAAAATGTCTTATTTGTATGGTGTCTAAAGATTCTTTTTTTTAATTAGATATATAGAAAAACTATCAATGGAAAGTGAAGAAAATAAAGATGATTTGACCAGGAGGAGAAAGTTTACAATAGTCTTTTTGATGTGTGAGATGGTACACAAATCAAGGCTCTCCAGAGAAACAAAACTGATATATAAACATACACACACATATGCAGATTTCGAGAGATAAATTTTTTGTAAGGAATTGGCTCATGTGATTAACAAGGCCCAATATGTGCCAGGTAAGTCAGCAAGGTGAAGACCCAGGAAAGTTGATGTTGATGGTATAGTTCCAATCAGAAGGTAGGCTGGCTGAAGATCCCAGAAGAGCCAATGTTTCTGTTTCAGTTCCAGTCTGGAGTTGGGAATAAAGCCTGTGTCCCGGTTTGAAGGTCATGAAGCAGAAAGAATTCTTACTCAGGGATGCTCATCTTTTTTGTTCCAGGCAAGGCTTCGATGGACTGGAAAAGGCCTGCCCACATTAGGGAAAGCAATCTGCTTTACCCTGCCTACCAATTTAAATGTTAATCCCATACAAAAAGACGCCTTTGCAGAAACATCCAAAATAATGTTGGATCAAGCAGCTATGTACCGTGTGACTCAGTCAAGATGATATGGAAAATTAATCATCACAGATGGCAAATGGTTTACTAAAATGTAGCAAGTTTTCTAGGCACCATAGTCCCATTTAATGGCAGCAGTCACAAATTTAAAGTGAGAAGAATTGTCTTTCATCCAGCCACCCTGAACATTTATATTTCAGACCAAAGGCATAGATTGTGATTCAACCAAATTGGGGTTTTCCTAGATAGTATATTGTCAAGTCTGGATTTTATATTATTTTTTCTGTAAAAAGCCACATAGTAAACACTTTACGCATATGGCCCATATTGTATATGTGACAACTACTCACCTCTGACATTGTAGCATGAAGCAACATAGGAAATAGCTATGCAAATGAGGAGTGTGGTTGTGCTCCAATAAAGCTTTATTTATAAAAGCATGTGATTAGCTGATTGAGGTCTGTAGGCTCTAGTCGCCAAAACTATGATATGATTGATGAAAAAAGGCTGTTGACTGGGTGCTTCCAAAGTTACATATGCCCTGGAAAATGTTGAAAACATCAACTTGAATCTAATGCATGAATAAATTGTTGTACTTTTGATAATTGGAATGTATTTTAAACTAAAAGCAGTTTATGTTCAGTAATATTAAAGTGAAATATTTCTGACACATAGAAGACCAACAATGTAGACTTTCTCTATTAAGAGAGATATGTTCCTCCCTGATACTGATTGAAAAGTTTTCAATGCTTGTATATGTATTAGACACAGTTCCCTAGGAAGAGTAGACTATATATAAATATATGCATCCAAACACACATACAGTATCTATGTGCAGGATTTTGTTTTGTTTTTCCTTTCCTTCTTTCTTTTTCTTTCTTTCTTTTTTTTTTTTTTAAGACAAGGTTTCACTCTGTCATCCAGTCTGGAGTGTAGTGGTGCCATCACCTCTTACCGAATCTTCGACCACCCCAGGCTCAGGTGATCCTCCCACCTCAGCCTCCTGAGTAGCTGGGAATAGAGACACACACCACCATGCCCAGCTCCCTTTTGTAATTTCTGCAGAGACCGGATTTCACCATGTTGCTCAGTCTGGTCTCAAAAACTCAAGTGCTCCACCTGCCCTGTGCTCCCAAGAATGCTGGCATTACAGGCATGAGCCACTGTGTCTGCCCCGCAGTTTCTATCTTCAGAAACAAATTATCTACTTTTTCATCTAACTTTAAAACTAAATTTCTAATACATATGAAATTGAATTCTAATATATTCCTTAATTATGTATTAATACATCAACATTGTATTCAAGTGTTAACAAGAAGGTGAAGTTATTTGTATAGAGAGAGACCATCATAATTACTTTAAATAATATTTGCTAAGGGTGAAACTGCAAGTTCTTCTTGCCAACAATCCCAAATGACTTCCTGTAATATAATGAACATCGACTTTGTTTTTTTTTAATTTAAAATTATAGTTTTGCATAGTCTCAATAATAAAAATTCAAATCCTACAGCCTTGATTACTCTTTCTGATTTCTAGACAATCTGACAACTTCAAGAACATTAAGGCAAATGATGTAGGAAGAAAGAGTAAAATAACCAAGACAACTAATTTAAAACAGCAGGAGGTTGGAAAAATATTTGCTGAATCCAACCACATTTAATCTTTTGTAAAGACAAGCTGACAATTTCGAGTTATACAGAAATCAAAGACAAAATAAGATTTACCTTTGGATGCTATGCAATGATATTTACCACATAAATAAGATACATAGATAGTTAGAAGGAGAAGAAAAACAGGAGGGAGGAAAGGAGAAGAGGCGGAAAAGGAAGGGGCAGAGGAGGAGAAGAAGAAAAGAGAACTGGAGTAAAAGGGGAATGGGAGGAGACAAGAAAGGAGAAGAAGGAGGGAGTGAAAAGTGGAAAAGGGAAAGAGCAACGTGAAGGAGCAGAAACTAAAACAGAAGCAGCAAGGGAAGGCGCAGCCTTAGTAATAGGAGAAGGAGAGACAGCAGAGGAGAGTGAGGATAAACAGCAAAATGAAGGGGAGGAGGAAGATAAGAACAAGCAGTCTGAGTAGCAGCATCGATAAATTTGCCGATTTTGCCTATTATCTTACATGTAAATTAAATTGAGGAATAAAAGTCATTAACACTGCATTTTCATAATTATATCAAAAACACTGACCAGGGTTCTCATGATACAAATATTATATCTCTTTTACAAAGTAAAAAATGAGAGCTTTGTGGAAAAGCAACATAATTTTGTAAATATCTTACCAATAAAATGGTTTATTCATCCACTTTTCAAAATTACATTGTATAGATTGTCAAATACAAGAAATCAATTACTTGCAAAGAATAGTATACATATTTGTATGTATATCCATATATAGACATCACATGGTATGTGAATGTTAGTGTATATATTTACACATATATTTAAAATATAGATCACATATCTATATTAAAAAATATCCATTTAAAAATAAAAAAATACTATTTGGATATGAAATACCTATATGTCTATTATATATATGATCTCTATTTTTTATACCAGAGTTCTTTAAAATAGTGTTTCCTTTAGTGCAACATTAACTTTTAATAATTTGAGAGATATACAAAAATCTTTTTTGCTTTGATTTTTAAATGATAGATATCTGAGTTGAAGGTAGTAAAAATAATATAAATCATTCTTTTTCTTGATTGAATTATCACAGTTTATAGTTTAGAATCCACGTTTGAATTGAGTTATTTGAGGAGAGCTTAATAAACTCCATACAGTTGCTACAATGGGATAAGGAAGCTACAAAGGAAAGTGGGGCCCTGCTGGGCTGGTCACAACAGGATGATCCCCCCAACCTCAGGACTGAAGAGAGAGGAGGCTAGAAAGAAGAGAGGTACAAAATATCCAAGAAACCTTCAGAGACCAGCACGTATATTTTTTGCAACCCACATTCTGGTACATTGGCTTTACTTTTGTAATTTCCAATATGAGGTGAATACCAAAGTGATTCTTTCTTGTTATCTAGTACATATTTTAAACTTAGCATACACATGCATACCTGTAAACTCCATATGCATATACACATTTACACACATACACACGCAAACCCACACACACAAACACATGTACTCCATATGTATGTACACACACACACACACACACACCACTCCTAAAGAATAGCAAGACTTTTCATAGAAATTAAAGCCTCCACTCTTATTGCAAAAGAATACTATTTTATAATAAATATAAAATATTTACTACTAACCGACTGCTACTTTTACATGTAGAATAATATACTCAAGCTTGTATACAACATAGAGAAGAAGTCATTATGCTTTTCTTTTCTATAAAAAGTGGCTGTCCAATGTTTATCATTCTTTGACTTTCTAAAGGACCTTTTCTTTAGCGTATCTCAAAATGTTATTACTTGGCTTCTGCTAGCTTTTGAGTTTGTTTGATCTTGATCCTCTAGCTCTTTTAATCGTAACATTAGAGTGTCGATTTTTTATCTTTCCTTGCTTCTCATGTGGGCATTTAGTGCATAAATTTCCCTCTAGGCAGTGCTTTAAAAGTGTCCCAAAGATTCTGGTATGTTGCATCTTCATTCTCATTGGTTTCAAAGAACATCTTTTTTTCTGCCTTCATTTCATTGTTTACCCAGTAGTCATTCAGGAGCAGATTGTTCAGTTTCCATGTAGTTGTGCAGTTTTGAGTGAGTTTCTTCATCCTGAGTCCTAATTAGTTTGCACTATGGTCTGAGAGACTGTTTGTTATGATTTCTGTTCTTTTGCATTTGCTGAGGAATGATTTACTTTCAATCATGTGGTCAATTTTAGAGTAAGTGCAGTGTGGTGCTGAGAAGAATTCATATACCATGGATTTGGGGTAGAGAGTTCTAGACGTCTATTAGGTCCACTTGGTCCAGATCTGAGTTCAAGTCCTGGATATCCTTGTTAATTTCCTGCCTCATTGATCTAATATTGACAGTGGAGTGTTAAAATCTCCCACTATTATTGTGTGGGAGTCTAAGTCTCTTTGTAAGTCATTAAGAACTTGCTTTATGTATCTGGGTGCTCCTGTATCGGGTGCATATTTATTTGGGATAGTTAACCCTTCTTGTTGTATTGATCCCTTTACCATTATGTAATGCCCTTCTTTGTTTTTTTTTTTTTTTGATCTTTGTTGGTTTAAAGTCTGTTTGATCGGAGACTAGGATTGCAGCCCTGCTTTTTTTTTTTTTTTTTTCCTCTCTATTTGTTTCGTAAATCTTCTTCCATCCCTTTATTTTGAATCTTTATGTGTCTTTGTATGTGAGTTGGGTCTCCTGAATACAGCACAATGATAGGTCTTGACTCTTTATCCAATTTGCCTAAGGTTAATATTGTTACGTGTTAATTTGATCCTGCCATTTTGATGCTAGCTGGTTGTTTTGTCCAATAGTAGTAGCATTTTCTTCATAGTGTCGATGGTCTTTACAACTTGGTATGCTTTTGCAGTGGCTGGTACCGGTTGTTCGTTACCATATTTAGTGCTTCCTTCAGAAGCTCTTGTAAGATCATCCTGGTGGTGATGAAATTTCTCAGCATTTGCTTGTCTGTAAAGGATTTTATTTCTCCTTCATTTATGAATCTTAGTTTGTCTGGATATGAAACTGGGTTGAAAGTTCTTTTCTTTAAGGATGTTGAATATTGGCCCCGACTCTCGTCTGGCTTGTAGGGTTTCTGCCGAGAAGTCCATGATGTGCTTCCCTTTTTTGGGTAACCTGGCCTTTCTCTCTGGCTGCCTTTAGCATTTTTTTTCTTCATTGCAACCCTGGTGAATCTGACGATTATGTGCCTTGGGGTTGCATGTCTCGAGGAATATCTCTGTGGTGTCCTCTGTATTTCCTGGACTTGAATGTTGGCCTGTCTTGCTAGGTTGGGGAAGTTCTCTTGGATAACACCCTGAAGAGTGTTTTCCAACTTGGTTTCATTCTCCCTGTCACAGTCAGGCACACAGATCAAACGTAGATTTGGTCGTTTCACATAATCCCATATTTCTTGGAGGCTTTGCTCATTTATTTCTACTTGTTTTTCTCTAATCTTGCCTTCTTGCTTTATTTCATTGAGCTGATCTTCAATCTCTAATATCCTTTCTTCTGCATGATCGATTAAGCTACTGAAACTTGTGTATGCTTCCCAAAATTTTTGTGTTGTGTTTTTCAGCTCCATCGAGCCGTTTATGGTCTTCTCTATACTAGCCAAAATGGCTTTCTCTATTATGTAGGAAAATAACTGTTGCAGAAACACAGACCATTTGAATACTGCATCTTAGATAATATACTCCTGAGCCAAAATTTGCATCCAAAGTTGAGGGCTGGGATGAGGTGGCATGTAGGTTAACCTGCATGTCATGTATTCCCCTCAAAGAATATTTGCTCTTTTTACAGAACCATGCTCTGGCTCCTGGAGCCATCTATCCCCTAGGCTTCTCCTGGAAATGCTGACCTCAAACACTAAACAACATAGTTTTTTTGTTTGTTTTGAAACAGAGTCTCACATTGTTGCCAGGCTGGAGTGCAGTGGCACAATCTCGGCTCACTGCAATCTCCATCTCCTGGGTTCAAGTGATTCTCCTTCTTCAGCCTCCTGAGAAGCTGGGATTACAGGCACGCACCATCACACTCAGCTAATTTCTTTATTTTTAGTAGAGACAGGGTTTCTCCATGTTGGTGAGGATGGTCTCAATCTCTTGACCTCATGATCTCCCTGCCTCAGCCTCCCAAAGTGCTGGGATTACAGGTGTGAGCCACTCACCACACCTGGCCAACAATCTAGTTTTGAAGTGAGCAACATCCTCATATTTAGCAGGTTTAACTATGCATTCTGGAATTATGACAGCACTTTATAAATACACCACACAGAAATACATATGTAGAGCACACACACACACACACACACACACACACACACACACGCATCAATGCACTCTTAGACCAACTATGCTCTCCCACACAATGATAATTCATTTTCTAGAAGTGTTATTTCTGATTCCTCTATGATATTTTTATTTTTAATTTTTATTTAATTTTAATTGACAAATAATAATTGTATATATTTATGTGGTACCATGTGATGCTTCAATACATGTATAGTGTAATGATTAAATCAGACTGAATGATCCATCATCTAAAATATTCATGATTTCTTTGTAATGAGAACATTTAAAATATACTTCTTAGCACTTTTGAAATATAATTGTATTAGTACTAGTCATTGTGTTGTGTAATAAAACACCAGAAATCATTCTTATTACCAAAAAGAAACTTTGTCCCTGTTGACCAACGTCTCTCATTTTCCTATCCGCCGTCTTCCCCCAGCCCTTGGTAACCACCATCCTCCTCAACACTTTCATAAGCTTGACTTTTGTCAGTTCTACTTATAAATGAAGTCATATTTGTTTCTCTATGCCTGGCTTATTTCACTTACTATAATGTCCTCTAAGTTCATCCATGTTGTTGCAAATGACAGAGTTTTCTTTATTTACAGAGAGTTAATAGTATTTCATTGTGCATATATACCACAGTTTTCAAATCCGTTCATTCATTCGTGAACACTTAGGCTGCTTCCATTTCATGGCTATTGTGAATAATATGGCAAAGAACATGGAGTGCAGACATCTCTCCAACATACTGATTTCAATTCCTTTGGGTATATACCCAAAAGTGGGATTGCTGAATCATATGATAATTCCAATTTTAGTATTTTGAGGAATCTTCACACTGTGTTTCAAAATGGCTGTACTAATTTATAATACTGTTAAGAGTGTATAAAGTTTCCCCTTTCTCCATATTCTCAGCAATACTTTTATCTTTTCGAAAATGGCCAGTTTAACAGGCGTGAAGTGATATTGCATTGTGATTTTAATTTAAATGTCTCTCATCCTTCGCCCATTTTTAAATAGGTTTATTTTTTAAGCAGTTTGATTTTTTGGTTTATTTTTGGATATTAGTCCCTCATCAGATATATGCTTTGCAAATATTTACTCTTAATTAGTGTAACCCACAAATTCTCTGGATTCTTTTGTTTCCTTTGCTTTGCGGAAGCTTTTCAGTTTGACATAATTTCATTTATCTATTTTTTTTTCTTGTTGCCAGTACTTTAGAAGTCACATTAAAGAAATTACTTCCTAGATCAATGTCAAGGAGCTTTTACCTTATGTTATCTTCTGGTAGATTTATAGTTTCATATGTTTTGTTTAAAGCTTTAATTCATTTGAGTTGATTCTTATTTAAGGGAAAAGTGTCCATTTTCATTCTTCTGTATGTGAATATCCAGTTTTCCCAGCACCATTTATTAAGATACTGTTCTCTACTGAGGACTGTAGATGCGTGTGTGTTTATTTCTGGGCTCTCTGTCCTAATCCATTGGCCGCTGTGTCAGGTGCTATGCCAGCGTCATGTTCTTTTGATTACTATAGCATTGTAATACATCTTGAAATTGTGATGTCTCCAGATTTATTCTTTTTTCTCAATATTGATTTATCTATTCAAGGTTTTTGATTTTTTTTTGATATGCGTAGGGTGACATACAAATTTTAAGATTTTTTTCTATTTCTGTGAGGAATGACATTCCAATTTTGACAGAGATTGCACTGAATCTCTACATCACTTTATCATGTTTTAGTAGTAATGCTTCCATGTACTAAAACTATTATGTATAAACAATGATTATCTACTGCTAATTACTAAAAATATGTATTATTTTATTTTTAATAATGTAAAATTTACACAAATGCCATGAATGAAATATGTTCTTTCTACTGTTTATGTTTTAAAACTAGGTATTTCACTCTTGCTCTAGTTCTTCCTCTCGATCATATTGCACCTGCTTCGCTAATTAATTAAGCTAATCCTTAGTTTGATAGATTTGTAACCACTGAATGGGTATATAGTCAGTTTCAGAGGACGTTTCATTTGGCTAGAAGTTTAAGAAGATAAGAAGCTTTAACACTGTCTTCCAAGTTTAAGCAATTTCATCTTCCTCCTCTAATACAAAGTCCACTTCTGTGTACCATTTTACTTATTAGATGGGACCAGTTGCCTTTTTTTTTTTTTCCCATTTATTTATTTTATTGCATTTTACATTTTGGGGTACATGTGAAGAACATGCAAAATTGTTGCATAGGAACACACGTGGCAGTGTGATTTGCTGCCTTCCTCCCCATCACCTACATCTGGCATTTCTCCCCTTGCTATCTCTCCCCAGCTTCCCACTCCCCACCCTCCCTCCCCTATTTCCCCCCAACTGACCCCAGTGTGTAGTTCTCCCCTCCCTGTGTCCATGTGTTCTCATTGTTCAACACCCACCTATGAGTGAGAACATGCGGTGTTTGATCTTCTGCTCTTCTGTCAGTTTGCTGAGAATGATGGTAGCCTTTTTTACTCTCTGGGGAAACTGCTTTTTAGTAAGTTCTTTAGTTAATTAAATTAAATAAGCATAGAAATGCAGGCTTCCAAACCATATCTCTTAAAGTCATTCAATTAGTTCAATACTTCCTTTTAATTTGTTCTATTATAATTTTTCTGTGAAGGCATTTAGAGCCTTCCCAATACTGTACTACTAATTATGAGTTAATATTACATTGAGGAATTTGCCAGAAATTCTGAAGTTACACAAAACAGCCAATTCACTCTTCTCAGTTCCTGGCTATCATGCAGTGTTTTGGTTATCATGCCAGATTTTAACATAGATCAATCAGAATATCAGAAGAAGTTATTTTTTCACTTGTGGCTGGGCCAAATTTTAAGGAATGAATGATAGAGAAGTCTTGGTATTTGTAAACTAGAAACTTTATTAATAAAGGTTAGAAATCAAATGTTGACATACAGAATGAAATTAGTGCTTTCTCTCTCTCCCTCTCTCTCTCTCTCTGTCTCTCTCTCTTTTGGATATCTAGATAAAATACCTGATACAATCTCTCCTGCTGTATATCAACTGTTCTTCAATTTGTTCTATGTTGATTTAGAGAACAGGGGAACATTTGGTAAATACATAGTTTATATTAATAGCTAGAACTAATTTGTCATTACTACTTTCAGTTCCTAGTCCATTAAAGGTAATACTAAGATCATGGATTAATAAAAAGATAAAATATTCGGACACAAATTTGAGTGTTTAATAAATGTTAATATAGCTGTTATTTGAATATGAGTTATTCAAATGTTTTAAAGACTTTTATATATAAATATGTTTTTAAATGTCACAATTTTACTAGTTGTACCAATGATTACAAATGATTACCAAAATCTTTATATTGTTTATTTTAATATAAAAGTCAAAGTAAGTCTATGTAAAAGTATCAGAGCCAATTGCATACAATTTTTATTTAGTTTTAATTCAGTAATGATAATTTATGTTCATATTATCACAAGAAGAAATAATATAAATATTTTATAAATTTATAAACTTAATTTTAAAATACAAATTCTTAAATTTAATTACCTCTGTAAGGACTAAATTAAGTGTGTTCTACATTAAGGGAAAAAAAAAATTAAAGCAATTATTTGTCATTTAACGTAATTATAGTGAATTTGGTAATATTAGATATTCAGAATACAATAAAAGTTAAAACAAGTTTTAATTTAAAACTGAAAAAGACACTAAGATTTAGTTCTGCAAATTATGTCATTATAAATCTAATTTAGTTATTTTAAAACTTCCAGTCCTTTCAATTAAAAAATATCCGCCAATAATCCAGAGGTTTTACTTTAATTGTACCAAGCAACTAAATATTTTGAAACATCTGTTTGGCTTTCTGATATACAACATTCAATTTTGACTTTTAAATTTAACTATACAATTTTCTAGTGAGGAATGTGAGGGATAAATATGCATATTCATAAGCTTATAAGCTCATAGTTTCATGTACAAAGTCTCCCTAAATCCTAACCTTCAAATAAATTAATAAATGTATGCAGTAGGCCTTTTAAAGCCATATTTAATAACATATTTTTCTCATTCTAATATCTATGTGTGTATATGTAGCTATGTGTGTGTGTATATATATATATATATATATATACACACACACACACACACACATATACTTATATACCTGTATATATATAGAGAGATATATATACATACCTACATACATACACATATGTATGTATATATGTAGGTATGTACTTATATTTATATACATTCCTACATGTGCACAAAAATTACATATAAATATATACCTACCTATATACACATATACACACACATATATACCTATATACAAGATTGGGGGGATGATGGCTATTCTACAGGGCAAAGAAAACTAAAAGAATGGTGTCCCATAGTTAGCAACACTGAAATCTGTGTAGTGTGTTTAAAAAAATCCTGTTATTCTCAGATTGTTTTCAACATATTTAAAACCTGTTAATAAAGTTTAAATGTTAAAAGTTTAGTATCTGACAAAAATTTGTATTGTTTTCTAGCAGAGAGGTACACATTCAAGTCCCTAAAGAATGGACATTGCTTTAACTATGAGCAAATCTGAATGCAAGTTGTTAAACTGCAAAACATTCAGTCATACTGAGCACTTCCTTTGTATGTTTCTTTTAGAATAAACTGTTGTAATTATAAAATGGTAACATTTCTTTATCTGTAAAACTTAGATTTTTTTTCTAAATGAGTTAAAATATTCTTATATTTCACTTACATCATAACCTGTTTTGATAATAGCACCATTATCTTAGTAGTATAGAGAATTACCAATAATCACCTAAAATATACAGCATTTATTTTGAAAATAAAAAAGACCCTAATAGTTTTACAAATAGTTGAATTTTTAACTATATAACTATGTTATGCTTACATGATATTGCCAAATGTGTATTTTCAACTAATTATAATTTCTTGAAATATATATATATATCCTTATATGGAAAAAAATTCTGACTAATGTTTAAAATTAAAATATTATCTGAATAAATGTACAACTTAATTTTTTATAAATGGATTATTAATTTACAGTGTTATTCAAGATGAAATGAAGATACAACAGCACTCTTTAGAAGTTTTCTGATATTTTAGTGTTCTTTAAATAAACATAATTTCATTTTGCTTTAATGTGAAATCATCCATTGGAAAATCAGTTGCTAATACAACTACATACATACATACTTTTTGCTCACATATGTACACTATATCTGGTAATCAAGAAATCTGTCAAGTAAACTCAAAGTATAGAATACAATAGTTAAAATGTACAATAACTAAGTCCCATTACTTTCTTCATCAAACACCTCAGAGTAAACAAAACTTTTTTATTTAATTGCAATTTAAGATTTAAGAATTTTTACCTACTTTTTAAGTATTGCCTTTTATTAACAAGAACATTTTGAAAAGAGAAGTTATGTATACATCAAATGATATAATAGTAAGATTTAACAGCTGGAAGTTAGACAGAAGAAATTAAAGGTTAAGAACAATTTTTAAAACAGCAAAATCTATATGTTCAAAATCAGAGAATTCCATTTTAATGACAAGGCATTAAAAATGGACTTCATGGGAAAACTACAGAGTATCTAGTTAAGAGTTTATCAGCATTCTTATGATAACTCATAGTTATCAATATTGTTCAGTCTTTCCAATTTCAATATTTTTGTATGTTTTTAGCATTTCTCATTTACTAATAAAGATTAAAGGTTATGCTATGTTTTAACATATGTATGATTAGTAGCAACTGTACTCACTAATTTATTGAAAAATTTTGTGTCCAAATTAGACAGATAAGAAGAAATACCAAATGTAGTTCCAAATCTTAAAAAAATAAATAACAAACGTGATCATAGGCTTAAATATAACATAAAAACCAATAAAACTACTAGAAGATAACGTAGGAGAGAACCTAAATTACTGTAAGATAACGTTTTAGATATAACACCAAAGGTACAATATATAAAATAAATAATTGACAAACCAGACTTCATTAAAATTAAACTCTTCTACTCTGCAAAAAAGCAATGTGAAGAGAATGGAAGGACAAGCCACAGACTGGGAGAAAATGTTTGCAAAATATATGTTGAATAAAGAACTATTATCCAAAATATACAAGGAACCCTTAAAACTTAATAATAAGAAAAGAAACACCCATTTGAAAATTGGGCCAGGCCAGGCACAAGCCTGTAATCCCAAAACATTGGGAGGCCGAGGCTGGAGGATTGACTGAGTTCCAGAGTTCAAGATGACCCTGGGGAACAAGGGGAAACCCTGTCTCTACTAAAATGCAAAAAATTAGCCAGGCGTGGGGATGACCATCTGTAATCGCAGCTACTCTGGAGGCTGAAGCGGGAGAATCATTTGAATCCAGAAGGTGGAGGTTGCAGTGAGCTGAGATCACATCACTGTACTCAAGCCTAGATGACAGAGGGAGACTCTGTCTCCAAAAAATAAATTAAATAAATACAAACTGGGCCAAAGTCCTTAAGAGATACACCACTAAAGAAAGTATACAGATGGCAAACAAACAGAAAAATTGTTCCACATCATATATTCTCAGAAAAAGGAAAATTAAGAGAAGAGTGAGAAACTACTACAGACCTATCAGAATGGGTAGTAACCAGAACACTGACAACACCAAATGCTGAAGAAGTGTACAGCACCTGGAACTCTCACTCATGGCTGGCTGGTGGGCATGGGTAATGGTACAGCCATTTTGGAAGACAACTGGCAGTTTCTTATAAAACACAGCATGCTCTTAACCAATTGTGCTCCAGTGCATTTACCCAAAGAAGTCAAATACTCATGTCACAGAAAAACCTGTGTATAGATACTTGTTGCAACTTTATTTATAATTGCCAAAACTTGGAAGCAACCAAAATGGTCTTTAGTAGATGAATGGGTAGGTAAACTGTATTACATCCAAACAACGGAATATTATTTGGGGCATAAAGATAAAGCTATTTAGTCAGGAAAAGACATGGAATAACCTTAAATGCATACTTCTAAGAGAAAAAATGCAAACTGACAAGGCTGTATATTGTATAATTCCAACTATGCAATACTTTGGAAAAGACAAAAGTACAGGACTGTAAAAAGATCCTTGTTTACTATGATTTGAGAGGGCATTAGGAAGAATGGACAGGCAGAGAATGGTGGACTTTTAGGGATGTGAAAATACTTTGTATGCTATTATACATGAATACATCTTGTTATACATTTTTTCAAACCTATAGATTGTGTAATACCTAGAGTGAACTTTAAAATAAGCTATGTGTTTTGATTGGTCATGATTTGACAATGTACATCCATCATTGTACAATGTAACACCTGTACCTCTCTAGTGGGGGATGTTGACAATGGTGGGACCTTCTGATCCTGTGAATTAATAAACTACACACACACACACATACACACACACACACCTACTCCATTAGTTCTGTCCCTCTAAAGAACCCTAATGCACCAGTCTCTTTTAAAAACTCCCTAGGGCCATAGTTTAACTTGTAAATCTCTGTTAAATAATTAACAGAGATTTAAATGTAAATAATCTGTTCACAGAAACAGATAACCTCTAAGGTTTATTCTCTTGTAAAGCATTAAGACATATCCACCTTTGTATTTAACCCCACAACATTAGCCTAACACATGTTGTAAAATGTCTCTCTGTCTGTGTATATATATACTCCTTTGTTTTTGAGATATATTTATACAATTTCTTAAAAACTTCTTTTATTGATCATAACACCTTATTTTCCCATCATTAATTGAGTTAAATAAAATATTTGAGGCATGCTTATTTTATATTTGTATAATGATTATATTAACCTTTTGAAATTTAGAAGCTGATAAAAGAGTAGTCTTTATAATAGAATGATTAATATTCTTTTGTGTATGTACCCAGTAATAAGATTTCTGGGTCGAACGATATCTCTGTCTTTAGGACTTTGAGGAATTGACACACTCTCCCATAATGGTTGAACTAATTTCAATCCCTACCAACAGTTTATAAGCATTCCTTTTTCTCCACAAGTTCACCAGCATCTGCTACTTTTTGACATTTTAAAAATAGCCCTTCTTATTGTGTGAAATGATATCTCATTGTGGTTTTGATTTGTATTTCTCTAATGATCAGTGATGTTGAACTTTCCTTCATATGCTTGTTGGCCACACATATGTCTTCTTTGAAAAGTGTCTGCTCATGTCCTTTGCCCACTTTTTAGTGAGGTTGTTTAAAGCAATTCTATTTTTTTGACTAGGGATTGAAATAATGAATACTAAAAAAGAGTTATTAGCCTTGCAGGAGAAGCCTACCTTCAATGAGGAATTCCTCGTCAACATAATGATAGCTTTGAATAAGAAACACACCACTGAGGCTGAGGGTGGTGGCTCATGCCTGTAATCCCAACACTTTGAGAGGCTGAGTTGGGCAGATCACCTGAGGTCAGGAGTTTGAGACCAGCCTAGCCAACATGATGAAACCCCATCTCTACTAAAAATACAAAAATTAGCCAGGAATGGTGGCATGCACCTGTAATCCTAGCTATTTGGGAGGCTGAGGCAGGAGAATTGCTTGAACCCTGGAGGTGGAAGTTGCAGTGAGCCATATTTGAATATATATATGTATATATATATACACACACACACACACACACACACACACACATATATATATATATATATACACACACACACAAACACACACACACACACATATATTAATTAATGGTTTTGTTTAAAAAAGTCAAGTTGGTATTACTGGGCAGTATAAACTAGTTTGACTATTTTATTCACTTTTCTTTGTAAAATTACCATATACTATAATAAAAATACTTTTGTCTCAAATTCAAGTTACATACTCACTTAAAAATATGCAGTTTGGAACCAATTCACATGATTATTTATTTTAGAAAATAGTAGACATTCAGTACTATTTTATCCAAGTTAAGAATATCAAGATGATATTTTGAGTTTCCTCGGATTATAGTTATTAAAATCTTAAGTAGTTTTATACTTACATTCTTTGAATAATTTGATCTTAGAAAATTAAAATCACAAAGAAGTTTAAAATATATAATATATATTTAAATAATATATATAATATTTGATTCATGTATAATATCTATATAAATTTATTTGACTTACCCAAGATAAAGATTCTGCATACTTAGAAAGTACAAGTTTTATTTAGAAATACAGATTCTAGAATAGTCACCTTCAAAGGATATTAATCACAGCACTGATAAATATGTAACAAATGTATTTCTAATTCTAGGTGTTATTTAGCATGTGAATATTTGCTCTCTCTGCCTTGGGTTCCCTGAACCTAAACAGCCCCAGGTGCAGTGAACACGTTCAGTGACTTTTGTAGAAATAACAGTTTGGATTAATATCTAGTTGTCTCATAGAGATAATTAAGCACGTTTTACATTTTCTTTTGGCACACCTGGTTAATGCTCATAAAAGCAGTGCCATCACTAAATATACTTATGAAAATAATCCCACTTATTTCATAGGAAGATAAAATTATATAAGGTGAAATAATGTTTCTTGTGTACTAGTCTACTGTTAACTACACAATTTCAATAAACTTTTGTTTTTTAAATATTTGTAAATATACTTTAAAATCTTTACAAATGCATTTTACAACCTAAAATGTATTTACTTTCTTTGTTAAATTGAAGAGTAAAGTCTTTTCTCCAAAACAAGAATACAAGTGTCACTGATTAACATAAAATAATGAAGAATGATAAGACAAATTTATTTTATATAGTAAATTGAGAAAAGACATCTAAATTCCAGCATTAATTCAAAGATACTTAATGACATTTAAATATATCATTATATAAATGGTTCTGAAACTCCTCAGATATTAAAATTTATTTTTTTGAGAAATGTAATGGTGACATAGTTCAATAATTATATGTAGAAATAGGTGTAGAATATAATGGGGTACAAATTAAAGTTGGAATCATTTTATATTGAAATTAGAAATGTTTTTTTAATAAACATTAGTGTTTAATTATTTTGTGTCTTAAGATATTAATGTATCCATTCAAACATATAAATTATTTTTATTTTCACATATGATCATATAAAGTTTGCTTTTGTTCTTTTTGCGGAAGACACATGTTAAACTATGGATTAATAGGTGCAGGCTGACACAAAAATATTTCCAGAAAAAGTACACAATAGAAAGTGTAATCATTCAGTGTTTAGGCAAACCAATCAATAAGGCAAGAAAATATTCCATCACTGTTTATTAAAACATTGGGTCAGAAATACAGAGAATTTAAGAAGAACAACTAGAGATGAATTATCAGTGATGACGAACTGAAAGTTTTGATAAAATGTATTTTTCTGCAGAGAAAAATTGACAGAAAGCAATATCAAGAATATTGGACAAACAAAATGATAAAAAAAATCATCACAGAGATGCAGACATTTGGAAATGAATTATTACAAGAGACAATATATTTTAGGGAAATCATCAGACATTTGTCCACAGCAGTTAAAATCATAGATTCTACTCATATGGCCTAGTTTGAATTGACTTAACAATTTCTCAGTGTAACCTTCCACAATTTACTAAATCTGTTGGTCCTATCTATAAAATAAGGCACGTCGTGATACCTTATAGGGCTGATGTGCAGATAAGATACAGCCTTGCTCAGCATAATGACTGGTAAAGAATACTTTCTAAATAAACATTAGCTATTATTTTTAGTGTTATCAAGAGTGTAGATGATTTATCTATAAAACAGGAGCAAAAAATCAAAAGAGTCAAATAACTGAGCTATTTTTTAGAAGATCAAGTGTAAAGGGAGATGAGTGAGATTAAAAAATTACTTAAAATAAGCTGAAAATGCAAAAGCAAGATTTAAATAGCTTTTAGCATACTGAAGAGTAAAATTGACACTAGGGATAATTGCATTTGTGATGTGTGTGTGCTGCCTTTCTTTTGTTGTTCCAAACAGCTTTAACACCCATCATACCAAAGAGTGAAGAATGCTTTGAGAGTACTGGATGTGTCTATTGTCATTAATGTGACTGTTTTTGTTTCCATTTTTTCCCCCTCTACTCATTTGAAAGATGCATCCGTAGTAGAGTTACTGAAACTCTTGGTATCTCAGTTTCCAACACCAGGAAAATGGGTTGGAAGTTACTGTGCCTACGTGAAAGTAAAATTATAAAATTTAAATTATTTTAATACAAATAAAGCACATGGAGAAAATAATACGTCATTATTCTTCTTCTTTTTTCTATGGTTAAATTTGTTTTTAAATATATAACTTGATGCTTTTAACTAGTACTTGGAAAAATGATTGCCTTATATATATAGCAATATGATAGATTTAGCATAATGAAAAGATATGTATATGTTTGTATGGAACAGATGAAACAAACTGGCTTTTAATTTCAAATTATTACACACAATGTGTTACATGGAATGTTGACTTACTAAATAACAATTATTTCCACACAAGAAACATGTCAATATTGAAATCTATATCTATCTGTATTTTCATATCTGGGAATTACATTGTGTGTCTGTGTTTGTATGTATGCATAGATCTATATATCTTCTAAGTATAACAGGCAGCCATAGTGAGAAATGTAATGGACCTATATTATTTTAGTTTGTAAATTTACAAGAGAGTTTATTTGAATAGGCAGTAATATTGGTACGTAGTTTATGCTGACCAATAGCAGTGGATATAATAATTACGGATGCTGAATTCTTTTCTGTTGCCCAGTTTATCTTGGTGGTAATTTTTATCCTTAGAAAACTAAACTGCCTTTAATGGGGCACTGAGGCCTTCTTTAACCCACTGCAAAAGAAATATATTAATTAGTACCCTAGAGTCTTGGTGATTAACACCTAACTACACTCGGTAAAAGTCAATTCATTTGGAATTCTACCTTTCTCAATTATGTTAGTCTTCTCAAATCCATACATAATAAATAATGATAATTCTTGTTCATAATGATAACTCCAAGGAACTCTAAGATTCCAGTATATTCTCTGACTCTTTGAAGAAATAATATGTTTAACAGAGTTTAGCCCTGAACTAATTTTATTATGCTTCAAGACTGTTCAAATGGCTAATCCTCATATTCTCTAGGAAACATAGTAATTAACCAAGATTTCTCATACCCCTTATAGCATTCTAGGTAATTGAATTTACTGTATGGAGAATTAATCTGAACTTTGTGGAAAGTAGGACTTAATGTTCTTTTAATTTTAAAACATGCTTTGGGCAGGTTCACTTAACTTCTGTTATGATTTTTTTTAATGTATAAAGTTATAATACTGCTATGCAAGTTGCTGCATTAAGGTGTCTGACACACAACAGGAATCTATAAATGAGTTTCACTTTTAGAGTTGCCATTACACCTGCCGCTCTACAATACTAGTTCATTTTGTAACATTCACAAGTAGAGAAAAGGAAAGGAGCATGGTATAGTGGAACAAAACTCAGATTATTTTTTCAGTTAGTCGGTATTCAAATCCTGCTTTCACATTTATTAATTGTGCTCCTGGGCCTCAGGTTTTCTTTTTCTTCATAACTAAAATAAGGTTAGAGAAATTCTATGACATATAAATATGACATATTTATATATCTTACATGTTGGTAATTTATATCAACATAATTATTGATATAGCTTACAATACTTACTATAAACTAGTTTTAAATAACTGAACAATTTTCAAATGTATGTAATGGAAGTACATTATGAAGTTAAGTTCTATATGCTATGTGAGTATTCATAGCCTAAAAAGTGAACTCAGAAGTTTGTTGAACTAAAATGATGAAGTATGCATGTAAAGAAAGGATCCCCACTTCTTTTGTACAGACAATTCCATATCTATAATGAAAATCAGAAAGCATTATTTTTTTTTGTGGAGGAAAAATAAGGTTTATTATCTGTTGAAATGCCATTTCTCCTCATTATATCTTAAACAATGTAATCACTTTACGAAAAGTTGCTTATATGCTCAACAATTAATATACTCAGTTTTGATGAAGATAGTCGTAAACTGGTTTGCAGTTAGAATCGTTGGATTTTAAGGGAACAAAATGATTTTATTTTGTGAAGAGTGTCAAGAAAGCACAAAATGATAGTTTGTTTAGTTGAATATTCAATATGCAAAATGTTTCTGTTTTGAATATTGTTGACTTGTGGAAAAATAATAAATTTTCCAGATGCAGCTGTTACCACAATTGAAGAATTCTCAATGAAAGATAGTGAAGATTAAGTCAAAGCATATGTTAAAAATAGTCAAATTGTTTTCTTATTCTTCAAATATACCTTTTTCACCTTTAAAAGGCCTATAATTGTGTGCAGAATGCTTATGGCTTTTTACAATTACTCCATTACAATTTAGTGAAGAGAAAGTAGAATAAAAATGGAATGAGATATGTATTTGTCTTCTAATAACAGATAAAGGTATCAGCAAAATTCAATCATTCATCATGCTACATATTTGCTGGAAAAAATAGCTTTTGTCCTTTAACTGCACTTCATGGTCAGTAAGTGACATGTTGCCCCATTCTGTGAACAATTGTTTATCCCCCTGAAAGCTAACAAGTCAGAGACCAAATTTCTACATGGAAAATAGGAGAAGAAAGAAATGTTGACCTCTACATTCAAAACAAGTCTTTCAGTATAAAAGGCACAAAGTTCACAAAATATGGAAGAATGTTAAGTGGATTTGTCATTACATCAAATCTAGGACATGAAAGCAATTAGCCAACAGAACAGTAAAAGATTTTCCTTTCAATAATTGCGAATTGCTGCAAATCAGGTAACTATGTAATCGGTTTAATAGTATAAGTTGAAATACTTGGGTTTAGTATTGCTCATTAAAGACAAAAATCAAGTATTTGAAGGCATAGCATACTATTTTTAGATCAACTATTATTGTTATGTTGTGTGATAGGTTAAAGAATTGGGAGGAAATCATGACAGTTCCAGAAAGACATGCTACTGAATTAAAGATAGCAATGAAAAAGAATCGAAATTAACACACAGTGAGTGGTCAATACCCACTAAGCAGTGTAACATGGAAAGGCAGTAGGTAACTCCTGTCTTAATCAATTCAGGCTATTGTAACAAATTATCATAGACTAGGGGATGAGGGCATATTATAACAAACGTTACCTTCTCACAGCTCTGGAGACCGGAAAGTCCAAGATGACAGTAGCAGCAGATCCAGTGTCTGTGAAGGGCCTGCTTCCTGGCTTGCAGAAAGTTATCTTCATTTTCTATCATCACCTGGTGGAGAGCTGAGATAGAGATAAAATAAGCTCTTGTGTCTGTTGCTATGAGGCAACTAATCTCATTTATGAGAGATGTATCTAATTACTTCCTGAAGGTTCTACCTCCCAATACCATCACTATGAGAATTAGTATTTCAACATATAAATTTTGGAGGGATATAAACATTCAGTTCACAACATTGTCCTAATAAAGAATATAAGTTTTTCATTGATTTTACTTTGTGGGTGTTTTTTGTTTCTACTTCTTCAATTCCTTTTCTGATGTAAAAAAATATCAGAAGGAAATGAAATAGAAATTTAGATATTAGCACTGACTGAACATCTGGATGACTTAGGGAAAGTTGTTTGTTTTTATTCTGATTTGTGTTTATTAATGAATTGTTTTACTACCATAAAAAAAAAATAACTCCAAAGCATTGGCTCCCCATAGTGGACAAATATTTAAAATAATCTAGGAAATAGCAAAAAGCAATATATGTAGAAGAATATATTGATGAAGATTAGTTGGTAGAATTTGGCTGAGAATCCATACGGACCAGGGTTATTTATTTATTTTAAGTTGGTAGGTTTTTCTAATCCTGCTAAAACTATTACAAAAAATCTAATAGGAGAAGCTTCTCTCTAATTGATTCTATGAAGCCATCATCACCCTGACACTAAAATGTGGCATAAACACAATAAAAACAAAACACACACTCACCTATCAGGCCAATATCTCTGATAAACATACACACAAAAATCTTAAAAAAAATATTAGCAAACGGAATCCAGCAGCACATTAAAAATTTAATTCACCACAATCAAGTAGGCTTTATACCTAGGTTATACGGTTGGTTCGGCATATGCAAATCAATAAACGTGAGTCCCCACATAAAGATAATCAAAAAATAACAAACGTGATAATCTCAGTATACACAGAAAAGTCTTTTGTTAAAATCCAATATATTTTTGTGATTAAAAACACTCAACAGACAAGCCATTGAAGGAATATACCTCAAAATAGCAAGAACCATCTATGACAAACACACAGCCAACTTTATACTGAACAGGCAAAAGCTGGCACCATTCCCCTTGAGAATGGGAACAAGACACTCTCACCACTCCTATTCAACATAGTACCGGAAGTCCTAGCCAGAGCAATCAGGCAAGAGGGAGAAATAAAATGCATCCTAATGAGAAAATAATTTGAATTTCAATAGGAAAAGATAGCAAATTTTCGCTCATCACTGAAGACATGATACTATATCTGGAAAATCCTAACGACTCTGCCAAAGGCTACTAGAACTGATAAATAATTTTGATAGGATGGTAAGTTTACAAAACCAATATACAATATTAGTAACATTTCTATACACTAACAACATCTAGGCTCAGAATCAAATTAAGAACACAATCTCATTTACAATAGCCAGAAAGAAAATGAAATACCTAGGAATACAACTAACCAAGGACACAAAAGATATCCTAAGGAGAACTACAAAACACTTCTGAAAGAAATCAGAGATGATCCAATAAATGGGAAAATGTGCCATGCTCATGGATTGGAAGAATCAGTATCATAAAAATGGCCATAATGCCCACAACAATTTAGATTCACCACCATTTCTATCAAACTACCAACATCATTCTTCACCGAATCAGAAAAAAAAGAGCTATTTTATAATTCATATAAAAACAAGAAAGAGCCTGAATAGGCAAAGCCATCCTAAGCAAAATGAAATAAGCTAGAGGCAGCACATTACACAACTTTAAACTATACTATAAGGCTACAGTAATCAAAACAGGATGGTATTGATACAAAACAGACTAATAGATACAGACTGTACAAAAACAGACTAATAGATAATTGAAACAAAATAGAGAACCAGAAATAAAGCCACACACCTACAAACATGTGATCTTTAACAAAGTTGACAAAGACAAACATGGAATGAAGACTCTCCATTCAATAAATAGTGCTGGAACAGCTGGCTAACCATATGCAGAAGAATGAAATTGGACCCTCACCTTTTTGCACATACAAAAATTAACTCAAGTTGGATTAAACATTTAGACGGAAGATCCCAAACTATACAATTCCCAGAAGAAAACTTAGTAAGTACCCTACTGAACACTGGCCTTCACAAAGAATAAATATCTAAGGCCTCAGAGGCAATTGGAACAAAAATACAGACGGGTAAATTGGACCTAACTTAACTAAAGAACATTTGCACAGAAAAGGGAACTAACGACAAAGTAAACAATCTACAAAATGCAAAAAATTATTTGCAGACTATGCATCTGACAAAGGTCTAATCTTCAGAATCTATGAGAAACTTAAACAAAACAGTAAGCAACAAACAAATTACCTCATTTAAAATGAGCCAAGAACATTGTGATGGTCAATACCGTCAACTTGATTGAATTGAAGGATACAAAGTATTGACCCTGGGTGTGTCTGTGAGGGTGCTGCCAAAAGAGGTTAACATTTAAGTCAGTGGACTGGGAAAGGCAGATCCACCTTTAATCTGGAAGACACAATCTAATCAGCTTCCAACCAATATAAAGGAGGCAGAAAAACATGAAAAAGAAAGACTGGCCTAGCCTCCCAGCCTACATCGTTCTCCCATCCTGGATGTTTCCTGCCCTCAAACATCTGATTCCAAGTTCTTCAGTTTGGGGACTCAGACTGGCTCTACTTGCGCTTTAGGTAGCAGACAGCCAATTGTGGGACCTTGTGATGGTATAGATTAATATTTTAAAAACTCCCCTTTATATATATATATGTGTGTGTATATATATATATATATATGCACTTTAAATATATATATTTATATATATATAATCTCCATATATACTTTATAATACTTAATCAACTCTCTTTTACATATATATATATATATATGTGATTCATGGGCTATATGTACCCAGTAATATACATATATGGATATATGTATCTCATTGGTTCTGTCCCTCTAGATAACCCTGACTATTAAAAACAGGTACTGACACTTCCCAGTGAAGCTAGAAACCATCATCCTCAGCAAACAGAACAGAAAACACAGACACAGCATGTTCTCACTCATAAGTGGGTATCGAACAATGAGAACACGTGGGCACAGAGAGGGGAACAACACAGATCAGGGCTTGTTGGGGTGGGGGGTGGGAGAGAATTTAGAGGACATGTCAATTGATGCAGCAGCCCATGGCACACGTATACCTCCGTAACAAACCTGCACATTCTGCCAGTTTCCTTTTTTGTTTTTAAGAAGGAATATAGAAAACAAAAAGAAAAACAAAAAAAACTTCCTTTAAATGAATTTTTAAAGAAAAGACATATAAGCAGCCAACAAAGATGAAACAATGCTCATCATAACTAATCATTAGAGAAATGCAAATCAAAACCACAATGAGATACCATCTCATACCAGTAAAGATGGCAATTATTAATAAGTCAAAAAACAAAGAATGCTGAAGAGACTGCAGAGAACAGGGAATCCTTATACACTGTTGGTGGGAATGTAAGTTAGTACAGCCACTGTGGAAAGAGGTCTGGTGATTTCTCAAAGAATTTAAAACAGAACTACCATTTGGCCCAGCAATCTTATTACTGGATATATATTCAAAAGAAAACAAATCATTCTGCCAAAAGACACATGCAGTCATATGTTTTTCACAGCTCTATTCACAAAGGTGTCCAACAGTGGTGGGCTAGACAAAGAAAATATACACATATACACCATGCACATATACACCATGGAATACTATGCAGCCATAAAAAAGGACAAAAATCATGTCATTTGCAGCAGCATAGTTACACGTGGAGGCCATTATTGTAAACAAAATAACACAAGAACAGAAAACCAAATACCACATATTCTCACTTACAAGTGGGAGCTAAACATTGTGTACACACAGACATAAAGATAGGACAATAGATACCAGCTACTACTAGAGAAATGGGGAGGGGTGAAGGGGAATATTATTTACTGGATAATATGCTCACTACCTGGGTGACAGTTCAATCATACTCCGAACCTAAGCATTATACAATATACCGATGTAACAATCCTGCATATGTATCCTGTTTCTAAAATAAAAATAAAAATTTCTTTTTAAAAAAAGATTAATAGGCTACTAATAATCTGAGGAAAAAACTTTGGGGAAATTGCTACTGTACCCCATGTTCAATTAAGGCAGATTTTCTAGGGAAGCCAAGGTTACTAATAAAATAAATTCTAGGATAGTAAACTACAGAATGTTCCCTTATGATATCAATGTTAGAAAATCTACAAGAAAGAGGGTTACAGTCAGGATAGTTATTTATCAATGCAGAAATAAGATCAGAAGACTGGAAATTAAGAATTGCAAGGAAATTAACTTAGCATAGTCGTTCTTATAGTGTATAACATATATACCAAAGAAAGTGGGTTGTGTGTTTTAATAGAACCCAAATTAAATTTAACAGCAGGATGCCAATAATATATAAATTTTAGTCACAATGAAAATATAAAATTTTAATTTACAAGCGATAGCTAAGGGAGAGCTAAAGAAATTAAGAAAAATCCTGAGTGAAGAAATTTTATTATTTAATGTTTCTCATATTTCTAAAATATTCTAAATTACTGGAGATCATTAAATATTATTCTCCTTGGGAGAAGACAGGGCCTTGTTTTTGTAAACTGGTGTACATTTATCAGTGTATCTGGAAAAGAACTATGTTCCCCTTAATAACTGTCAGGGAATGACTTCAAATTGAGTTTTAATTCTCTCAAATGGATTTTTGACACTGAAAGAATCATGGCAAGGTAGAAACCACTAAGCTTCTGCTTTTTAAATTTTTAATCACGTACATTAATTTCTAGTCTAATCTCTTCCACAGTAAATATTTATATTATCCTATGGTCTATGCTCTAGTAAGAAAACTTGCTTCTAGATTGCAATATAAATATGTTGATTCATTCTACTTTTGTAGCTGATGCTAAATAGCCCTATCAATTCTGCAGAACATTTAAAACTTTGAAGAATTGGGTTCACAAGAACATACACAGACTTAGTAGAATAATACATTCATTTCATCAAATATGACGATTCTCTACCACTAAGGTTGGATGTCTTCACAAGATACATCTGCTGAAGAAGAAAATAAAGCTGCACTTGGGCAGCTTTTAAGAATGCTCTGGTGCTCAGAGGACGCGAAACAAATGGAGGTGTGGGGATACCTACTTCACATAGTATAGGGATACACACGATATTAATAGTTCTCTTTTGGAGTCAAGATTTTCTTCTGAATTTCTCCGGGGTCAGTATAGAGTGACCGATCTGGAGAGTCTTTGCATTTCTACATATTTAAAAAACAGCAATGTTGAAACACAAATGATTTGCTGGTGCTTCATCATTTTCATCATTGACGGAAACCAGTTTTCCTTTTTTTTTTTTTTTTTTTTTTGAGTTGGGGTTTAGGCCTTGTTGCACAGGCTGGAGTGCAATGGCATGATCTGGGCTCACCACAATCTCCACCTCCCAGGTTCAAGCCATTCTCCTGTCTCCTGAGTAGCTGTGATTACAGGCATGCACCACCACACCTGGCTAAGTTTCATATTTTTAGTAGAAAGTGGGTTTCTCCATGTTGATCAGGCTGGTCTCGAACTCCCGACCTCAAGTAATCTGCCTGCCTCAGCTTCCCAAAATGTTGGGATTATAGGATTGAGCCACAGCGCCCTGTCGGGAAACTAGTTTCTAATCACATGATCACTTTCCTTAACAATGTCCATCTTACCATCAATGGAGGAATTGTGCCTGCTTTACTGTCTTTACTTACTTATCTTCATCACACATACACACATAGACAAACAAGTGTACATATAGAAGGGAAGGTGTTATTAAAAGCTAATAAGACAATGAAGATAAAGATATACTGTAATACTTGCCTAAATTGCCTCTATTTTTTCTATAATGAAGATTAAACCAAAATCTTTTAGTTCTAACTCCTATCTTTCCCTCTAAAAGAAATATTTATGTTACACACAAGCTGTAAGCATTTAGATTCTATTTATCATGACAATCTTTTTGCAAATTTTAGTGAATCTTAACATTTCTTTACATAGTACCCTGATTGGATTGCAATTTTGCTGACTTATGTTGCTCTACATTATCCAGAATAATTTGCTTAAGCTGCCTGTACAACCTAAATACCATTTAACTATATTCATAAACATGTATTGCCATTGTTAGAATAAAACCAAGGGCATAACTAAACATATGCAATTACTTGCTCTTAAAGCTGGAGAAAAATATAAATGTTGAAAATTGAATACACTGCAATATAAGACACTGTAAATTCAGTCAAACAAATTTAATGGGTTTTCTTATGTTCAAAGGAGTATGTGGAATACAATAAAGTAATGTATCAAACTCTTTGACCTCAAATAATTTATGGTTCGGAAGAAATCTTATTGGAATATGTGCCAGTCAGGTATTACCAGATACAAAACAAATCAAAACAAAACGCATACGTATATTGGCTAGAGTTCAGGCAAACCTGGCTCCTGACTGCTGATTCTAGCTGGACTTGCTCAAGGGTCTATGGGTGTGCCCTTGATCACAGTGGGGTCACCACCTGAGACGTGGGTCAACTCTCTGGAAGTCTGACCTGCAGACCCTGACTCAACGACGGATGAATGAATGCACTCTTACACCACTATGGTGCTTCAGGTGGGCCAAGGATGGCCATCCACTGCCTTCAGAGGGTAAAATGCAACCAGTGAACCCAGACCCTCTGTCCATCACACATTTATTCTCTCAAGATGTTACAACAGGGGTTCTAAGTTAACACATCTGTGGATAATTAACATGGTTAAAATAGTGGTTATACTAATGATAAAAGCTTTAGGTTCTAGGCCCAGAGTAAACACTATTAACAGGTAATTCCCCCATGAGAGAGCCATCCAACACAAAGTTAACATGAGTAAACAGAGTGGAGACAAATGGATGTGTGGTAAACAGACTTAAACTGGGAAAAGCCTGGTCCCTATTTCTCCCTAACTTAATGGACCGGTCGGCCGCCTTCAGCCTGCCCCAATAAAACCTTTGGGCCTTCCAAAAGGTTTGAGCCTAATCTATGACTTTTCCTAAAAGTTAATATCTTTACTATTTTGCCAGCCACCCCGAGTGAATAGCAACATATGGGTTAATGGGCTGATGCATGTAGCTGTTCATTGATTGGTTCTTCACTATCAGTTAGGCTTATCGGCTGAGCTTAGTTGCACCAGTTTGGCGATATGTATGCCTCCCCCACCTATTTGAAAACAGTGGACCAACCCAGGCACATCCTTCTAATAGTGACGTCCTTAGAAGGACAAAAATACAAGCAGAAATATGCAAGTAATGTTAAACATCTTGTGTTATGCCTGCTAACAACCTAGTAATCAAAAAAGCCAAATGGAGTCAAACTGAGAAGATATTATATTCCGGTTTTCACTACTGCATAACAAATTGGTCCCGATAATAATGGTATAAACAACCAACATTTTATTATACATTGAGGATTCTGAATATCCGAACTATAGGACGAACTGGCTGGATAATTCTTCTACTTTTCCTAGTGTTCAATGAGGGCACTGAGTGGAGTTCAGCTGGTGAATTGCCTGGCATTAAAGGTCCAAGTGGCTGCATTAAACTATCAGACATTTGCATTAAAGTGGCAGCAAGTTTGTTCTCAGCTATCACTATTAACCACAATGCCCAGATATGATCAGCTCTGCACCATGTTTCCAGAGGCATCAGATTTCTTCCCCCAACGAAAACATCCAGTAAGACTCAATCAGAAGCTGCATACAAGTTTCTGTCCTAGCCCTGCAAGTCATGCTGTGTATAATCTGCCACATTCTATTAATTACAAGATGGCTATTAGGCCAGACCTGATTCTCTGGGATAAGAATTAGAATTCATTACTTGATGAAAGATAGGAAAATCCTATTGTACCAGTGCATGAAAGATGAAACGCTATTGCAGAAAGGCAACTTTCAAAAATAAAATATGCCATATACAGCAAAGTCATATGCCAAAGGTCACGGATACAGAGAGGGATAAAGAACTAGGACCACTAAGATAATCCACTAGAGAAATATAGACTGATGGTTATGAAAATAATTTTAATATTTGTAAATAAGGCATAAAATAATAGTCACATTATTTACTCTAATAAATATTTACCTATATATTTGTATATGATGTCTTTTTGGTATTCTGTGCTACTTAAGTTGACAAAATATGAAATTACCTATAAAAATACATAAAGAAATTTAAAAATTGGGATAAAAACAACTGCCGTTTTTAAGATAAAGAACTAATGTTATATTTATATAAATATAAATATAAAGAGCACTTAAAATTGGTGACCTTCCAGCAAATGTGATGAAATATCAATTCACAAGAGAAAAATTACAATGACTACTTAGGGGCAAATTAATGAATTAATTAATGTCGATGGTATTTAGATAAAAATAAGAAGATACAGTATTTCCCCAGTCAAGTGATCAAATATAAAATCTTAAAAATTATTCTATGTATTCCATGTAGTTTCAGTAAGAACACACTTAAAGAAGGGCACTCTTGCCTTGCTGGTGAGAAGATAATTCAGCAAAATGTAAAATATAAATGTGTACAGGGCATTGCCCAATGATGTCAAATTTAATAAACTTTATTCCAAAAGGTTTTTATTAATATATTCAAAAGTTGAGCTGTAGGGATATTTACTGCAGCACTCTTAATATAGTAAATGCAGAAAAATATAAATGACCAAAAGTAGAAATATAATGAAATAATATAGAGCTTTAAATAATAAAACTCCATCAAAAGTTTAAAATTATTGTCAATATATTTATTTGTGAACATCGGGAGATATTAATAATATATGATTAAGTTAAGTAACAAGTTTCAAGCCAATATGTATAAAAGTAGTTTAAACTACTAGCTGTTAAACAATATTTACCTCTACTCCCTGTCCTATGCCTATAGATAAACTACACTTCTCAGATTCCTGAGGTTAGACAAGGACATACCACAAATTTTTGTCTAAAAAAATAGTTGCAGTTTTATGATATGTGTTTTGACTGGTGCATTAAAATTTCATATTCACACAGACACACTCCTCCATAGACTTTTCTCATCTAGGTGACTGGAGAGGTAACAACATGGGTGACTTTAATGCAAACATCCCCTGCCCTGAATGATGACATAGGAAAGAAAGAGAATTTTGTTCTTTAAATCACTGTCTTTTCTAGGGTTTTGTTGTTGTTGTTCCCTCAGTTTAGCTGAACTTCACTTTTTCAGTTAGGATGCCTTATTGCAAAATTATGTTAGCATCATATCGTTATTAAGAGAAATGTCTCTGAAACCACATTTCTGCATACAAACCTTGGCTCTGATCTTTATTCAATAGGCGATCTTGGGCAAGTGACCCAGTCTCTATATTCCTCAGTTTCCATAACCATAAAATGTGCATTAAAAGAGGATTCATTGTTAAGAAATGTTTCAATCACTTGAAAACAACGCAAAAGGATGGTTGAGTGACATTTCAAGTATCCAGCTGTAGCCTTGACTTACTGAGGAACTTCAGAATTATTAAATCCTCTAGAGGATCTGCTTTGTTAACTATTTACTCTGTAAAGGTTTATTAAAATGTGTTCATTAGAGAAGTAGGCTATTCAGTTAAAGAATAAACTTCAAATAATTTTAAGATTATTATTGCGTTACAATGTACGAAATATCTTTGGATCTGACCATGTGATTTTTTTGCCAACATTCTTTCTTCAATGCTCATATTTTATCAAATTCTATTTGAATAAATTTTACTATCCTGGTGGTTTTCTCCGTAATGAGTTGAACAAATCTTTATTCAATCTTTATTCCTTGGAAAATATGAACTATGTGCCCAAGAGGTACATATTAAAAGTGTTTGAAGGATGTATGACATGTAATTAGAACTTAGAAGTGTTACATATATTTATTTATTCAGACTATATTTTTGTGTGCTCTTATTATGTTCATGAATGAACAATTAGGCCAATATAGCTGAATTACAGCCAGCAAATCTGAGAGTATTAGGTTTTGAGATTATTGAGAAAGAAGGGGATAATTTGTATGCACCCATATAGATCATTTCAAGGAAGTTAATGACGTATAAAATCATTTGAAGCTTTATGAGCAGAGGATTGACTTGAATTATGCTTAAACTTGACCTATCTGAGAATTACACTGAAGAAAAATTTTAGGCCAACAATGACGTAATCTGTTTATATCAGGAAGAAGGCAAGGGACAATGGTGGTCTCAGAGGAGATGTAAAAAGCAGTAGATTTTTGTCCATATAGCTAGAACAAACCATACTTGCAGATTGATGGATATCAGGGTCAAGGAGAAGAGTCAAAGGTCTTTGGAATTAGTGACTCGAAGGGCAGGATTTCCCATAATAAAAGTGAAGACTGGGGTGATTTGGGAAGATCTATTACGAGTTCAGTTTTGAACTTGTATGTTTTGAAGCAAGTATTAGCATCCAAAATGTGTCATGTGGATAGT
Organism: Sapajus apella; assembly: GCF_009761245.1. Lineage (NCBI taxonomy): Eukaryota > Metazoa > Chordata > Mammalia > Primates > Cebidae > Sapajus > Sapajus apella. The sequence continues at coordinate 15,592,369 of NW_022436951.1, forward strand.
CAGATAAAAGTTCAGTTCAGGTGGGAAAGATCAGGAATGGAAATGTACAAGTCAACATCTTCAACATACATAATTGTTTGAAGCCAAGAGATTTCAGGATATCACAAGGAGATGCAAATACAAAGGAGAGAATAATATATGGAGCCACCGTGTTACCATATCTTGAAGATATACAGAAAAGAGGTGAAACTAGAAGATGAAAGTGAAAAGGAGTGGTGTATAATGTAGGAGAAACTATAATGACTGCAATTAAAATAAGGAAATCAAGAGAAGAACATTTCCACAGGATAAGTTGATTATGTCAAATCCTGATGATAAGTAATGTTAGAAGTGGCCTAATATTTAACCATAGTATATAGCACATGCAAGTCACTGGAGATTTAGGCAAAGACATATTTAATGATTTGGAGTAATAAAAACCAGTTAGGGGTTGGTTTAAAATGGAATAGGAGATCTAGGGAAAAAAGTGATAAGAGCCACATGACTGCCCATTGTCTTTCCATTTCTCCCCAAATTCTCACATAAAATTAAATTGAACAATGACAGCAAAACCGATAATCCATTGACAATATCTCCAAAAGTTTAGGTGACAAAGTATCCCAATCAATTCCCTGTATGTTACAAACCACCAATAGCTACAGATACTTGTGAGACTAGTAACTGTGTGGAAGGAATACAAACCACAGAACCCTAGAGCTGACAAATCCTATTGGCAGGAAACGATGCTGGGCCGATTGGAGGTAAGACAACTAAATCATAAGTGGTTTTACAAATAACAATGTGAGTGTAAATGGAGTGTAGAAGGTTGCTAAGAGATGAAGTTGTTTGGAGCCTTGAAACTGTGAAATAAACCAAAAAAAATTCTTTTCTGGACAAAATTATTTTTTCAGACCTACACTGACTTAAACATATACAATAGAAAATATGCAGGATTGGAACAATCAGGAGACAGAAGAAGCACAGCTCAAAGTGTGGGAAGCCACAGCAGAGGTGACTGATCACAGAGCATTAATTGCCATGTTGTAGAACTTCCCAATAGTAACAGAAGAGGGAGCTCCAGAAACATGAAACTCAACATTATTTTCTGATATGCTCCTGCTACAGGAAAATTATATACTGTAAATGTAAGTCACAGAAAGTATTATTTCAAATCAATTGCTATAGCCTGAATGTTTGTGTCCACACAGAATTCATATGTTAAAAACTAGTCACCAATGTGATGACATTAGGATGTGGGGCCTTGGAAGGTTGTTAGGGGATGAGGGTGATTAGTTTACAAATCTCATGAATGGGATTAGTGCCCTTATAAAAGAGGTTGCAGAGAGCTTCCATGTCCTTCTACCATGTGAGGTAACAGTGAAAAGATGGCCAGCTATGAATCAGAAAGCAAGCTCTCAGCAGACATGGAATCTGTTGATGCCTTGGTAATGAACTTTCCAGCTTCCAGAAAGGTGAGGAAGAAATTTCTGTCGTTTATAAGCTGCCAATTTTATGATCTTTTGTCACAAAAGCCTTAAGGGACCAAGACATTAATTAACAATTATCATTGTAAAATAGTTAAGAAAAAAATACCTATGAATAACAAGGAATTGCCAGAAAGACATATATAAAAAAAAACCTATAAAGCTCTAACAAATATTTCAACACTATTTAAAAAGAAATAAGAAAAGAAGAAAACTATGGAAAAAAAAACAGCAGTGATCAGGTTAAGATGATTGACGAACAGAAAGAATCATAAAATAAAGTAACAAAACTTGAAAATAACTAAATCACAATAATAAAATCAGTTTGGAAGTAAAGACAAAAGTGAATGGGACAAAAATTAAATGATCACAATCAAACTATGATTAGATAAATAGATAAAAATGATAAAATATTAAAAAAAACAGTAGAGAAACGGTAACAGATAAAACAGAATAAAACAAATGTAAAAAATTTATAACTAAATAAAAATTTCCAGAAATTTAAAAATTAGTAAATCTTATAAAATTACAGGAGAGTTGAATTATTATTTCAGAATGAATAAAACCAAAAGACAATTAAATTTCATGCATGATCCTGCATTAAATTCTAGACCAAAACAACCAACACTGTACCCTACTTTGAGAGACATAGAGAGAAAACAGAAAAAAACAGAAATAAGAGAAAGAAATATGAATCTGCATATTGAAAGAACACATCAACTCTTAGCTGGGCAAATCAACCAAGAAATGCCAATAAAATAATATATATTGCAGACAAACTATTCTTAATGTTCTATAAATATTTAGGAAATCCTTATCTCAGAATGTCAGTAAAAACTAGAGCATACTGGTTTCTTCTTCCTAAAATATAAAGTATTTTTTTTAAATGTGTGGTTTATGGAACTAGATAGCGAATAATAATTGGTATTGGTTATTGCACAGATGCTCGAAAAAGGCAAACTCAGTTTTCTGAAAGACTAAAAATGTGATTATTTCTGCTCTGCTACTTCAGTACAAGCTTCACAACACAAAATATGTGCCCAGCTCCACCACACACACACAAAAAGGAATCTTGGTCACTGTCTTTTATCTGGGGGCTTTGCTTCTTTTCACTGAATATATATTTTTCAAAAACACAATAACATGGTCTTAGGGGTTCCACATTTTCCCCAAGCGTTATTGGAGATGAGTGATCAACTGTAAAATCTTAACAGTAAGGTGTAATAAGGATGTGGAACTTGTTTACTGCTTGATTTAACCTCTGGAAAAGATAGATTTAATCTAGAAAGAAATTACACAATTAAAAACTGAATAGATACTGAATTCCAGATTTTAGCTCATCAACCCTTCTTTCTAATAGAAGTCTGAGACATAAATGTTTCCAACATGATAAGACAACCAGGTTTCTGATTTTTGCTTATTTGATCTGTTTTGCTTTGCTTTTCACTTGGCTGGTAGTTTTGTTTTTTTCCTAATCGAAATACACTGTTATATAGATACAGAGAGCTCATAGAATTCCCCTTAAGGTTAACATTTTTACTGACATTTACAGAATATTACCTATTTTACATCCAGTTGTACCTAAAATACTCATTTGATTATAAGCACTGTGTAAAAATAAACAATTGGTTCTACGATTATCCATAGAGACAATTAATATTTTTGTGTAAACAGTATGTTGTATATTTGCCACTATAGCCCCTGGCACCTGTCAGGTTATAAAAAATTAATCCCTGGTACTTGACAGGTTCATTAAATATGTCAGAGGCATGTGAAGATAGACTTCTCACAATATCAAAAATATTAAATGAATGCCAGATTTTCAAATGTCTGACACATATCCATGAAGTTTCATTACACACAAGCCATGTTTGGCTGACAGCCTGCTCTTAAAAGAGTTGGTAAAGAAGCATCTGTAGTGGGAATTCAAGACAACTGCTGCCTGAAATACTCTATTTAGAGTGTGACCTTTCAGTTGTTAAGATGATTACCCTAATTCCACAGCAGATACCACAAAGAGGCACTGGGCATAAATGTAGATACCATAGGGCTCAAAGGTGAAACTCGACGTGAGAATCAGTCCAAGAACGTAGACTAATACTGACAAGATATCTAAGACACGTAAAGCAAATAACAAACTCACAGTAGCCTTAGTGAGAGACATTCTAAAAAAATACAAAACTAAACACTTAGAATGTCAGTTAAAAATGGAAAACAAAATTGGAATTTTTCAGTATTATAGAGTGGCACAAATCTACTTGGAGGGAGATAGAATGGAGAGGTTATTTTTAAATATGTAACAACAGAATCACCACAAGATTCTTGAATTCCATTATATATTCAGAAATTAATAGATCTATGTTTCATGCAATAAGAGCAATGCACATTACCATAGACTTGAAGATTAAGGTTAACTAGAATGCAATAAAAGAATTATCAGTTGAAGACTTGGAAATTTTACTTTCCAATTGTATTAGCCCATTCAGATGCTATAACAAAATACCATAGATTGAGCAGTGTATAAACAACAGAAATGTATTTGTCACAGTTTTGAAGGCTGCTAAGTCCAAGAACAAGGAGCCCACAGATTTTAGGTCCAAAGAGGGTGCTATCTTGGTTCACAATGGCACCTCCTTGCCATGAGAAAGCTGGTGGTGTGTCATTCTGTCTGTCTTTAAAGGTCTGAGAATCCAGAGGGCCAATGGTGTAACTCTCTCTCCAAAGCTGAAAGTCTGAGAACCTAGAGGGGCCCCTGATGCAAGTCCTAAAATATGAAGGCCCAAGAACTTGGAGTTCTGATATTCAAGGAAGGAGAAGATGGATGTCCCAGTTCCAGAAGAGATGGAAATTCACCCTCCCTCTTTCATTTTGTTCTAAGTGCTCAATGGATTGGAAGATGCCCATCTACATAGTGAGGGTAGACTTTCTTTACTCAGTTTACTGCTCCAAATGCTAATTTCTTCCCCAGAGACCCTCACAGACACACTCAGAAATAGTTTTACCAGATATCCAGGTATCGCTAAACCCAGTCCTGTCAACATATAAAATTATTTATTACATCTATAGTTGAAAGAGTTCTTGTCAATAAATTATTTTTTTTAAATAAAGAAGAGTAAACAAACTTTTGAAGTCATTGTTATCTAAAATAGCCTGATAATTTAAATCTGAGCATTCCTCCCAAAATACTTGGAAATTGGGTCATTCACTTTAATGCTGAAGATATGAAAGAATGTTATGTCTTCAAACAACTGAGACCATGTTGAAATATACAGTTAAGGAAGTATATTTTTCTAAAGGTCTCATATAAGCAAATGCCCACATAAATAAATGTTAATAACCTTTCTTTATTGTTGTGGTTTTAAACACTTTATTGTGTATCAGAATCACTTGAAGTTATTTTGTTAAATGTAGATCATTTGTTCTCACTTCCAATGTTCTATAGATATTTTCCTTTTTTCCTGCATGAATTTGCATTTACCAGCACACCAAGAGAATCATACAAGTCATTAAACAGCCACAGTTTAAAATATATTATTATAGAGAGATGATACGATAGACTGATTGAGGAGTTTGCTATCAGCATAGCATACTTTTAGGATGGTAACTTTATATATAAAAAAGCTATCAATTATTTAGATGCTAAAAGTCATCCTATGAAATGTATTTATTTGTCCAAGTGTTTAAACTTTTCCAGAAGTTTTAAACTTTAAATAATGCTAACATAAACATCACTTAAAGTTTAAATAAACTTTTCAAGTCTACCATAGAGAAGTATTTGACAGCAAGATAAGCATTTCTGAGTCAAAAGTATCACTGAAAAGAGCAATGGAAGGGCGGGCATGGTGGCTCATGCCTATAATCCCAGCACTTTGGGAGGCCAAGGCAGGAAGATCACTTGAGGTCAGGAGTTCAAGACCAGCCTGGCTAACATGGAGAAACCCTGCCTCTACCCAAAATACAAAATTAACTGAGCGTGGTGGCACATGCTATAGTCCAGCTACTCTGGAGGCTGAGACAAGAGAATCACTTGAACATGGGAGGTAGAGGTTGTAGTGAGTTCAGATCATGCCACTTCACTCCAGCCTGGGTGACAAAGCAAGGCTACGTCTCAAAAAAAAAAAAAAAAGGGATGGAGGCAGCAAACCACATTGCCATGTATGTACCTATGCAACAATCCTGCATGTTCTTTACATATACCCCAGAACCTAAAATTTAATAATATATATATATGTGTGTGTGTGTGTGTGTGTGTATATATATATATATATATATAAAAATCTGTGACTGAAGTTGATTTTTGTCTTTGTTGAATAAGTCATTTCTTTAAACAATGAATTTTCTCTATAATAAGTTGAATTGGTAATAGGCAAAAAAAAAAAAAATGCAGTGGAGACAGTCTTTGCAAATGAGAACCAATGATCTGCATTTAACAAAAGAACTGTAAATGAGGTCATGATTTTTAGACTCAGATAAAGTTCCTCATTGCAAAATGTGAGATGTAGTTTCTCCAGTTACTTCCAAGGAATCAGGTAGTGCAATCTAGAAGTTTGCAAGGTGATTGGCATGAGTTAAACATTGATTATTGAGCATAAGACACATGAGAACAACAGGTAAACTTCCTTTGCATCAACTTCTCTAAAGATTTCCAGGGAGATGAAGAAACTGGCCATTCTTGCTAAAGTTGTGTCCTGCTTGTTAATATGTGGTTTTAGTTTTCAATCCTCCCTTGCCTTATTCAGTCCTATTTCAACAGAATTAAACATCTCTACTAAAGCACACAACATATTTTTGCCACAAGTTCTGCTTTCTTGAGAACTTTGGCTAAAACACTGCTTTGACTAAAGTTGTGACTAACTTCCAGAAGACTGAATCAGCCAATGTGTGATGACATAGCAGAAAAAAGGGGGGTGTAACCTGATTAGATGCAACCGGATTTTCTGGAACTCAGGTTCTTGGCCTCTCCAAACCCAACAAATGGGGAAGGGGGCCTCCGTGTCAAGGTAAGTGTTACAGCACGGTTAGAACTCATGGACCCAAAGAGTGTACTGTAGTGCAGTTTATTCGGCAAAGCAAAAGGAGAGCTTCCACGAAGTGGAAAGGGACCTGGAGCTGGTGCCGCTGCAGCCTTGGGAAGCTGGAGTTTATACCCCTTAGTTATTCCCTCCCCTTTCTTTTTCTCCTCCAGTGAGAGGGGTTATTTTTTTAATCCTTCTCTGGATCTGTTAATCTTTGAATCCTTTACTGGATCGGTTGCTGTTTCAAAACCCTGAGTCATTGAGTATCCACCTTCAGGGGCAAGAGGCGAGAAAAATTTCTGCACTGGAAACCAGGCCCCTGGCCAACCCGGAAGTTCCCCTAGGGACCAGAGGCAGGAAAATCCCTGCACTTGAAACAAAGCCTCTAGCCCTAACACAGTTTCTCAGGAGGAATAAACACCCTGATCCCATTCTACTCCTCTCCTTATCTCTTGACCATGCCCTTTATTGAAAACAATCAGTAAACAAGGGCATGGGGGCTTCTCAGGTCACAGAGTAGGGTGGAGAATGGAGAAGCATAAAGCTCAATGGGCAAGTTGGAAACAGCTAGTCAGAAGGCCTGGAGGCGGCACTTTAACCTTACTGTGCCTTAGTTTTCTCATGCTTAAAACAGCAAAAAATATTTGAATAATTACACGGCCTTGCATCAAAAAGTATTCAAATCACAGGTTTGTTGTAAGAATTAAGAGTCATTGAGTCAAGACAGAATCAATACAAGAGCTTCTGGCACATGAAAGGCACTCACTAAATACTACTCATTATTATCATAATTAACCATTATTATCTTTAATAAAATGGATATTTTAGATTTTGAAGAGGTGCCAGAAGCATTAGGTTTATTTAAATTTATTTTCACTTTTTTAAGAAAAAATATGTTTATAGGGCATTAAAAATTAGGCAGTTTACATTTTGGGCTCCATTTGTATGCCTGCTTGTACGTTCAAATATTAAATTGTTCAATATATTCAAACATTTTTTCAAAATAAATTTTACAGAATTTACCAACTTTTTCAAGATCTCCATATCAAGCATTTTGCTAACCACATTGTTATGTACTGTTTTCCCTTATTTGCAGATATTTTAATAATCAATGGTAATGCAAGAAGAGCACAGTAAAATAATTTCATATTGAGATATTATAAGCAGGTGTAGTTTGGAGTGCTCTGACATATTTTCCTACCTAAATAGTTATTTTGTAAACTACATGGTATACATTTACTTGTAATTAGTAGAAAATTATAGAAATTTACTTGTAATTAGTAGAAAATACTTAAAGGAAGTAAAAAATGTAATAATACTTGATGAAAAAGTTCATACACTGGGAAGCAGTAAAGAGTAGAAAATATTTGTTTGTAAAATAGTAATAATAAATGCTTATGTAAATGAAAACAAAGTAAACAATAAGCATTTATTACTTATTTTAATAAATAATTATTTATTTAACTACATTAATTACTTAATAATAAATATTGTGTTTAAAATATATATGTAACATCTATGATTTTGTAGATCATAGGTGTGGATCTACAAAGCCTTATAATATGAATTGTATTTCTTGCATGTTCAATTTTTCATTGCGTACCCTAAAAAGAAAAGGAGGATTAAAGGCATCACTCAGGTGAGGGGAATAATAGTTATGTATGCATAGAATTATTAGAGAAAAAAATATTTCAAGAGCATTAATGGAAGGATAATTGTGAAAGCTGTGGACTCTTGGAGACTCCTGGAAATATTTTCTTGTAACACAGTATTTAGAAGATTGTCTTTTACATTAATAATTTTTACGTAAGACATTTTATTCTGAGGTAAATGTAATCCTCAATAAGTATTTCTATTCTCGATGAAGCTACTTTTATGTAATTTGTTATTTTTAGGAAAGTTTTGAAATTGTATTTTATGTTTCTGAAGAACTAGGAATTAAAATACTGTAAGAATTTTTAGATGTTATGTTTTATTAACTACTCACAATTTATTCTCATAATACAAATAATAAGATTTTTTTAAAACTTCTCCTACCTGCCTCCTAGCTTACTTTTGTAAGCTTAACAATTAGTATTATACTATATAACATTTTGGTAAATAACTTTCAACTCCTATTTTTCTGTTAATTTTTAAAACAATAAATTCATTGGTAAAATGTGTGTTTTATTTATATTTCTCCTAAGAGTAAATATTTTCATTTATTCAATCAAATTCATCAGTATCTTGATTTTTTTTTAAACTTGATAATAGATCTTGAAGTCATTTCATTGTTAATGAATCCATATTAATGATTTTATCTCTGGAAAACAGAAATGTATTTTCAGAGAGGAATATTAAGTAAGTTATTTTTAAATAACAAGAAGTAGAACATTCTTAGATATTCCCAGGAATCATATTACTCCATTTAACTTAGAAAAATAACCTTTTCCCAAGGTACTGAATGTTGCCTTCTTCGATGATTTTAAATACATTATTAAGATGTAGCTTTCCTAGTTGAGACTATGCATGGTGACACTAAATATGTAAATATCATAAGCACTTTACATCAGATTATTTAGGAATCTTAGTTAATGCTATATAATTAAATGGAGAACAGTGAGGATTTAGAGAACTCGATTAAGTATGTTTATATTTTTTTAAATGTGTTTTTCTTAATTTGTTTTTGGCTAAGAAATTATCTATGGTTCTTACCAATTACTCCCTTGAAACTGAAACTCCATTTTATGAGCTAGAAATGAAAATAATTTGATATGAAACGTGTTGGCATAGTTTTTGTATTTATGACAACACATATGTTGTCTTTTATCTAAATTTAAAACATGACCAAGAAACACGGTATTTAAAAATAATGGAGCTGGATATGGTGGCTTATGCCTGTAATCCCAGCACTTCGAGAGACTGAGGCAAGAGATCACATGAGCCCTGGAGGTCGAGGCTGCAGTGAGCTGTCTTTGGGCCACCGCACTCCACACTGGGTAACAGAGTGAGACCCTGTCTCAAAGAAAACAAAGAAAAAAAGATGAATGGACTAAACAAATGATACTTAAACTATTTACACATGGCATTGACCATCCAGTTTTTTAACAGTATCATTTTATATGGTATCAAAATATTTTATGCATTCGTCTTTTTGAAACATCAAATTATATAAAATAAGTGATCAGTTAGATTTTTTTTATTGTCTCCAAATTCATTATTATAGAAAATAATATATGTTTAGTGCCTACTTAGTACCATGTTAGCTTCTACTTAGTGTGTTAGTACTGTTTTAAAACAAACACACACATACACACACTGCATGCACACGCACACAAATCTAAGGTAATGTAGAAAATAAACTTAGACTGGACAAAGCACTATGATGAAGGGCAAAACAAGCAAGAATAACTGCCGTATTTTACAGTTGACACATAGTTAATTTTGGTGAATGTAGTCGGGAAAGAATATTGAAAATACTATTTTAAAGAAAATTAAAAGCAATATTTCTGGCACAAAAAAATACGATACAATATTTGTAAATGTTTTATCCTACAATAGCCCCTTTGGGACGATTAGTCTTGTATAGCATTTTCTTTCCTATAATTATTGAGTTATATTAAGGGTGTACCATTTTTTCATTGTTAGAAATTTATTTTGTAAGTATAAAATGTGGTTTTTCTAACATACTGTGTTATGTATTGAATGACTGCCTTGCTTTGAAAAGCTTTATGTGAAAAGCATTTGAGTCTTTGATAAAAGAAGTCAGTGTGGTATAACAAAGAACTGAGATTGAGTTTGAACAGGAAATGGAGGAAAAGTAATACCCTGAGAGGCTAGTCAAAGAAAATGACAAACCAAATACAGCCAGTTAGATATTAATCTAAGGCGTAATTCACAAATCCATTCAGAAACAGGGACATTATTTGATGTCATGTGGGAAAGTCTCAGAATATTCAGGTAGCAAACAAAATATTTAGGTGGCAAGCACAGGAGGCAAGCTGGAAACCAATACAATTTCATGACAACTACACACACATGAAAATCAGCAGGCTGGTTCAACTCTCCTGGAAGGAGGCATAACGATATCTCCTGGTAGATTCAAGGTACCAGTCAGGGATCAAAACTTGAGATCTACAGTATCGGAAAGAGTAATTGGTAAAATAGTAATGTTAAATAAGTCGGTAATTGCAAAGAACCTAAGCAGAAGTCTCATCTGTAATTGAACTAAAGAAAGTATACAGGTCCCAGATCTGGTTTACAATGATGGGGAAGCAAAGGGGAAACACAGTGGTCTGGACTGTTTAGGATTAGGTGTGAAGAGCCTGATTTAACATTAAAACGCTTGAAACTTGCCAGTTAACTTGGGTAACTTCCAACCTTAGCCACATATTTCTCAGTATGTAGAGACTAACTTAATAGGTGTTATGGTAAGTTCGGAAGTTTTACAAGTACTCAAATGACCTCCTTGTCCCTAGAATCCTCTATTTCTTCAGGCCAACCACCTCCATGTTTATTGTCTTGCATATCCCACTAAACATAACACTTGTAATACTTTTAAACAAATGTGATAAACTTCCTTTCATTGTAATCTTTCCTTTGCAATAGCCCAGGGGAAAAATATCATTTGCATTAATTTACATTCCTTCCTCTAGATAATTCTAAATGAATGCTTTTTCCATTTTTCCACCAAGCTGTTATGCAGTGAGGAAAATGACAATCCAATTATAAAGAAAAGTGTCCCTATATATCCGTATTAGGTGGTGGGTGTTACCTGCTTCAACATAAATTTCTCCTCATTAGTTCTTCCATTCACTACAACAGTTACTCTGAACTTCTAAGTTTCTTGTTTGTGACAGTCATTAGCATTGTTAGTAAAGCATTTCTCATTTTCCCCTGCTCTTGGCACAGAATAGGATTGACTCCCGATTGGAACTAGATAACCATTCTGGTCAGCAAAGTCTGAATAAAGTGTTATTTCTGGGTCAGCAGGTTTTACTGGTGATCTGAGACCATTCAGATGTCTCTACTGGCACACAGGAATGAACAGCACTGCAGATGGTGCAGCTCCATCAGCCTTGATGCCCAGTTTTACACAATGAATGGACTTCTCACCTGGCTACATGCTATATGCTCAAACAAGAATGAGCATATAGCATTAATGACACACATAACTGCTATTTACAGACAATGAGATTTGTGCTTTGTTCTTTTTATGAATATATAAACTTGCCCAGACTATCTGCTTGCATGGAGTTTAGTAGAAAAATCAGAAACTGTCATGTAAGAAACTCACCCAACCCTTGTTTGTTTCTGAAGCATCCTAACAAGTATCTTCCATTCTGTGTGAACTTAATTTCACCTGTGCTCCAGATTTTACTTACTCAATTCCTATGGCACCCTCCTTTTATCATCTTCTATCTTGTCTATGTAACCTACCCCTTCTATTATACTGAGATGACGAAAAATTTATCTCTGAAACTCTGTTCTGTTTCATCGTTCTACTGGTTTATCTTTGCACCAATCTCACATTGTTTCAATTATTCTATATTTGTGACAAGTCTTTCAGTATAGTAGTATGGAGTAAATATTCAATCTTAGGATTCTTTTTCAAGTTTTTTGTTTGTTTTTGTTTTGTTTTGTTTTGTTTTGCTATTTTTGACCCTGGGTATTTTCATATGTATTTTTGAACCAATATGTGATTTTGACAAATATTATTATTGTAGGTGTTGCCTACAGTTTAATTTAAAATAAGCATCTCTATATCATTGTGTTTTTCACATATGAATGTGATACATATTTATGTTTACTTTGCTCCTCTTTAATTTCTCTCATCAATGTTGTATAATTTTCATTTAGTGACCTTTTGTTTGTTTTGGTTGTTTACGATAGCTTCAGTGTTTTTTGTATGATCGTAAATTGTATTATTTTATTTTTTTTATATTTAATTGTTTGTTTCCAAATATAGCTCAATCATCTTTTGTGGTTTTGAGCATAAATGCTTTTTAAATATTGTATGAGATTATTATGTCTTCTCCTCTCTGTGTATATAGCTTTTTGATACTACTGTAATTTTTTAGATTTAAATTGATATAAAAAGTACAACTGTCCAGGCTTAATGGTTCATGTCTGTTATCCCAACACTTCTTGAGGCTGAGACAAGAGGATTACTTGAGCCTAGGAGTTTGAGACCAGTGTGGGCAACATGGTAAAGCCCTGCTTCTACAAAAAAACAACAAATAAAACAACAGCTGGGCTTGGTAGCACATGTCTGTCATCCTGGATACTTGAGAGGCTGAGGTGGGAGGATCGCTTCAGCCCAGGAGGTTGAGGCTGTGGGGTGCTGTGATTGTACCACTGAACTCCAGCCTGGGTGACAGAGCAAGGTGCTGCTTCCAAAGGAATAGGAAGAACAACTAATTTTACATATTGGCCAATCGTACACCAAATTGCTAAACTTACATATTTTTTTCAGACTCATTAGTAGCACTTTAATTGGAATGCTTTCCATTTATATTGAATATAATCACTGATAATTCAGTACCTATCACCATACTCTCCTTTCTGTCTGATTCACCTGTTCTATGAATATGTATCTCTAACTTTTTGCTTTATCTTGGATTGATGGAAGGTTGTTAATTCATTTATCCCTTTATTAACTTGCTATTATTGAAACTGTATTCTTGTAGCTTTACCGTAAACTTTACACATGCATCTACGATAACTTAGAACTCTTTCACTCCACATATATCTAACTTCACTTTTGTGCTATTATTTTGACTCATATTTTAATGGAAAATATATTTTAAATATAAATAGGTATAATTATTTTGCATAAATAATAATTTATATTTGCCAACATTTAGACTTTCTGCTTATCTTCTTTTTTTTTCCTATGTGTTCATGTAGGACAAATGTGATAAAAAGTGTGAATTTCTCACTTTAGAGTTTTTATTTCTTTCATAATTATTTATTATAGTGTTTCCTGGAACTGAGTTATCTCAGTTTTCCTTGTGTCAAAATACTTTTATTTTGCTATATTTTAAATGTAAGTGCATCTAAAGTAGTGAGTTAGCCATTTTTTCTTGCAGCACTTTGAAGATATAATTTCCATTGTTTTATGGTTTCTATTATTTCATTTGGGTAGTCATATTTGTACTTTGGTATTTATCTACTATTCTTAAAATAATCAGTGTGACTTATACTATTTATACCTTTGAATTCTTTCCCGTGTCTTTTTATAATATTTTTGTGTTTTTTCACATTTTTCCTATGCTCAAATTAAAAGATGTTTTATACTGACATATCTTCTCAGCTACCAGTCTACTCTTCTGCTCTAATTTGTTATTGGAACTGCATGTTACATTAAATATCATTATATTTCTTGGTCATTGAAAGTTTATGTGATATTAAAAACAGAGTCTAAACTTATGGTACAGTTCTCTGCCATTTTATCTTTCTCCTCCTCTTTTGTATGTTTTCCCATTTCCCACAGTTATTTTCTGAGAACTTTAGTACCTGAATAATCTGTGCATTACATTCTATTGTCTATTTGTACTCCTTGGTTGGGCCACTTGATTCATTTCCTTAGCATAGCTGTTAATTTTAATTGATAGCTGAACATTTTACGTAAAGTATTGTAGAGGCTCTGAATAATGTTTCATGTTAATTAGGCCTTTAAAGAGAAATCATTCTTTTCTGGTAGGTAAATCAATATTCAAATTCATCTAATGTAGGTTTGGAACATATCTAAGGCTATTTTGCAGTTTTTGTAAGTCAAGTCATCTGATTTGCAACTTACCCCTAAAATTTAACCCTCCAGGTAGTTCCAAAAGACTAGGGTATTTAACATTTTCCATCTACTCTGGCATGTTCTGAACACTAGTGACTGTCTCTTTAATACAAAAACAATAAAAGTAGATCAAGGTGTGGTATTCTCCCTGGGGCAGACCATAGACTCCTCAAAAGTGGAGTGTCAGTGATGAGAAAGCTGAGGAGCACATTTCTGCTCTGAGTCTTTCTCAGAGTTGACAGCCTTTCATAGCGCCTTTGATACAGGCCTGAACAGTACTCTCAGGTGTAGAATATGCTGTCTCCAGAAGCCAAAAGGAGCTAGCAATGTGTTTTTGGCTGTTTTTACTTTGTTTTGTTTTGTCTTTGCATGATGAGCACTGCAAAACAAAACAAAAATGTAGCTACTATTGAGCTTCTAAATGATGCTGGTGCCCTTTCATTAGCACATTCTTTTATAACAGTGATAAAGATATTTTCTGAATTTTCCTTTGGAACATTGTCATGATATGTTTACATGTTATTTACTCAGTTTTCCAAATATTTTGTTGTCTTCCTTCACCATCAGGAAATTTGTATGTCAAACTCACTTAGCAGGTAGGCATCAGTTTTTCCATACTTTTTGGAAGCATCTTGGTAGAGTAAGTTTGCAAAATCTCTTGGAGTCCTTACCAGGATTTTTTATTTTATATTTTGATGCTTCACCCCAATCAATAACATTTGCTTTTCCAGTCTTATATTCTATCTGCCTCATCAAGATTAATTTTTGATATGGTTTGGATCTGTGTCCCCACCCAATCTCATATTGAATTGTAATTTCCAGTGTTACAGGTAGAGCCAGGTAGGAGGTAATTGGATCATTGGGGTGAAGTTGTCATAAATGGTTTGGTACCATCCCATCAGTGTTTTTCTTGTGATAGTGAATGAGAGAGTTATCACGAGATCTGGATGTTTTAAAAGTCTGTGGCCCCTCCCTCCATCTCTCTTTCTCCTGCTCTGGCCATGTAGGACATGCCTGCTTCCCCTTCACCTTCCACCATAATTGTAAGTTTCCTGAGATCTCCATAGAAGCAGAAGCCACTATGCTTCTTGTATAGCCTGCAGGATCATGAGCCAATTAAACCTCTTTTCTTTTCTTTATTTTTTCCCATTTATTTATTTTATTGCATTTTAGGTTTTGGGGTACATGTGAAGAACATGCAAGATTGTTGCATAGGTACACACGTGGCAGTGTGATTTGCTGCCTTCCTCCCCATCACCTACATCTGGCATCTCTCCCCAGCTCCCCAACCCCCACCGTCCCTCCCCTATTTCCCCTCAACTGACCCCAGTGTATAGTGCTCCCCTCCTTGTGTCCATGTGTTCTCATTGTTCAACACCCGCACACAGACTGAGAAATTCCTTTATAAAAGTGCAAGAATGAACTAATACAATTTCATGCATCAGAAGAGAGGTGTCTTCTACAGAATCATAGATTTCAGGGGAACCTGGAATTGAAGATTTTGTGGTTCATTGCCTCTGACATCTACATGCCATGTGCCAGGGTCTCATTTTCCAACAACGGCTCTGCTGTTGGCAGAGATGATTTTCCTTGTTGGTGGTTGAAACTTCTTTGGAGATTTGCTACAATTAAATGTTATTAATAATTGTGCCTACTCTTTACCTTTCTTTTATTACTGCTACTGGAAGAGATGAAAATATGTTATCAAAGATGCTCTTTAAGTGTCCCACTTGGCTTTCAATTTCCTATTTATTAGTATGACTAATTGGCTATTTTTCCTGGAATTTTAAGAGTTCAGTAATAACTGTCCTATCTCACTTACCTTACATGTTCTTTTTTTCATACTTTTCAAACTCCTGATAAATTGTATGAGCTCGTTTTTTCCTTACACTGGCAAACCATCCAAATTCATCACTGGTCAAAGGTGTAAATATCTTCCTGTTACTTTGTGCATGGAGCTATCTGTGTTTTATCTACTAACCAGTAATGGAATCTTTACTGGAATCCAAGCAGTGGGTGATACAGCTACAAAAGCCACTGCCACAGGTTAGTTTCTTCGAGTTGCAGATTCTCAGACAAATTTTAGTATATAGGATGTTTGTTAGGAATTACCATTGGTATCTACAAATGTAGAAGGGGTTGGGGAAGGAGGATTAAGTGAAGAGAAAATTTGGGCTTCAAAAGAACACTCATCTGCTTCAGCCAAACCCAAAGAAGCCTTAGAGCAGAAATATCCTCTTAGAGTTCTTTCATGTTAGACTAAAATAGCAGGGCCCTGACCAGTCTTTGCATGTGGGTCTGGAAGTGGCTCCCTGCAGCTGAGGCAATCCTGAATGGACTAACAGTTGAAGCATGTTTGCCGGCAGCAATCCAGCTGTGAAAAAAATGTCCTTCCCTGCAGAATGATCCAAGTAGTGCATGTCTATGTTCAGAAAATATCCGTCTTATTTTTTTTCATGTTCTGAACATGTTTTAATTTAGCAACATTATAATAAATGACCAAACTAAACCAAAACCAAAACAAAACAAAATCTCTCCTCACTTTTGAGTTTCCTTTTAGCACAACTTCTTAGCTTTTCTTCTTGGACAGCTTAATATTTGGTGAATAGATGAAGAGGAAAATAATTATATAATTATGTCGACTACTCTTCTTTGTGCTTTCATTCTGTTTCTGAGGTCTACGTTTCTCAAGGTCAGGCTTCCTTGGCAGCGCCCCAGTGTGATATATGGAAACACACAAACAAGCACACACATATATATTTCAATTATTGTACTGAGAAATGGGGCACATTGGTCTGGTATAAGAGATTCCATCAGTATCAAAAATAGAAAACTTCCTTACTATTTAAACTGTATTGAAAATTATTTAGTAGCTTATTTCTATCACACACTTGAATGTCACCTATGATGCACCACACACTAGATAAAATAATCCTATTAGATTCGTGGAGTTTAACTCAATTGGCTTCACTTTTTCATCTTAGGAAGCAAGAGTAAGTAGGAGCACACATGGAAAGTGCCAGCAGTTCTACACTTCTCTTACATGATCGGACTTAGAGACAAGTAAAAACATTAATGATTTAGACTATACAGATGGGTTGAATGATTTAGACTATATACAAATGGGCTCTAATCTGAAGTGGCAGAGGATAACAATGTACTATATATGTAAAAATCATTATATTGTATATAAACTGGTATTTCCTTGCATGCCAGGTAATATTTTATTCCTCTATACTAGAAAATTAAATATTTTCAAGATAGGAAACTTTGCATTCAAAAGAGATCAACTCTCTAGAGAAAGAGAAATCATGAAACACATACACTGTATTTAATCAATGTGAAGTATTAAAAAATAATACATTTGATCCTAATTTATTATACTGCCCCTAAATTAATTGGGTAACATTTCTTGTCAGAATTAATTTGGATTTGTTTTTTGGTTTTGTTTCATTTTTATTTTAATTTTGACATTTAACTTTAAAAACAATACATTTTAACTTAATTTTCACTTTTTTCAGCCAACGTGATATAATATACATATAGATTTAAGAATGATTGCCACAATCAAGATAATAAACCTCACGTAGTTAGCTTTTTTGTTGTGTGAATACTTAAAGTGTACTCTCTGAGCAAATTTCAAGTATAAATTACGGCGTTATTAGCCATAGTCACCATCATGCTGTACATTAAATATACAGAATGTATTCATCTTATAATTGCAACTACATGCTCTTTGACAAACATCTCTCCATTTTTCACAACCGCCAGTCCATGGTAACCACAATTTCACTCTCTGTTTGTATAAGTTCAGCTATTTTAGATTCCATATATATGTGAGATCATGCAGTATTTGTTTTTCTGTGACTGACTTACATCACTTAGCATAATGTCCTCCAGTCTCACCCATATTATTGAAAATGGCAAGATTTATTGCTTTTTTAAGGCCAAGTAATACTCCATAGAGCATATCTCTGTTTCTCTTCTATCTCTCTATCTATCTACTGACCTCATTTTCTTTATCCATTTACCATCAATGGACACATAGATCATTTCTATATCTTGGCTATTGTGAACAAAGCTGCACTGAACATGAGGTATTACTGTTCTTGATTTCATTTCCCTTAAATATACACCTAGATGTGGGATTGCTAGATCAAATATGGTAGTGTTATTTTTAAATTTCTTAAGAACTTCTATACTATTTTTCATAATGGCTGTACAAATTTATATCCTCACCAATAGTGTTCAAGCGTCCCCTTTACAGCCTGAGCCTTCCTAACAAGTTTGAAGTGGTATCTCATTTGGGTTTTTTGATATTGCACTTTCTTGGACATTTATATGTCTTCTTTGAAAAAATGTATATTTAAGGCCATTGCCCAGGTGGGTGATTTTTTTTTCTGATATTGATTTGTATAAGTTATTTGTATATTTGAATATTAACACTTTATTAGCTAAATAGCTTGCAAATATATTCTCCCATTCATAGGTTACCTTTTATGTTCTAGAATGTTCTCTTTCCTTGTTTGGAACTTTTTAGTTTGATGTGGCCCCACTTGTCTATTTTTGCTTTTGTTGCCTGTACTGTGGAGTCTTTTTCAGAAAATATTTGCTAAGGCCAGTATCAGCTAACTTTCTCCCTAAGCTTCTTTCAAGAAGTTTTATGGTTTAGGGTCTTACATTTAAGACTATTTATTTCGAGTAAAATATTGTATGTATCATGTAAGACAAGCAACAAATTTCATTTCTTTTTACATAGATAGCCAGTTTATTCAACACCATTTATTGAAGACACAATTATTTTCCCATACTGTATTCTTGGTGCCATTGTTGAAAATTAGTTGGCTGTAAATGTATGGGTTTATTTCTGGGCTTTCTATTCTGGCCCATTGGTATATGTGCCTTCTGTATACATATATTGGTTTTATTCCAATGTCACAATCTTTTGATTACTACAGCTTTATAATATAATTTGAAATCAGGAAATGTGATGCCTCCAAATTTTTTCATCTTCCTTAGGATCACTGTGGCTATTTTAGTTTTGGGGGTTCTATACAAATATCAGATTTTTTTTCTGTGAAAAATACCTTTGGAATTTTAATAAGATTAAATGTTAACAGGGTTTGAATTCATAAATCAATTTGCATAGTATAACATTTTGGGTAGTAGGACAACAGTCTCCCAAAGCAGGACTTCCTCCCAGCTGCTATCAAGGGCTGGCATTGCATGTTTGCAGGTTTTCCAGGTGCATAGCACAAGCTGCTGATGGAGCTACCATTCTGCCATCTGGAGGATGACAGCCTCTTCTCACAGCTCCACTAGGTAGTGCCCCAGTGGGTACTGTGTGAGGGCTTCCGCATTTCCCTTTTGCATTGCCCTAGTAGAGGCTCTCCATGAGTGCCCCGCCCAGGCAGCAAACTTCTACCTGGACATCCAGGAATTTCCATCCATCCTCTAAAATCTAGGTAGAAGTTCCCAAACCTCAATCCTTGATTATTGTGCATTCCCATGCTCAACACCATTTGTATACTGCCAAGGCTTGGGGCCTGCATCCTCTGAAGCAATGGCCCGAGTTGTACCTTGGGCCATTTTAACCATGGCTAGAGTGGCTAGGATGCAGGGTACCAAGTTCCAAGGCTGCACACAGCATGGAAACCCTGAGCCTAGCCCATGAAACCATTTTTCCTCCTAGGCCTATAGGCCTGTGATGGGAGGAGCTGCCTCAAAACTCTCTGACATGCCCTGAAGAAATTTTGCCTATTGTCTTTGGTGACTAACATTTAGCTTCTCATTAGGTATGCAATTTTTTGCAGCTGGCTTGAATTCCCCCTCAGAAAATTGACTTTTCTTTTCTATGGCATCATCAGTCTGCAAACTTTTATGCTGTTTCTCTTTTAAAATGCATTCTTTTGACAGCACCCAAGTCACCTCTTGAATGCTTTCTTGCTTACAAATTTCTTCTGCCAGATACCCTAAATTGTCTCCATTTTGTTCAAAGTTCTACAAATATCTAGGGAAAGAGCAAAATGTCACCAGTCTTTTTGCTAAAATGTAGCAAGAGTCACCTTAACTCCAGTTCTCAAAAAGTTTCTCATTTCCATTTGAGAACACCTCAGCTTGGATTTAATTATCCATATTACTATCAACATTTTGGTCAAAGCCATCTAACAAGTTTCTAAGAGGTCCAAACATTTCTACATTTTTCTATATTCTTCTGAGCCCTCCAAACTGCTCCAATCTCTGCCTGTTACTCAGTAACTTCCACATTTTTGGGTACCTTTAAAGCAGTACCCCACTCTCTGTACCAATTTACTGTATTGGTCTGTCCTCATTCTGCTAATAAAGACATACCCAAGACCGGGTAATTTAAAAAAAAAAAAAAGGTTTTATGGGCTCACAGTCCCACATGGCTGAGGAGGTCTCATAATCATGGCAGAAGGTGAAAGGCAAACCTTACATAGAGGCAGACATGAGAGCCAAGTGCAAGGGGTTACTCTTTACAAAACCAGCAGACCCTATGAGACTTATCCACTACCATGAGGACAACAGGGGGAAACCAGCCCCCATGAATCAATCATCTCCTGGTGGGTCCCTCTCACAAAATATAGAAAGTATGGGAGTTACAATTCCATATGAGATTTGGGTGGGGACACAGCCAAACTCCATAAGTTAGTGTTTAGTATAATTAGTTTCTATATTGCCATATTAGTTCTAATATTTTTTAATGAAATATTCATAATTTTCTCTATGTAAAACAAACTTTGATGTCCTTTGCATTGTTTGCTTTTTTTCCAAAGTCTCTAAAGTCTGATATTATTTCTCTACTTATTTGTGTCTATTATTTGAACAGAACTATTTACTAAATTTGTTTTTCTGATACTGAATTGTAAAGAACAAAGAAAATATAGTATTACTATTTTTAATATCACCACCCTACTGTATCAAAGATTTTAGAATAATATAACCTGTTGTTTTTACTGTGGTTAGCCAGTCTATTACAGCCCTGCCAAGTGTAATTTGGTGCTGTTTATCTAAATGATACATTTTTAACTTTTATTTCCACAGAGAAATAAAAAGCATGCATCACATATTGAATTGCTGAAATAGTGAGAATTATTTTGTAATTTTTCAATATTGAAATATTTATTCTATAAAAGTTTAATAATATGTTATAATTGCTCATTGTCTCTCTCTCTCTCTCTCTCTCTCTCTCTCTCTCTCTCTCTCCCCCCCCCCCTTTAGCTCTAGCCATGCATTTCTTCACAGTGGTGATGCATTCTGAGAAATGCATTGTTAGGTGAATTTCTCACTGTGCAGACATCACAGAATGATGATGGCATAGCCTAGCTGGTATAGTCCACTACAAAACTAAGATATAGTGTATGGACTATTGCTCCTAAGCCACAAGCCTATGTAGCATGTTTCTGTACTAAATTCTGCAGTAAATTGTGAAACAATTGTAAGCATGTGTGAATCCAAGCATATCTAAATATTGAAAAGTAAAATATGATATAAAAGATAACAAATAGTACACTTATATAGGGAACTTATCACTCATGGAGCTTTCAGTAGAGATAGCTGCTCTGGATGTCAGTAGGAGGTGAGTGAGTGTGAAGTTCTAGGACATAGTTATAACTATATAAACACAGGACACTTAGGCAACACTAGATTTTAGAAAAAATATCTTTGTCTTCAGCAATAAATTAACCTTTACTTACTGTGACATTTTACTTTACAAATGTTTAAATTTTGTTTGAACTTTTTTTTTTTTTTTGAGACAGAGTCTTGCTCTATCCCAAAAGCTGGAGTGCAGTGGTGCATCTGAGCTCACTGCAACCCCTGCCTCCTGGGTTCAAGCAATTCTCCTGCCTCAGCCTCCTGAGTAGCTGGGATTACAGGTGCCTGCCACCATGCCCAGCTAATTTTTTGTATTTTTAGTATAGACAGGGTTTTGCCCTGTTGGCCTGGCTTGTCTTGAACTCCTGACCTCAGGTGATATGCCCACCTCGTCTTCTCAAAGTGCTGGGGGTTACAGGCATGTGTCACTGCACGCAGCTTATTTTAACTTTTTACTTCTTACAATAACACAGTTTAAAACACCAACACATTGTACAGCTGTACAAAAACATTTTTATATCCTTATTCTATAAGCTATTTGTCTATTTTTAAATTTTTAAGAGATACTTATTTTGCACACCTTTTGGTTAAGAGCTAGGACCCAAACACAAGCATTAATTTAAGCTTATACGGAATTAGAACTATCAACATCACCGCCTTCCACCTCTCCGTCTTGTTCTACTGGAAGGTCTTCAGGAGCAATAATACGTATGGCACTGTCATCGCCTACGATAACAATGCCTTCTTCTGGAATACCTCCTGAAGCACCTACCTGAGGCTCTTTTAGAGTTAACATTTTTTATTTTATAAGTAGGGGGATTACACTATAAAATAACTTTGAAAGCATAGTAATAGCAAATACATAAACCAGTAACATCTTTGTTTATTATGATGATGAAGTATTACATACTATGTATAACTGTATTGTTAGATTTTTATACACTAAGTTTGCTTGGAACAGCATCATCACAAACGCATGAGAAATGTGTTGTGCTATGATGTTATGACAGCTACGACATCACCAGGAGATAGGGAATCTTTTTAGCTCCGTTATAATCTTGTAAGACCACTGTCCCATTTATGTGGTCTTTCATTGATCAAAACATTGTTATTCAGTGCATGACCAAATATCTGTCTTTGTATGTGTAGTATATGACAGTTTCTTACAAAGCAGTAGTACCATTATCTTTTTCTAATACAATTAGCAATCATCCCAAAATGTAATGTAATACACAGTTCATATTCAAATGTCTCAAATCGTATTTCCCAGCTATTTTGTTTTACAAACTGCAATCTAATCAAGCCTTTTTCGGTTACATTTTTTGCTACATTTTAGTGCCAATTTTTATCACTTATAACACTGAACAATGGACCCAACTGTTGTTGTTGATGTTTCAAAACATCGATTTTTGAGAAAACTAAGTCAGTTTTCATGTAGAAAGTAACAGGTCCTGGATTTGTTTGATTGTGTTCCTATGCTATTTCATGTGTTCTTCTGCCCCTGAAAAATCTAAGTTAAGTCTAGAGACTTGGCTACATTCCAGCTAAATTGTGTGGCAGGGACTCTTCATAAGTGAAGATGTCTACTTCATACCATGTTATCTCAGGAGCCACTAAATGTTCTTTTGTCTCACCCTCAGAGATTATTTTTGTATCACTTGGTTAGTGACTACTAGCTCTACCCATTGTAAATGTCTATTATTCATTTTTAATTGCTAATTAATACATCAGGTCATAATTTGAAAACATAAAATGACTTATTTCTTAATACATTTTCTACTGTTAATTTTCAGCTTCATAGATGAGCCTCACCTTAATTTATGACTACACTGAGGGCTGTAAAATGATGATTTCTAAGTTTTCCTGCTGTATTTATTAGCAGCTGTTACTCTGTAAATCATGTCACTATGGATTCATGAACTTCTTTATTTCTACATGTTAATCACATAATGCTCTCTAGGTGCTAAAAGTATCCCAAATGTATACTGTGAGAACCGCTTTAAACTTGCCCCTGTGAACTTTAACATTACGGTTACTTTCTGTTTGTTTTGTTTATTGTTTACATCCTGGAAGAATAAGAGATCCAGATTAATGCTATACTTTTTCTGCTTAGGCTTGGCATCAACCATTTCTCCAGAGGTATGTGATTCTTCTTATTAGGTAATGACATTTAAATACAAATGAAGTTGAAACATATGATTTTTTTTTTTTTAATAGAGTCTCACTTTGCTGCCAGGCTGGAATGCAACGGTGCCATCTCGGCTCACTGCAATCTCCACCTTCCAAGTTCCACCTGATCCTCCTGCCTCAGCCCCACAAGCGGCTGGGATTACAGGAGCACGCCACCACGCCCAGTTGATTGCTGTATTTTTAGTAGAGAGAGGGTTTCACCATGTTGGTCTCAATCTCATGACCTCGTGATTCACCTGCCCCGGCCTCTCAGAGTGCTGGGATTACAGATGTAAGTCATGGCACCCAGCCTAAACACATGTTATTTAAAGACAATGATCTGGGTGCTGGCTCTATAATCATTGCTAAAGTGTCATTTATTTTAGACCTAAAGGTATGATTTTATGTTAACGTGCAATTCAAATTACAGGACTTTGTCCTAAATAAAAATAATTACTTTTATTTTATATTTGTTTCTACATTCTTTAAGAACAATGAAAATAGTGAGATCTACTTACAGTAATATATTAGATACACATTCTAGAATATAAATGTTTATTTTCATATAAGGAAATACATATAAATTTGTATGTTTCTATATATAATAGTTTAAACACTGCAATATGAATGTCACTACTATAAGTAAACCTGACAAATAAAATATAAGACATTTTTATGTTTTAAAATTTTTTTAAAAAAAGGAAAAACATATGAAGAACTTAAGTCAAAACACTTTGTTCCAAATTACTTGAAACAATTCTTTCCTCTATAAATTAGTCAGGGGTCTCTAGAGGGACAGAACAAACAGGATAGACGCATATATGAAGGGGAGTTTATTAAGAAATATTGACTCACGTGATCACAAGGTGATCTTCCACAATAGACCGTCTGCAAGATGAAGAGCAAGGAAGGCATTCTCAGTCCCAAAAACCCCAAGAGTAGGGAAGCCGACCATGCAGCCTTCTGTCTGTGGTCGAAGGCTGGAGAGTCCCTGGCAAACCACTGGTGTAATTCCAAAAGTCCAAAACCTGAAGAACTCTGAGTCTGATGGTTGAGCGCAGGAAGCATCCAGCATAGTAGAAAGGTGAAGGCTAGAAGACTCAGCATGTCTACTTTTTTCACCTTCTTCTGCCTGCTTTATTCCAGCTGTCCTGGCAGCTGATTAGATGGTGACCACCCAGAGTGGGGGCGAGTCTGCCTCTCCCAGTCCATTGACTCAGCTGGCAGTCTCCTTTGGCAACACCCTCACAGACATACCCAGGATCAATGCTTTGCATCCTTCAATCAAATCAAGTTGACACTTAATATTAACCCTCACACTCTATGTGGTTGTATTCTGAAATTTGACATATATTTTAGTTTATTAGTTTTCCTCTTCAATACAATTTTAATTTTCCCTGTGAATGCAATTTTATATTTTAATATGTAAAATTTATCCATATATGTATCTATATCTAATAATGAAATTTCAAGATAAAATTTTAATACCCTCATTATGTCTTCACTCTAAAACTATTCAATCATGCTATCATGCTACAATTAGGCTGTGTCCAAGTGTTATGAATAAAACTGTAATCAGTAACGTTGAACATGTGCTGTTTCCTATTTATGGAAATATTTCTCTATAGATTGTTGGTTTGGAGGATACACACATATATAATATTTTCATATGGTTTCTGTTTTCACTTCACAGGCTTTATACTGTTTTGGACTCTAACTGACAATAGTTAAGAGTTCCTTTCCCCAGACTTATCATCAGAGTGTGCTGTGAGTTTTCAATTGTTGCCAAAATGACAGGTTAATAATGGCATCTCAGGATCATTTAATCAATGTCCAATGTAGTGAAAGAGAATGTGATGCTTCGGATAGTAAGTTATAGATTCAGAATAAAACCCATATATTCTTTTCCATTTTTGTTCAGTGGTGGATTCTCTGATTAACTTCTCAAATAAAATGTACCTCATCCCAATTAAAACAACTCTGAGATGGGACAGAACTACCAAGTAAGTCATTTTAAGTTGTTAGAGGAGATTCATACAATTTCTGAGCTGTTACATTGTATAAAGAGTATCTTCTGTGCAATTCCTATAAAAACCTGTACACTTAAAGCTGCTAAATTATGACTAGACAAAACATCAGTTGGAGCAGGCAGCCTTTGTGTTACGTAGTTAGACCATAGCTCCAACACTTATGTCATGCATTAACGTTGGAGAATAAGATAAAAAAAGCTTCCATCAATGTTTACTTATCCGGTAAGAATGGCAGCTCTAGGCCAAGTGTGGTGGCTAATGCCAGTAATCCCAGCATTTTGGGAGGCCAACGTGGGTGGAGCATCTGACGTCAGGAGTTTGAGATCAGCCTGTCCAACATGACAAAACCTCGTCTCTACTAAAAATACAAAAATTAGCCGGGCATGGTGGCGAGCGCTTGTTATTCCAGCTACTCAGGGGGCTGAGGCAGGAGAATCATTTGAACCTGGGAGGCAGAGGTTGCAGTGAGCCAGGATGGTGCCACTGTAATCCAGCCTGGGCTACAAGAGCAAAGGTCCGTTAAAAAAAAAAAAGAATGGAAACTCTAACCAATGACATTATAACTACATTATATTCAAAATAAAATTATGATCTAGAATTAGAAATAAAAATATGAATTCTCTGCTACTTACATCATCTGCAGAGGGTCAAGCATTGAGTAATAAAGATACGATTAGATCTCATTTGTTTTGAATTCCAATCTTCTTTCTCATAATTACCATTGTGGGCAAATATGATGCTGGCAAATTCAGAATGACAAGATGTTGATCTTTCCCCTTAACTTTCCCATGGAATAAAAAATAAAGTATAAATGACTCCCAATTTTGTCCTTTTAGTAAAAGACTTAAAGAAGCATTTAAAAAGCCAAGACACTAATAAGAAATTATATCATTAAATAATTCTTCATGATTATAAAGCAAAATTGAGCAGTATAGTTATTTTCTATGCCCAAGAGGCATTGGCATCATCAATCTCCAATCAGGCACTAGGGGGCAGTAGTGCTCCTCTTATTCTGTGTTGTCCTATGGTTTTTTTGAGTATTGCTGGCTTTTCAGGGTTTTTCTACGTTGATAGCTAGATATTGTATACTACAATAAAGAGTTTTTTTTTTTTTAATGTGTTTCTCTGCTATAGATGATTTTTACATAATTATGGTGTAATGAAATAATACAACATATCATTTCAATAGTTTTACCAAAAGAATTTTACTACAGCACAAATACAGGAATTGTTTCTTTTTCTAAGTAATCTAAAAACAAACGATAAAAATGTTCCATGCATACCGGAGAAAAAAGAGAAAACTCCAAAAATACATCACAAAACGAAGGCATCAGATCATGAACTAAAGTAATTTAATTAGATAGTGATAAAACTATGAGATTGTTAGAACATACGATTTAATTATATAACAAAGATGATAGTACTAGTTAATACTTAGCAACAAGTCATTGAAATTCAGAAACTGTATTAATTTTAGTTCTGTTTGGCAAATAACGAGTAATATACTTTCCCTATTTTAAATAAATTTAATTTATAAAGAAATATATAAATGGTTTTAAAAGTACAGTATTTTATTTAATATTCATGCTAATTACTTAGTAGAAAAGTAGAATTATTAAAATTATTTAATGTAAATTCTATACAACATAACTTGTGTTTGATATTTGTTCTTCTTGTTCCATTTCTATCTTGCTTTTTAAAATTTTACTTCTCCTATTCACTTATTAATAAAAATAAGTTAACTTTTGAGAGGACAATAAATAAATCTCTAATAAAACAAAACAGTGGATTTCATTATTTGTGTATCACCTATAACACTCCCCAACTGATAAAAACAATAATGTGTTTTGGCTACCTAAAAGATACTGTCATTATGTTTAAAATTGTATTTTTCTACTTAATATATTGGCTTCTGGTTTACAAATTGAGAAAGAAACGGACTTTCTTCTGCTATTTTTTGTAATGTTGTTAGTACTAGTAACCTTAGCATGAAAATATACATGCTATTATCATTAAAAATAAAAATGTTGAGTGGTAAAGAAGTATAAATGACAAACCATTCTATAAAAGTCCCAAGCCTCATCTTCAGCTGGTGTATTATGTATCTAAAAACTCCACCTTCACACTAGTGTCAGGTACTTCCCAGGTACAATTTGTTCACTTACTTTCTTTAGCTTTAAAAGACTGGAAATCTCTTATAAAAGTACAGAGGAAATACATAATAGTAGTGGTTTCAATTGCTGCAAATGGATTGCAAACAAGCAGATCAAACAATATTTTAAAAGCCATCCAGATACCCAGAAGAGCATCCCTACTCTACCTTTGTAAATGCAGAAAGGGCCCTTGTTGGGAAGTCAAAGAATACCTGGAAAACATCTCAGCAAAGATAAAATTGGTCATCCTATATATTTCACTGTTTGAATTTCCAAACACGGTTTAATTTTCCATATACTTTGCTTACTGAAATAGAAGAAATGTTAGCTTTTGTTTGATGATGGGCTTCTACAAAAATAATCTATGAAATGGAAAAAATCAAAATGAGGGCATTAACTGTGAATCTCTAATTACCTTTCTAACCAGAATATTGATTCCTGATATCTCTTGTCCTGGTAACACTGAAGAAATCAGTGTTGGACTCACACATGGACATCCATGGCAAGTGAAAGACAGGAAATAATGTTGTATACATTACAATCACAGTTTCTCAAATGTACAATAGAACACCAGAACTTGTTCATCAGATCTGACAGTAACTCTGTACCTGTTGACCAATCTCTTTATCTTCCAATCCTCCCTATTCTTCTCTCTGGTGAAACTAGGCCTTGTTTTAGGTCTTACAGCAAAAGATTTCTGCTACTCCTGTTCAGTGTGCTGTTAGCTGTGGATTTGTCATATGTGACTCAATATCTTGAGATATGATTCTTCTGTACCTAGTTTGTTAAAAGTGCTTACGAAGAAAGAATGTTAAATTTTATCAAATACTTTTTTGAAAAAAAAAGTCTACTGAAATGATCATTTGATTTTTATTCTTCATTTGTTAATATTATGTATTACGTTTATTGATTCTTGTATGTTGAACCATATTTGCACTCCTGGGATAAATACCACTTTATCACAGTGAGTGAACATTTTAATGTAGCATTAAATTTGATTTGCTAATATTTTGTTAAAGATATTTTTATCTATCTTTATCAGAGAGATTAGCCTGTAGGCCTTTTGATTTGTTTTGTTTTGTTTTGTTTCTTCTCTGGTTTTATTGTCAGTATACAGCTGATCTCATAGAATAAGCTTGGAAAAATTTCCTCTTCTTCAATTTTTTGGAAAAGTTAGAATTAGTATTCACTCCTCTTAAATATTTGGTAGAATTCAGTAGTTAAGCCTGTAGGTCCTGGGCTTTTCTTTGAGGGGAGTTATTTTGTTACTGATTCAATCTTATTACTCATTATTGGTCTGCCTAGACGTTTTTATTTCTTCATGATTCACCTTTGGTAGGTTGAATCCATGAATTCATTTATTTCTGCTGGGTTTTCCAAATTGTTAGAGTATAGTTGTTCATAGCAGTCTTTTATGATTCTCTGTATTTCTGTGGTATCAATTGTAATGCCATCTTTTTAATCTTTAATTTCATTTATTTGGGACTTCTCATTTTTAAGAAGTTAGTCTAAATAAGGTTTGTTAATTTTATTTATCTTTAAAAAAAAACTATTACTCTTTGTTATTTTTTATTCTCTGTTTATTTTTGTTCTGTTTTTAATAACTTTGGGTTTAGTTTGTTCTTGTTTTTCTAGTTACTTGACATGCAATGTTAGATTTTTAATTGATGCCTCTCCTTTTTCAGTGTAGGTATTTATTGCTATAAACTTTCCTAAAAAATTCACTCTTGCTGTATATCACAGATTTTAGTATCTTGTGTTTTCAATTTCATTTATCTTATTTTTTAAATTTTTATTTCAATTTCTTTATTTACACATTGGTTGGTCAGCAGTCTGTATTTTAATTTTCATATACTTGTGAAGTTTCTGAGGTTTATCCTGTTAATTTTTAGTATTATGCAATTGTGATCAGAAAAGAAAGTATATGTTGTCTTAATTTTACATTTATTCAGACATTTTGTAGCTTAACATCTGATCTATACTAGTGGATGTTCTCTGTGCGGTTGAGAAAATTGTGTATTTTGCGGCTGTTGCATAGTATTTTCTGTCAATGTCTATTAGGTTCATTTGGCCTGGAGTGTAATTTAAATCTATCTCTTTTCTTGTTGATTTTCCATCTGAATGATCTGTCCATTGATGAAAGAGGGGAGTAGAAGTTTGCTATGCTTATTGTATTGCACTCTCTCTCTCTTTTTAGATCTATTAATATTTGCCTTTTATATTTATGTGTTCTGATATTGGAGACAGATATAATTATAATTTTTTTTATCTTTCTGAATTCATCCTATCATTATTTTCATTATTTAATGACTTTCTCTGTCACTTTTTACAGTTTTTGAATTAAAGTCTATTTTATCTCATGTTAGTATAGCCATTCCTTCTCTTTTTGGTTACATTGCATGGAATATCTTTCTCCATTCTTTTCATTTTAGTCCGTGTCATTACAGGTGAAGTGAGTCTTTTGTAGGCAGAATACATTTGAGCCATGTTTTTAAATTTCTTTCAGCCACTCTACATATTTTATTGGATAATCTAATCTATTAACACTCAAGGTAATTATTGTTAGGTAAGGTCTTACTATTGCCATTTTGTTAATTGTTTTCTAAATCATTTTTTCTTCTCTTACTAGCTTCTTTCATGGTTAAGTGATTTTCTCTGGGAGTGTGTTTCATTCCTTGCTTTTTCATTTTGATTGTATCTATTATAGGTTTTCCTTTCATGGTTATAATGAGGCTTACAAAATTATCTCGTAGTTATATTAAGATTATATTAAGCAGATAATAACTTAATTTTGGTCACACACACACAACAAAGAAAGAAAAACAAGAGGAAATAAATACTACTTGTTACTTCAAGGCTGAACTCTGGCCTTTCTTTTCTCTTTCCCAAGTTTCTATCTAGGGAAACTGGGGAGTCATGTCACAAACCATAAAATCTCTTAAAATATATTTTTTATTAATCTAGTATAATGTGGCTTACTTTTTAACCTGACTCAGGTATAAAAACATCACATGGCAGATAGCAGATCCCCTAATCTTAACTCAAGCATTTTTCTACTGACTTTGAGTCTTTAAACAATAGCATAACTCTCTCAGCTGATTGCCCACTAAAGAATTCTTAAAATCCACCTATGATTTGAAACCCTCACTTCAAGGCATCTCACCTTTACAGACAGAACCAATATATACTTTCCACATATTGATTTATGATTTTACCTGTAATTTCTGTCTCCTTAAAAGTATAAAACCAAAACCTAACTTGACCACCATGGGTGCATTTTCTCACCACCTCTTGAGACTCTGTAATGTCAGACTTCAGTCACTCAATAAGTATCTTTAAATATTTTGGGAGAATTTGTTTTTCTTACATCCCTTCCTCCCCCTCCCTCTGAAATTTGAATATACGATGTAATAATTTTCACTTATTTATATTGCATGTCCTTTAATAAATTATTGTCGTTTTATCTTTTAACCCTCATAATAAAGACATAAGTGATTTATAGCCTTATGAACATATTATTAGAGTATTCAGAATTTCACCGTGTACTTCCTTTTACTAGCAAGTTGTATACAGGCATACCTCATTTTATTGCACTTTGCTTTATTTTGCTTCACAGATATTGAATGTTTTGCAAATTGAATATTTGTGGCAGCACCGTAATAGAAAAGTCTATGGACGCTAGTTTCTCAACAGCATGTGCTCATTTTGTGTCTTTTTGGTAAATTTGCAACATTTCAAGCATTTTCATTAGTGTTACAACTGTTATGTTAATCTGTTATCAGTGATCTTTGATGTCACTTTTATAATTGTTTTGGATCACTATGAACTTCACCGATCCGGAATAGTCAACTATTTCTATGTGTTCTGACTGCTCCACTGACCAGTTGTTCTCATCAATCTCCCCACCATCAGGCCTCCTTATTTCCTGAGACATGACAACACTGAAATTAGACCAATTAATAACCCTTCAATGGCCTCTAAGTGCTCAAATGAAAAGAAGAGTTGCATGTCTTTCACTTTAAATCAAGAGCTAGAAATGAGTAAGCTTAGTGATGAAGACACGTCTAAAGCCACAATAGGCTGAAAGCAGGGCTTCTGCCCCAAAATAGCCAAGTTGTGAATGCAAAGGAAATTTTTTTCTAAGCTTAGTGTAGTGGCACTGTCATAGCCAATATTATTATCAAATATAAGAGAATTAAAATACATATACACATTTTTAAGTCACATTCTGTCATAATGACTTCTAAATGACTTAACTGTCATTTAATTTCAGAGTCCTGTATCCTCTCAGATTCAATAGGGAAAATTCTTTTCTATGCTCACATAGAATTCGATGGTTGATGTCATGTAATTGGAAAGAATGAAGTGATGAGAATGACCACATTCCTGCCATATTTGCCATAAACACGTAGAGATGATTAAATCATGTTTTGGAAAACATTTAAGACTTGGATAACTAAAGGAAGAAGATAGGTGTCAAATATAAATTGAGAAAATTAAAGGCAAGGTGTTTGATGCTGATGTCATGGCAAAGAAGAAAAGAGAAGACCTGGATATACACACTATAGGTTCACCAAGGGCTTAAAGCTGAAGTTCTAATGCCCATGCCGGGGCAGGAGCGGTAATAATATAGCTACAACTCCAAGTATTAAATATCAAATAAGAAAAGAGACAAACTATACTAAGAAAGAGGAAAAGTATAGACTGAATAAAAGCATATCATATGAGAATTAAAAATATATATATTTTAAAATTCAATTTGCCTTATCTGACTCTGCAAACTTACTTCAAAGCTCTGTGATGCCTTCAGTTACTTTTAATATTTTTTTCAGTGTTTTCAGTGATTTCCAATTTTCTTGTCATTGTGAGGATAAGAATTAATGAATACTGCTTTCTTTCCAAATATATACTCTGGCATGGGATTTTGTTAGGAACAATTGATCTGGGTATGTCTCATAAATGATTAAATAATTTAAATGTTCATTCCCAAGGATGCATTCAATCTAAAGGTGGAGTTCTTATGTATTGATTGTAGAAGCATTTTACATGTTGTTTACACATATAAATGTGATAGCTAATGGAGTTGTACAAGTAATTTACACATCACCTTCTATTCCTAGTGATATTTCAAGGAGCACATCATTAAATGTTCTTTTGAGCTGCTCTCAATTACATCATCACTTTAATAAAATGTCAGTAAGGACACATTTTGACTCATTTCAAGGGTCAAGGCTTACTCCAAGGTAAGGATGAGCACCATATGTCTGAAATCACATCCTGTAACTTCAGCTTATCATATAA
Source organism: Sapajus apella (assembly GCF_009761245.1). Lineage (NCBI taxonomy): Eukaryota > Metazoa > Chordata > Mammalia > Primates > Cebidae > Sapajus > Sapajus apella. The sequence continues at coordinate 15,625,888 of NW_022436951.1, forward strand.
ATATGATTTTCAATCCACAACTGAGTCCATGCCACCAATTAAAAACATTAAATATAGAAATTATACAACTCCAATGTTACTAACAATTAGCACACATTTTATGTATGTTTAACTTTTTAGTACTCATTGAAGGTGGAATTATGTTGTACAATGTTAGCTTTTTTTTTTTTTTTTTTTTTTTGAGACGGAGTTTCACTCTTGTTACCCAGGCTGGAGTGCAATGGTGCGATCTCAAGCTCACCGCAACCTCCGCCTCCTGGGTTCAAGCAATTCTCCTGCCTCAGCCTCCCAAGTAGCTGGGACTACAGGCGTGTGCCACCATGCCCAGCTAATTTTTGTATTTTTAGTAGAGACAGGGTTTCACCATGTTGACCAGGATGGTCTCTATCTCTTGACCTCATGACCCACCCACCTCGGCCTCCCAAAGTGCTGGGATTATAGGCATGAGCCACCGCGCCCAACCAGCTTTGTGTATTAACACTATTATGTTTAACTCTAAGAGGAAGGTACATAACTAAAATTAGTTCTACATAAAGTATTAATGGCTACTCCTATAGGAACAGATAGCGTGATCAATTTTATAATGATTGATTTTATAAATTTGTGACGGAACTTTATTTACTTTTTGGCTTTGTTACCATGCACCTTTTTACTTTATTTTACAGAAATTTTATCTATGACTGCCAGCATTTCCAGATTTACATGATTCCATTTTTACAATTAGCAGTCTCTGAGAAATGAGATTTTCTTTCTCTTCTTCACAGGGTAGAGGAAAAGGTCTGATCATTCTTGTTACTTTGCACAAATCCACATAGACCACAAAGACAAAGACTTGAACGACAGTTTGAGTCTTGACAGAATGCCTTGTAATCCCGTCAGAAAAGGAGAAGGTGAAGGTGTCTGTACAGGCTACTCCAAGGACTGTTACATTCTCGTCTGTATTCACTGATGAGGCTGTCAGGAGAGAGTTTTCATTGTCTCTCAGATTCTAGGGAAGTATGAGGCTTTCTGTCCCATACTTCTTGAAATAGAGCTGTGGAATATAAGATAACGTAGCCGCAGTGTAGAATGGACTCCTCATCAACGGGATATCTGTCCTACAACTCACATGACAGTTTTTGGCCCCTTTTGTTTGTGTCATCCCTTTTTGTGTGTGCGACAAGGATAATGAGGAGGTGGTACCTTAGATTTCTTCTTCTTTTTGTTGTCTATGTAAGCAATAAACTGCCTAATGTAAAAATGGCTGTCTCATTAAATTTTTACCAGTCAGATCAGTCAGGCAGTGGCCTTGCTTTGTCCTATGTGTTATTGACACAAAAATAAAATGCCCATGTAAGTTGTCATGGAAAGAGAGAGAGAGAGAAGAGGTAATGTTTTTTAATAATGTGTAGAAGAAATTCAAAAACTATGGAAGACAAAAATATTAAATTGCATCTAATATACAATTCAACAAAAGATACTTTTTAAGACTTAAAAAAACTTACACATTTTATATGTATTAGTTTTCTATGGCCACTGTAACAAATAACCAGAAATTTAATGGTTTAAAACAATACAAGTTTATTATCTTTGAGTTTTGGGTTGCTCTAAGGAAGAATCCATTTCCTTGCCTTTTCCAGCAATTAGAGGCTGTCCACATTTATTGGCTCATCATTCTCTTCTCCTATTTTCAATGCCAAGAGGATTGCATCACTATCACCATTCTTCTGTCATCAAATCTCTCTCTCACTACAGCTGAAAAATGTTCTCTGCTTTTAAGACTTATGTAATTAGATTGGGCTCACACAGATAATAATAATCCAGGATAATCTCCTTATCTCAAGGTCCTTAGTGTAACGACATCTTCAAAGCCTCTTTTGCCATGTAAGGTAATATATTCACAGTTTCTAAAGATTAGGATGTGGACATCATGCTAGGTTGGGAGGGGGTTATTCTGCCTATCACACTTTACCCATGAGAAATTGCTGAGAAAAGTGCTCAGTTTTTTTTTTTTTTTTTTTTAAAAAAAAAAAAAAAACATATTTGTGGTTGTGCTTTTGGCAATGCTAGTGGGAATGGATAAAATTAAAATTGAGTCCACAGTTCTAAATCCATGGAAGAAAGCTAGAGTTACCACAAACGGATGCTAGCCGAAAATAATGAAAGTATCATGGTCATTGTGAAAAGCAGAAGAACAGATGGACCATTCAGGACTCCAAGTGGTCTGACATGCAGAAACCTCACTGAAAATGTATGACTCTCATGCATTAAATCAACAGGCAGTTAAGCAACCAAGCAACAGGGAACTAAGTACGTAATGGGTAAAGGTAAGATTTCATTATTAAAAACATCTGGGTCATCACATGAACCACAGTGCTCAAAGAACATGGCCCTGTCCTGTCTCTAAACCTACGCAATAAATCTAAGCACTCTTAAAAAACACGTGGGTGAGCCTCCCAAGGAATTTTGCTATTGCATCAGATATGTTTATAGGAAATATTGATCTGACCCTTCCCCAAATGCCATTGCCACTCACTCTCTAACCAAGTAAGTAACTCCAAATTAGCAGAAGTTTCAGCATGTAACTTTGGCTGATCTTTCAGCATCAATTTGATTGTTTAGTGTCCTTACTTAACCTGGTGTTGATTATATTAAATATCACTTTAGCCAAAATCAAAGATGTCTAATATGCAGATGTTTTGATTCCTTCCTTTAATCTTTTTAAAATTATACTTTAAGCTCTGGCATACATATGCAGATTGTGCAGGATTGTTACACATGCCATAGGGGATTGCTGGATCCATCACCCCATCACCTACATTAGGTATTTCTCCTATTGTTATACCTCCATGATCCTTGCCCTCCCCACCCACTGCTATCTCTCCACTAGCTCCCCCATGCCTCAACAGGCCCCAGTGTGTGATGTTCCCCCCACTGTGTCCATGTGTTCTCATTGTTCAACACCCACTTATGGGTGAGAACATGCGGTATTTGGTTTTCTGTTCTTGTGTCAGTTTGCTGAGATTGATGGTTTCCAGCTTCATTAATGTCCCTACAAAGGACATGACCTCATCCTTTCTTATGGCTGCATAGTATTCCATAATGTATATATGCTACATTTTCTTTATACAATCTATCATTGATGGGCATTTGGGTTGGTTCCAAGTCTTTGCTATTGTAAACAGTGCTGCAATGAACAAACATGTGCATGTGTCTTTATAATAGAACAATTTATAATCCTTTGGGTATATACCCAGTAATGGGATTGCTGGATCAAATCGTATGTGTATTTCTAGATTCTTGAGGAATTGCCACACTGTCTTCCACATGGTTGAACGAATTTACACTCCCACCAACAGTGTAAAAGTGTTTCTATTTCTCCACATCCTCTCCAGCATCTATTGCCTTTGGATTTTTTAATGATCACCATTCTAAGTAGTGTGAGATGGTATCTCAATGTGGTTTTGATTTGCATTTCTCTAATGATCAGTGATGATGAGCATTTATTCATATGTTTTTTGGCCACATAAATGTCTTCTTTTAAAAAGTGACTGTTCATGTCCTTCACCCACTTTTGATGGGGTGGTTTGCTTTTTTTCTTGTAAATTTTTTTTAGTTCTTTGTATATTCTGGATATTGGTCCTTTGTGAGATGGGTATATTGCAATTTTTTTCCCCATTCCGTTGGTTGCTGATTAGCCCTAATGATTGTTCCTTTTGCTGTGCAGAAGCTGTTAACTTTAATGAGATCCCATTTGTCTATCTTGGCTTTTGTTACCATTGATTTTGGAGTTTTAGTCATGAAGTCCTTGCCTATGCCTATGTGCTGAAAGGTATTGCCTAGGTTTTCTTCATTGGTTTTTATGGTGTTAGGGCTTAGATTTAAATCTTTAATCCATTTGGAGTTAATTTTAGTGTAAGGTATAAGGAAAGGGTCCAGTTTCTGCTTTCTGCACAAGGCTATCCAGTTTTCCCAACACAATTTATTAAACAGGAATCCTTTCCCCATTGCTTGCTTTTGTCAGGCTTGTCAAAGATCAGATGGTTGTAGATCTGTGGCATTACTTCCAAGGACTCTGTTCTGTTCCACTGGTCTATACCTCAGTTTTGGTACCAGTAGCATGCTGGCTTGATTACTGTAGCCATGACAAACATTGATGTGAAAATCTTCAATAAAATACTGGATAACTGAATTCAACAGCACATCAAAAAGTTTATCCATTATGATCAAGCAGTCTTCATCCCCGGGATACAAAGCTGGTTCAACATATGCAAATCTATAAATGTAATGCATCACATAAACAGAACCAAAACAAAAACCACATGATTATCTCAATAGATGCAGAGAAGGCCTTTGAAAAAATTCAACAACCTTTAAGATAAAAACTCCCAATAAACTAAGTATCAGTGGAATGTATCTCAAAATAATAAAAGCCGTTTATAGCAAACTCACAGCCAGTATTACATTGAATGGTCAAAAACTGGAATCAATCCCTTTGAAAACTGGCACTAGACAAGAGTGTCTCTCTCACCATTCCTATTCAACATAGTATTGGAATTTCTAGCCAGAACTATCAGGCAAGAAATAGAAATAAAGGATATTCAATTAGGAAGAGAGGAAGTCAAATTGTCTGTATTTGCAGGATGACATCATTGCATGTTTAGAAGACCCCATCATCTCAGCCCCAGATCTCCTTAAACTGTTAAGCAACTTCAGCCAACTCTCTGGATACAAAGTTAATGTGCAAAAATCACAAGCATTCCTATATACAAATAACAGATAAACAGACAGACAAATCATGAGCCAACTTCCATTCACAATTGCTACAAAGAGAATAAAATACCTAGGAATACAACTAACAAGGGACATGAAGGACTTCTTCAAGGAAAACTACAAACCACTGCTCAAGGAAATAAGAGAGGACACAATCAAATGGAGAAACATTCCATGCTCATGGTTAGGAAGAATCAATATCATGAAAATGCCCATACTGCCCAAAGTAATTTATAAATTCAATGCTATCCTCATCTAGCTACCATTGAGTTTCTTCACAGAACTGGAAAAAATCACCTTAAACTTCCTATGGAACCAAAAAAGAGGCTGCATAGCCAAGTCAATCCTAAGCAAAAAGAACAAAGGTGGAGGCATCACACTACCTGACTTCAAACTATACTACAAGGCTACAGTTTTGATTCCTTACACATTGCTCTCAATCCTTTCTTTTGTTTACATAAATAAATAAAATAAAATTTAAAAATAACAAGTCTTGAGAATGACACCACAAATGTTAATTGTAATCAATTCTTGTCTTCCATTGGAGAAGCAGTTTTGAACACATTCCCTGCTCTGGAGCCTAGAAAGGGCCCTTAGAATTGGGAATAATACTATTAATCTTGTAAAGTTGTGTTCCTTGGTATCAGGGGTGTGCAAACTAAAACAGGGCTAGTGAGGGCAAGCTCACTTGCTGTCCATTTTGTAAATGGGTTTATTGTAACCCAGCAATATCCAAACATTTACATATTATCTATGGCTGTTTTTGGCATTGTAATGGAAGACAATTATTTTCAACAAAGTCTTCAGGGCTCACAAAGGTTAAAAAACTCTCTGTTCCTTTATAGAAAGAGTGTGTTAACTTGGTTTTATGATAACATGAGCGAAGTATAGGAAATGAAGAGTTCTTTGAGCCAGTCAAGCACAAGTCAAGGAAGCATGAGATGGGCAAGCTGGCTGGCTTCTTGTGTTAATGTGGTCTGGAGAAAAAAAGAACAAAAGCCAGTTACTCAGACTATAACTACAGTCAATCAAGATCAAAGGCCCAAGGAGCTATTCTGCTTGAGTGTGTTTGCAACCCCAAATTTACGTTTGCTTGATATTCATGCACTGGAGTGAATAGAAACATTTCCAAGTAGACCATAAATTGGAAATCACAGATTGATGTGACCATATCTTCCAAGTAAGTAGGTGTAAGAACCAATTGTAACCAGTAGAAGGTTGGTGGACCACTTTATAATCAATGGCTAAATATGTAAATTCCACTTCAACCACCAATCTCAATATTTTGAGACAAAATGAGGTTCCCGGAACTGAATGTCAATTTGGATACTAGACGTCAAGTATAAACCCCTGAACTGACTGGACTCAGCCTCACTTGGTTATAATTCTTTTTTATACATCAAATTCAGTTTAACACTAAAATTAAAATTTGCTAATTAAGAATATAGAACATTTTTCTATATTTTCTATACAATTAAGATAATATTTTCTATACAATTTTCTATACAATAAAGATCATGGCCTTTAAAATGTCTTTTGAAAAAAAGCATTCATTTGAAACTGAATGAATTTTAGGCCAGAGATATTTTGAAAAAAAATAATGAATATGATTCCAATTCAGTTGTCACCAAAAAATATCCATTGATCTTGACGTAAGCTTCAGTACCTATAACATTTTATGTTACAGCATACATTTGATTTGAGAAATTCAGTATCAATGGCTTTTACTACTGGCAATTGGCCGTGGGTGTCATGATATGAAATATTTCACTTGTGCAAAATCAAACCAGTTTTCTGTTGAAGAAAGATATCTAAATCTTGAGCATTGACTTTTCATTTTAATAAGGCATTGATGCCCTTGATTCATCAACTATATTCATTTATTACACAACTGTAAGATATTATGTGAGAGTCATGAAATTCACTATGAAATAACAAAGTTTTGGTATTAAGCATCTCAATTATTAAAAATTTCCAATAAACATGAGTAGGAAGCAATCAGAGCTCCATGTATGAACTCCAAAATTTTAGTTTTTTTCTATTTAAATATTGTAATGTCTTATTTCTCCTACGTTGCTATCAAGTGTTTCTAGATACCCTCAAATCCATAAAAATTCAGTTTGGGCCAGGTATGGGGGCCTATAATCCCAGCACCTTGAGGGGCTGAGGAGGGCGGATCACCTGAGGTCAAGAGTTCAAGACCAGCCTGGGCAACATGGTGAAATCTTGTGTCTTCTAAAAATGTGGTGGCAGATGCCTGTAATCCCAGCTACTCGGTAAGCTGAGGAAGGAGAATCATTTGATCCCAGGAGGCAGAGGCTGCAGTGAGCCAATATTGCACCAGTGCCCTCCAGCCTGGGCAACAGACTGAGACTCTGTCTGAAATAAAAACATAATAGCAACACAAAATTTTCTTAAAGCCAGTTTGCTTTATCAAAACTTATCTCTGTTTACCCATCTTTTTGTCTCAGTTTCCTGATCACTCAACCAAGCTCTCTTGGGGCAATTGGAAAATAAAGGAATTTGTGTTAGGTCCAACTACTTGACAATTTTCTTTAGGATTTAAGAATCAAAATCTTTGCCTTTAGCTTTTGACTGGTTTCTTATTTAAAAGACGGGCTGATCATAGAACCACCGGAAATATAGATTACAGATTAGTTTTGCCTCCACAGCCAAAATTCAATCCATTATTTTCTCCTCATCACATTTCTCCTCTATACACCTGCTGCTCCAGCATTTATCAACACATCTTCCTTTCAGATGTTATCTCAGTAGCCTTGTCATTGGATAATCTTATGTAACATGTGATATAATTGCTTAAAATTAACAAAACATCTTTAGCAAAACTTTCATAATCTGCTTCAAGCTGACTTTTCAGCCTAAATTTTCCTTTTTCCTCTTTGCCACTTTCTTCTCCTACTCTTTTTCTTTTTAGGCATTAAGACTCATCAAACCTTCAAAACATAATTCAAATGTTGTCCCCACTGAAGTGTATTCCCTGTTGATTGTTGATTACAACACTGGGACCATCAGTAGTCAGGCATTTTCAGTGAACTCATCTCTTTGTAACAATCAAAATTTTCTGTTAAAGCCCTTGTAGGCGTGTCTTTTTGTATTTAGAAGTAACATGAGCACAGAATAATACAAGGGCTTTAACAGAAAATTTAACAGAATAATACAATTATTATTTTATTAATAATACAATAATAAAAACGTGGGAACTTTTAAGAAAAGCTTTCACTCCTAACCTGGTAAGTAGACAAAGTTTACTGAGTATTTCTTTTCTTGACTTGGACAATTTATTTTTGACCACTTTACAAAGAAATGTACAGATATAAAGCTTATTTCTGCTATTTGTAAGTAATCCCAGTTCAGTTGGTAAATCCACATTAACAATACTTCTTTGGAAGTGAAGACGTCATAGTCAGGAATGTGCTGGCCAGATTCTGTTTCAGATCTCTTTTTCCATAATGGTCTGAAGCAATTCTACTTTAAATCAAAGTTGTTTTTTTTTTTTTTTTTTTTTTTTTTTTTTATTTTACTTTAAGTTCTGGAGTACACGTGCAGATCTTGCAGGATTGTTACATAGGTATGCACATGCCATTGTGGTTTGCTAACTCCACCCCCTGTCATGTCTTAGTGCTATCTCTCCCCAATCACCGCAATCCTTGCTATTGCTCCTCTACCCTCCCACCCCCAACAGACCTCAATGTGTGATGTTCCCCTCCCTGCGTCCATGTGTTCTCATTGTTCAACACCTACTTATGAGTGAGACCATGTTGTGTTTGGTTTTCTGTTTTTGTGTCAGTTTGCTGAGAATGATGGTTTCCAGATTCATCCATGTCCCTGCAAAGGACATGACCTCATCCTTTTTTATGGCTGCATGGTATTCCAAGGTGTATATGTGCCACATTATCTTTATCCAGTCTATCATTGATGGGAGTTTGGGTTGGTTCCAGGTCTTTGCTACTGTAAACAGTGCTGCAATGAACACACATCTGCATGTGTCTTTATAATAGAACAATTTATAATCCTTTGGGTATATACCCAGTAAAGGAATTGCTGGGTCAAATGCAATTTGTAGTTCCAGATCCTTGAGGAATTGCCATACTGTTCTCCACAATGGTTGAACTAATTTATACTTCCATCAACAGCGTAAAAGTGTTCCTATTTCTTGTCTTTGGATTTTTTAATGATCGCCATTCTAAGTGGTGTGAGATGGTATCTCAATGTGGTTTTGATTTGCATTTCTCTAATGACCAGTTATGATGAGAATTTTTTCATGTTTATTGGCCTCAGAAATGTCTTCTTTTGAAAAGTGTTCATACTCTTCACCCACTCTTTGGTGAGTTGTTTGTTTTTTTTTTCTTGTATATTTGTTTTAGTTCTTTGTAGATTCTGGATATTAGTCCTATGTCAGGTGGGTAGGTTGCAATTTTTTTTTCCATTCTGCTGGTTGCTGGTTCACTCTAATGATTGTTTCTTTTGCTGTGCAGAAGCTTTGGAGTTTAATTAGATCCCATTTATCTATTTTGACTTTTGTTGCCATTGCTTTTGGTGTTTTAGTCACGAAGTCATGCCTATGCCTATGTCCTGCATGGTTTTGCCTAGATTTTTTTCATTGGTTTTTATGGTGTTAGGCCTTATGTTTAAATCTTTAATCCATTTGGAGTTAATTTTTGTGTATGGAATAAGAAAGGGGTCCAGTTTCTGCTTTCTGTACATGGCTAGCCAGTTTTCCCAACACCATTTATTATACAGGGACTCTTTTCCCCATTGCTTGTTTTGGTCAGGCTTGTCAAAGATCAGATTATTGTAGGTGTGTGGCATTACTTCCAAGGTCTGTGTCGTGTTCCATTGGTCTATGACTCTGTTTTGGTACCAGTACCATGGTATTTTGATTACAGTAGCCTTGTAGTATAGTTTGAAGTCAGATAGTGTGGTGCCTCCAGCTTTGTTCTTTTTGCTTAGGATTGTCTTGGCTATGTGGGCTCTTTTTTGGTTCCATAGGAAGTTTAAGGTGTTTTTTTTTTTTTTTTTTTTCCCAGTTCTGTGAAGAAGGTCATTGGTAGCTTGATGGTGACAGCATCGAATCTATAAATTACTTTGGGCACTATGGGCATTTTCATGATATTGATTTTTCCTAACCATGGGCATGGAACGTTTTTCCTAACCATGGGCATGCAAAAAAATGTGTCCTCTCTTATTTCTTGAGCAGTGTTTGTAGTTCTGTGTCCTCTCTTATTTCCTTGAGCAGTGGTTTGTAGTTCTCCTTGAGGAGGTCCTTCATGTCCCTTGTTAATTGTATTCCTAAGTATTTTATTATCTTTGTAGCTATTGTGAATGGGAGTTGGCTCATGATTTGTCTCTCTGTTTGTCTGTTATTGGTGTATAGGAATGCTTGTGATTTTTGCACATTGACTTTGTATCCAGAGAGTTGGCTGAAGTTGCTTATCAGCTTAAGGAGATTTTGGGCTGAGATGATGGGGTCTTCTAAATATGCAGTCATTTATTCTGCAAATAGAGACAATTTAATTTCTCCTTTTCCTAATTGAATACCCTTTATTTCTATTTCTTGCCTGATTGCTCTGGCTACAACTTCCAACACTATATTGAATAGGAGTGGTGAGAGTGGACAACCTTGTCTAGTACCTGTTTTCAAAGGTAATGCTTCCAGTTATTGCCCATTCAGTATAATATTGGCTGTGGGTTTGTCATAAATGACTGTTATTATTTTGAGATATGTTTCATCGATACCTAGTTTTATTAAGAGTTTTTATCTTAAAGCGCTGTTGAATTTTGTCGAATGCCCTCTCTGCATCTATTGAGATAATCATGTGGTTTTTGTTTTGGTTCTGTTCATGTGATGCATTACATTTATAGATTTGCATATGTTGAACCAGCTTTGTATCCCCGGGTTGAAGCCTGCTTGATCATAATGGATAAACTTTTTGATGTGCTGTTGCATTTGCTTTGCCAGTATTTTATTGAAGATTTTTGCATCACTGTTTATCATGTATGTTGGCCTGAAATTTTCGTTTTCAGTTGTATCCCTGCGAGATTTTGATATCAGAATGATGTTGGTCTAATAAAATGAGTTAGGGAGGATTCCCTCTTTATGTATTGTTTGGAATAGTATCAGAAGGAATGGTACCAGCTCCTCTTTGTCCATCTGGTAGAATTTGGATGTGAACCCATCTGGACCTGGACTTTTTTTGGACCTGGACTTTTTTGGGTTTGTAGGCTATTAATTGCTCTCTCAACTTCAGACCTTGTTATTGATCTATTCAGGTACTCAACTTCTTCTTGGTTTTGTGTTGGGAGGGTGTAAGTGTCCAGGCATTTATCCATTTCTTCTAGATTTACTGGTTTGTGTGCATATAGTGGTTTGTAGCAATCTCTTATGGTAGTTTGTATGTCTATGGAATTGGTGGTGATATCCCCTTTTTCATTTTTTATTGCATCTACTTGATCCTTCTCTCTTGTCCTTTTTTGAAACAGTCACACTCTGTAGCCCTGGGTGGAGGGTGGTGACTCAATCTCAGCTCACTGTAGCCTCTGCCTGGTGGGATCAAACAATTCTCCTGCTTCAACCTCCTGAGTAGCTGGGACTACAGGCTGGTGCTGTCATGTCCAGCTAGTTTTTGTATTTTTAGTAGAGACGGGGTTTCACCATGTTGGCCAGGCTTGTCTAGATCTCCTTACTTCATGATTCACCCACCTTCGCTTCCCAAAATGCTAGAATTACAGGCGTGAGCCAATGCACCCAGCCTGAATCAAAGTTTTGTAACATTTTTGTCTCTGATTTGAGTTGTAAATCTCATTTCTTCTTCTACCCTTTACACTTGCCAATATTGCTGAGGCCAGTATCTGAAGGAACCTTTCACCATCATTTAAATTTGTTCACATCTGAGATGTAGTGATTCCCTGTCTCAGTTGAGTCTCACAAACTCATGGGAGCTAAAGCCATGAATTGCAAGTTAAATCAACAGAAAGATTTAAATGGCAATATCGATATACAATTTATGTGTAATTTTTATTTGAAAATTCTGAAAACAAGTACTTTTCATAGCTTAGCATTAAAAGTTGTACATTTTTTTTAAAAGTAACAGCTTAAAATAACACAAATTTATATCAACAGTTCTCATGGTTGCGGAGTTGGGCATAACCTAGCTGGGTCCTCTGCTCAAGGTCACACTAGGCTACCACCTTTGCTCACTGTTCTCTATTCTTATCCACAAGCTTGCTCGGAGAATATTCTGCCTCCAACATCATGTAGGTGGTTGGCAGTTTTCATTTGCCTGAAGCCCTGTGGCTAGAGCCCTGGATCCTTACTGGTTATTGGCTGGAGACTGCTCAGCTTCTAGGGGCTGATGCACTTTGTTTGAAGCTCTCTGAAGCTTTGCAACATGGCAGCTCACATTTTCAAAATGAGTAGGAGAATATCCCTATCTTTAGGAAGACGCTACCCTCCTTAAAAGGTTTTATACGACAGAATAATGTCCTGTTTAATTGTTATCCTGTGCATCAGTTGATACCACTCAAGTGATTTGAGTGGTATATACCACTCATTATATCTGTAAAATCCTTTCAACTTTATCAAATAAAGGAAGCTTATCACTAGAAGGCCATTTCATTGTATTTGTAGATCTTCCCACTATCAGGGGGCAAGTATATGTCCTGGGGGTCATCTTAGAATTCTGCCTAGAACAGATGATTTAAAATATTTAAACAAATTAACATTATTGAAACTTAATGGTATGAGACCTGGGATTTACTAGCTTTGCAAAAGTATTCAGGCAGACCCGCAGGCAGGAAGCGAAATTTTTCTGAAATCCAGTTTCCTAATTTAGGAATTAGGTCAATCTAGGTCAAATAAACACAAAGGCCCTACTTGTAACTTACATGCATAAGTTGACACTTACAAAAAAAATTTTAGTAACTTGGAACAAGTTACTCATTAGGTTGGTGCAAAAGTAATTGCGATTTTTGCCATTGAAAATGAATTGATCAATATTAAGATATAAACAATGAAGTAATTTTTTTGCAAGTGTTGGAAATCACAGCAGTTGAACTTTTCTAATCTATAATTGACTTAGACTCTCAGGAGTCTATTATGGCTACATAATGCTTAAAGTTTTCCCGATGTTACAATGCTTTTATAACAGATTATATCACTGCTGGATTTGAGAACATTTGAAAAGATAAGCTGTATTTTCTGTAGGGCATCTTATGTTTTTAATTATTTCAGTTTCAAAAATGCTGAGATTACCTATATCTGCATTTCTATAACTCGCTCTCACTCTCTTATATATGTTTGCGTATATATATATATATATATATACACACACATATATATATATATATATATCCATATGTTATATTAGAAGCACTTAAAACAATAAACCTACTATCAAAATCCAAAGGAATATTTTTAGCACTTGCAGAATTAATATATTTTACAGTTGAAGTAACAAATCTAAGGAGTGTTTGTGTGTGTGTTATGTATGTGTTTAAATGAAGGATAGCTGGTAACTCAATGAACATTTTATCATACCAAAATAACAAAAACAACAGCAAATTAAAAGGAATTTTGGGTAACAGCTAGGCAAGTCTCGGCTTTATCTAGGCCTCTCACATGGCTTCTGCCCCTGCGTCAAAGAAGGTCCTCTCATAATTCATGGTCATTACAAAAGCAATTATCCCTTTTCTTCCTGCAATAGATTTTCTAGTTCATTCCCCTTAGCATACAAGAATCTCTTATATCTCCGGTATTTAAAATGTCATCCTCTAATTCCTCTTCTTCCACCAGCTACACACTAGTTCTTAGCTTCCTTTTACAGCAAAATGCTTTGAATAACTATTCATTTCTCGGTTATTAATTCTCTGCCTATTTTCCACTTTTATGTCATTTCAGTCAGGTCTTCTACACAGCTCTTCAAGTCATTCAATACAATCAGCAATTTTCAATTCCCATATTACTGAAAAAAAATCCCAGAGAGAGTCCATTGGCCCACTAGACTCACTGCGATAAACTTAGCTCAAATGTTAATGCACACTTAAAATGTGTTCTGATTTTAGCTAGATAAATCTGATGGCTTTTGGGAACATCTGATAATTTGTTCAGATTCTATATAAAACAGGATTTGGAAAAGTGGGCATTCTTTTTCTGTAGTTCATAGTTACCCTGGTAAGTGGCTGAAGATCTCTCTGAGGATGAATCACTAGATTTTTATTTTTTAAATACACTTATGGTGGTATTACATTTTCCTACATAAGGAACCAGTTCTTTCCTTCAAGCAACACGTTCTGGATGTTTGACCAAAGCTTACATGTCTACTCAAATTCCTTACTAGATTTGGTCCTCTTATTACTGCTCCAACAGTAAGGTGAACTGTCTTTCCTGCTAAATTAGCACTGTCATTGCTCATTTTACTGGGACTCTAGCAGAATCTTTTCTCATTCCAAACAGCCACTATATTAGCTAATTGGCTCTTGAAAATATCTACATGTAATGCACCTACTTTATAACATTCTTATTATGAAAATATTTGTCTTGCTAAAATTTACATGTTTTCATGGATGTACAATATTGGATTTTGGATCTCAAGCAGGTATGAAATTTCTTCGATTATATGACTTTGAGGAGAAACAGTCAAAGGCCATCCATCTTCCTTCACTAAGCAACTGAATCTGTGAGCTTGTTGAAGATAAGACTGACACATTTGTATAATTATAATATCCGTGAATAGCATAACAGAGCTTTGGAATCTATTTGTTTCATGATTCTGTAAGACATTTTTAAATTTCTGTCTTAGTTTTATTTATTTATTTATTTTCTGGTCAACCTATTGACTCAGAAATGTTCTGATAATACTGAGAAATCTTTCATTCTTTTCACATGTTACATGTAGACTTGTCCTTTTCTCCTCTTTATTTTGATCACTTTGAGAAAAAGGATTGTGTCAGTTTCCCATTTTTTTCAAATGATTTTCTTGTGAAGGCACAGTGGATATCACACACTTACAAATGTGCACAGACAGGCAGCAATATCTTTCTATTAGTAAATATACCCTCTATCCTAGTTAAGTAAATATTCAGACCTCATGGTTCTTACAAGCCAGGTTGTCTGACCCAAAAATTATGCTTTTCTCTCAATACCATGTTGCCTTTTTGCCTACATGTTATTAACACAGATTTTGAAAACTTGATGAATTATTTTCTTAAGTATTAGTTATGATAGGAAAGTTACTCAGAAGTATTCTAATGTGTGTTTCATAATAAACAGAAAGATCTAATACTTAACTCTTGAATTAGATAATTTTCCATGCATTTATTTCTAAATCAATAATAAGTAATCATACCTAGATGCTTATGCTCCAAAATACATCATTTCTTTAAAACCACGAGAATATCAGTTTGACAGCATATATATTCAAAAACCTACTTTGGCACAGTAATGTAGAATGTTCTCTGTTACTTATTAGCAAAGTGACCTCAAATAAGTTAGTTGATCACTCTAAACCTTAATTTCCTCTGTTTGAAAATGAAGCTAATGATTTCAAGATTGCTTGAATGTAGAGAAGATTAAATAAGACAAATTCTCTAAATTGCCTGGAGCAGTAGACATTTAATAATTTTATAAAACAAGATGAAAATATTTCATGCAGTGTTGAATTAACATGGACAAACTTTGAATGCCTTTTACTTCTTTGAGTAGATTTTCTTTTACATCAGAAGCAGGAATAAGTTGCTAATAACTGAGTACCTCAAATTATGGAACCCCCATACGAAGATATGTACACATGTGATATTTTTTCAAATAATGAAGTCCAAAGCTGCGTATCATTCTGATGAAAGTTACTTCTAACAGGAAATGCAATTTTGAAATAATTCATAGGAGAACACAGTTTTTAAGACGCAATCTCTGGCTTTGTCTCCATTGAGAAAGAATGACTGGCAAATGTAAAAGTGTGTATTTTCCTCTGAGTTTAAAAAGGTTATCTTTCAGGTTGATTTTAGGATCTGTAAAATGATAATAGCCTGTCAGAGTTGATGTGTTTATGTTGATTTTCCATTGGGTAAGCCACACACCCATTTATACATATTGTATACATATACCATTTATACATATTGTATAAATGAAGGCCCTTAGAGTACCTTACTACGTTTTTGAAACAAATTGCTGTTATTTTGTTCAAAATATTATTTTGAAAAAAGAGCCATAAGACTTGCATTATCAATATCCTGAATATGTTTACACTTTTTAAAATTATCATTTTAATCAGGTGATTTACAATGAGCATAAGGAAATGTTGGAAGTGAATCAAGAAATATACTTAGATTCTTTCAGATCCTAGATATACTGATTTCACAGTACAAGAAGCAACATTTTCTTTTTTAAATCTTTATCTTTATTTTTCATTTTTTGAAGCAACATTTTCTACAAAACATGAGGACATATTAAAGATTATATTACCTTTTAAAAATAAACAAAAAAGTTTAGAATTTAAAGTCCTCTTTAAAAATATATTATTTCAATTCTGATGACAAAATATATTCTCATATATTTGGTATATACAGTTGCAGTTTTACTGAGGATTTTTCTCAAAAATTGAAGAAGAGGGAGAGTTACCTACATCTATATAGAGAAACAACAGCAACAAAACCATAAACCCTGGTCACAAGAGGCAGTTACCATTGTCTCACCATCAAGAAAACTGAGAAAAAATAGTAGTGATAACAATGTCAACACTAACTATTGAGAACAATAATTTGGAGCATGTGAGAACAGGTTTCTCACAGCACACAAAGAGACAAAGCTTTTGCTCAAAAAGAGCTAAAGCTCCCAATCTTATCCTGTGGGCAGCATTTTCTTTGAGTGGTTTAGGAGTACATAATGTTTTAGAATCATTAAAGCAATGAAAATGTAAAAATGTCCTTTTGGAGTTCCAGGGAAGTATTCTTACCGATATGAACTGTAAAATTACCTTATTCATTATCATTCAGTGACAATATTTAGATTTGTCCCACAAAATGCTTCAGGGTATGTTAGCCAAAACCACTTTGATAATATCACGTGTCTATTTACATCAAGAAAAACTGTACATATATTTTTATCTTATTTTCTTTTATACCTATCTACCTCTTTAGTAATTTCTCTTTTATAAATTGTCTCAAACTGGGGTTGAACATTTTGCCATCATCTTTTTGTAATTCCCTGATACAGCTATAAAACTGAGATTATCAGCACCACAAGTATGATTTTGAAATAATCTCCATACTGTTTCTATGGATTTTAAAATAACATTTACAACTGAAAGAGCATTTTTTCTAGGTTAACAGATAACTCAGACTTTTGTTTTCACCTATATTCTTAAAGCTGTCATTTGTTTTAGTTATGTAAGATGTTTGAGAATATCTTTTCTTGAATTCTACCTATACCACACTTACAAGTACTAAGCTTAGCTTTCAGTATATTTTTGTTAGAGATCATAAAAATAGCAAAACATTCAAGTGAAGAAACTCTAGAAAAGATAAAGTATTGACAGGGAATTACATAAATGAGGCTTACTTTTTTTTTTGGAGACTGAGTTTCACTCTCGTTGCCCAGGCCAAAGTGCAATGGCACCATCTTGGCTCACTGCAACTTCTGCCTCTCGGGCTCCAGTGATTCTCCTGCCTCAGCCTCCCAAGTAGCTGGGATTACAGGCACCTGACACCACATCTGGCTAAATTTTGTATTTTTAGTAGAGATGGGGTTTCACCATGTTGGCCAGGCTGGCCTTGAACTCCTGATCTCAGGCGATCTGCCAGCCTTGGCCTCCCAAATGCTAGGATTACAGGAGTGAGTCACCTTGCCTTACCAAAGCTTACTATTTATGTGTTTTTGGCATTATTTTTCTATAGCTTGCATCATATCTAGTATTATAAATGAAAATGTTTGAATGGTTCAGATTTCTTCATAATTAAAATATTACCGTAAAATTTCCACACTTTTATTTAATCTTAATTCTTTAACAAGTTATTTTAAGAAGTGCATTTTAATCTAAATTCAAGAAAACTTCCAAAAATTTAGCTTATTTTTTAATTAATAATTTTCTGACAGTATTATACAGTATTCTATGTATTACTGGTTTGCAATTAAACAAAGAATAAACCTTTGACCTTCAAGAGTTCCAAATAATGTCTATCACAAATATATACTTTAAAAATAATAATATTTGCAATAAAGTGAAGAACAAATCCAGAAATCAGAAAAAAGAAAAAATAAGTCAAAAGAACTAATAAGTGGCAACAGCTTTCTCTAAGAAAAATAAAACACAGTAGGTAAGACAAAAGCATGTTTACTTTAATTACAGCATTCTAGGTAATAACAGACATAATTTATTAAACACCTAGTGTATCATACATAGCTCTGAATATCTAGATTATTTCTTTAAATGCCTATATTTCTTTAAATGCCTATAGTGCTAAACATAATACTAAACAAAACAGACGATGATTTTGAACTTGGTACCAATGACAAAATAATTGGCAATATACACAAACATAATCACACAATCTATTCAAATAAACTACAATATAAAATACTCAAGATGCTCTTTGAGCATGTAAGTAGGCTTCTAGTTTACGTACAGGGGTCTGACAAAGTCTGAAAGGTAAGCATCAGGCAAAGTGATGCTATGATGGTATCAGTGATGGAGACAAGAAAAGATAATGTTCTGAATGGAAGAAAACACAAAAACAAGGTGAGAAGACTTATGAAGGCTCTGAGATTGTATCCTATTTCCAAGCTAACAAGTTAGCAGACACATTTCATGAATGCTAATAAGAGACACACAATGACTGGTTCAGAGTAAAAAGGAAATTACCATAGCACAGCAGGAAGCATGAGCTTCATGTTCATGTTCTTTCACCTTACCTCCTGAAGTCCAGAGAGGAGGCGCTGCAGTTTGCAATAGGACCCACGGATGTAGTACATGCAGTGCATTTACATGACAGCTGGGGGCCACCAAGCATAAGAAACTTGTCTTTTTTAAAGGGCTACAAAGAATCTGCCCAACCTTTGCCTTCAAGAGAGATATCAACTTTATTATATTGAAGAGCAAAGAGAACTGCCCTTGGCACTGGAGGTAGACCCTGTTACTTCCAAGGCTGTTCCTTATACAAAAAGTCTTGAGCAAAAGTTAGTCTAACGGGAAATGTAATGAGTGCTTCTGTTTGCAAGATGTGCAGAAACAGAAAAACCAAGCTTTGGTACAATTTATATGATATCAGATATGTCTTTCCCCTGGAAGGCTGAAATAATTCATCCATGAGTGTATCTGAATATATCCCTCTGGGCTAAGGCCTGGAGAATTGTACTTTCATGATTGTCCCAAATTCTTTCACTCTAAGGATCTGCTGAGACTTTGGATCTCGCCTGAGATACATTTTTATAATTTACATTTTCCCTGGCAAATTGTCTCTTTCAATGAGATATTAAAATTCACTCACATAAGATTTTGTAAAGTGTTTTTACGGTTCTTTTAATTTCCTCTTTCAGGGACTATTATTCCCCTTTCATTTCTAATTTTGAGTGTGTGTGCCTACTTTTTTTTTTCTTAGGTTGTGAATATTTTTTTTTTCATAATGAACTTCTGCAGTTTCAGGGCAATTCTCAGTTTGCTTATTATTTATTTTTCAAGTAGTATTTTCTAATTTTATTTTTATTGTTTCACCATGTTGCTTGCTCTAACTGTGATTTAAATGCTTATATAATGTATTAACCATTAATAATCCTTTCTGTTTCTTTCATCTGTAAATGATCACATTGTGGTGTCTTGTTGTGTTTTGTTTTGTTTCCTAATTGGAGTTTGCACTTTCTGTTTGAGATAAAACCGCTTCAATTACTATTTACCTCTTCTGTGGCCATCTGAGTTCTTTCTGTTTTTCGCAATCACCCATTATTAAAGAGTGGCCCACACAGGCGCCACTTCTCCTAACCTGTCTCTTAGTCTTCACATGTTTTGCCTTCTAATCTTACTTGTGTCTATATTAGCCCTTTACACTCAATGAAAATCTCTCCTTGCTATAGTTTCCATCATATTCCTGTTTAGACCACTTCTTTCCTTCTCCAGCTTCTGAATGTTGGATTCCATTAAGGCTCATTTCTGAAGTCTTTCATTTTCTATTCAAGTTCTAATTTGTAGACAATGTAATTCACTTCTGGGGTTTAAATATGGTGAGAGCGCCAAGATTCCAAACTCCAGCCAGGGCCTCTGGATTCTGAATATATATAATCAACCATCATATATATTTTGTTGATTGAAAGTGCATGATAATGGACATCCACTTGATGTGCTAAGAGACATCAGACTCAACTTATCCAAAATGTATTTGTGGTTTTTATTGTTCTTAGAACCTCACATGTGCTCTCCCTTCTATGTTCTCTATCTTAACATACAGTAATAAACAACCGTCTATCTTGTTCCCACGTTAGAAACTTAGGAATTACTATTATTTTTACTTGTTTCAACTAGCATTCCCGATTTCTCAATATAGTCTGTCAATTGAATTTCCTGATTCCTGATTCAAATTAATTTCCTGATCAATTTTTGTCAATTTTCACCAATATGTAGACATAGTGTATGTATCCAAACCATAATCATCTAACTGGAATTACTGTAACTCTTTCCTTATCTTTCTACTTTCATCCAAATATGGGGCCATCTCCATATTTCACATTTTAGCCATGTAATTACTTAAAAATGTGTAGCTAATCAATTAATTGTATATTCCTCAATAAGTATAAGCATTTTGTGAGGAAAGAAACCATAAGTCTTTTAATCCAGGATTAAGTAGATAAAGTTTATATTACAAATTTTCCTACAGAGAAAATTAACAGCTTGGTGGTTTCACCAGTAAATTCTATGAAATATGTAACAAAAAATAACATTAATTTTACAGCAATTCTTCCAGAAATTAGAAAATGAGGGAATACTCTTTGTTTCAAATTATAATTTCTCTTGAAATGAATGTTGTCAGGCCAGTTTCACTTTTAAGCATTAATGCAAAATTCTTTTTTTTTTTTTTTTTTAAATGGAGCTTTCTTCTTTGTTGCTCAGGCTGAGTGCAATGGGGTGAGACCCTGGTTCACTGCAACCTCCACCTCCCAGGTTCAAGCGATTCTCCTGTCTCAGCCTCCTGAGTAGCTGGGATTACAGGTACCGGCCACCACACCTGGCTAATTTTTGTATTTTTAGTAGAGGCGGGGTTTCACCATGTTGGCCAGGCTAGTCTCAAACCCCTGACTTCAGGTCCACCCACCTCGACCTCCCAAAGGGCTGGGATTACAGGTGTGAGTCACCACACCCAGCCTAAATACTATTACATATAAATTCTTATATGGTTACATCTCATATGAATAGGCATGTTGCATATTAAAAGACCCTGCATTTTATAAAAGAGAAAATTAAAATCCTGATATTAAAATGTCCAGGTAACTGAAACTTTAAGTAGCAAGCTTGGCTAAGACAACTTCTTTCTTTAACCTGTTAATTCTGACAGTCCAAAAATTACAAAACAGTGGCCAAAGACATGGCTGGATTCTGGGATTTCAAACAAAACAAAAATTGATAGGCAAAATGTGACCTGTTAATTAATTTATTAAGAAAGGTATAGAAAGAACCAGATGACGTAGGAAAATAGGCACAGGCAAGTCCAAGAATATAGACAGATTTTGGATCAAAAGTTTAGATTGAACATGAAAGATCTAAAATTTCTTTGAATATTTATAAAGTGAATCATCAAAGATAGATTTTTATACTTTGATATTTTGCCAATGGCAAAAGAATAATGATATACAGAATATTTTAATATCAGCTTGAATAAATATAATATTATATCTAAAAGCACTTTGAATTTTTTTTTAAAGTAGACGCATTTCTCAAATATTAACATACAACAATGTAAGGGCATTTATTAAATAAAATCCCAATGTCTAGAATAATACTGTCTGGTCTCAATCTGCTCCATTTATTAATTTCATGGCCTATGCCTTAGGTTCTCATTTGAAAAATGAAGATAAGAATAGTCCTATTCTCTAGAATATTGCTTGAAAACTAAGAACTTAATAAATAAAAGCCCTAAAAACAATACTTGGAACATAGAACAAACATTTCCCAAGTGTTAGCTGGATCTTCTCAATACAGAAGAAAAACATGATAAATGTTTTCTTTTTTCTCTGGTGTTGGAAAACTTAAAACTGTTTTGTAATCTAAGTAAAATTGAAGATATATTATTTAATCAACTAATGCAAGAAATACAAAAATTAATGTATAAAAATATTCTATATTTATTCAATAATATTACATTTTCTTAAAATTTTAAATTCTGAATGTTGCAGTACACAATGTGGTTGCCTCTTTTATTCAGTGTAACACATCGTATGTATTTGTGTTGTATTGAAAATGTTAACACTAATGCAGAAACATTCTTAAGCCATAAAATGTTTTTAATTTACCTTTATTAGTTGATGCTTTGATTTTGTACCACTATAATAAAAGAATAGTTAAGTTCAAATAAAATTTCTCATCATATATCACCCTAATAGTAATAAAAACATCTAATTATTACTTATAAGTATATACATATGCCTGTATATATAAAAACATATAAAAACATCCAAAAATTCTTAACATATTTAAGTATTACAACAGTAATATGTGGTCAATAATAATAATCTTGAGAGCAAAAGGCGCCCTAAAGAAATTAAAAGGTTGTAATCCTACTATGCAAAGCTTACCACTATTAAAATTTTATTTATCCTTTCTATTTAAAAATACGTAAAAACTTGCCACATTTGTCTATCAAACTTTATATCAATCTATATAAAAATAATTATCCAAACCAAAATATTAATAGTGCTGATGTTGAGAAACTATGTTTGTATGTATGTGAACATGTATTTACCTTAATCAAAATGGCTCGGACCTCCAAGAGGCATTCTTAAAAGGTAAAGGAAGTCATCTCCACTCCACCCTCACCTTCATATATCCTGCTCCCTGGAAAGAGACTCTAATCATTGATTCTGTCTATGACCTTGGACAATGAGAATGAAGGCCACATCTGAAACTTTTTGAACTATATATTCAAAATTTATAAAGTTTTATATGTTTATATTTTTTATAATTTACATAAATGTCTTATGTAGATGATAATTCTCTCTCTTTTTATCTCTCTCTGTATCCTCTAATCCTAAAGTTCTGACATATTATTAGAAAAAGAAGAGTTTATATAACCATATCAGAATATTTATTTTCCTAACAGAATAATTTTATATGATCCAAAATAAGAATTGATGAGATCATTATTTTTAAGCTACATTTTTCCAAAATGTTGTTAACTTGCCATTTAAGACATTTGTGTAATAATTTTAATCTCATTCAACTTCCAGTCTTAATCATTTTGACTTCAGACATATAAATTGGTATAGCTCTTATCCATTAGCAAATTATGAAAATATAATTATCCCTGCACAGTAATCACTATTTTAATGTTATTTTTGCAGCTGTGCTAATAAGCATTTATGGATTGTTGAGTTTGTTTGTTTTTCTCCTATGGTGAAAGGCACACAAGCTTGATAAATTATAACAGGAAACATGTCAGTTCTCTAAATATACACACATACACAAGATTCAAAAGAGTATTCCATTTCCTTGAGGACTTGCACCCAAAAAACAATATGCTTCCTCAGTCAAATATGATTAAGTCCATAACCCATTGTACAGCCCTACTTGATGTATTTTCCTCAAAGTATAATGAAAAGCTCCCTTCACATGAAAACTCTAAATGGTACTCTATTTCATGATTAAAGAGACTTCTAAGAAATTTAAGACCTCTGAAAATAACAAATCCATTAAAGAACTTAACAGCACTTACATGTTAATAATTATAACTCAAAAAATCAGACTTGATTAAGTGATAATAGACATCATTGATCATTCAATTCATTGTGGATTCTGAGATTTATTAAATTGTTTATATTGTTAACAGTTATTAACATTGTAAATAACACAAACCCAAGTGACTATTTCATCACTTAAATCCCCATAATAAACAAAATCATTCCTACTCAAGTGCTGGGTTATTTTAATGGAGATAAACTTATCTCTCAAAAATCTTAGTGGGCACATTTGTTTTCTAATGAGAATTATCATTATGTATTTTTAATTGTAAACTATTTTTCACTATCTCAATGATGTCATTAGCCTATAATTTTGATTATAGATAAAACCTTTTGATTATCATACAGGACTCCACGGACTGCAACTTCCCATTCAATTATTTCAAACAATCTTAAAATCATGTAGAAGCTAATTATAAGACAGCATGAATAACCAGAATTAATATAAATAATATCAATGGTTCATGTTCTCACAGCATGATTCTCTTAAACACTTACTATAAATAACCAAATAGTTTTTTTAAGTGTTACTGGGAAAATGTGCTTAGAGAGTGATTTCCTGTATTACAAAATTACAAGCAAATCATCTACCTTTCTATACCATTCTGCTGCAACTGAATTAAAGCTCACTTCCTCCATCTATTGTTGCAACACTGAAGTGTATGGATGTCATATGCATTGTGCAGTAACTCCAGAGAGTATCTGGTTAACTAGAAACAAGATAGCAATGACATAGGTATTTTGTATGGATTCACGTTTATAAAAATTGTATTTTAGGCAGAAGAATCTGAAACAACTAAAATGATTTGATGATAATAACAAAATTAAAATTCTAAATTATACTTAAATGATGTAGCAGGAAACTGGGGAACAAAGATCATTGCCAGCCAAGAAATGTAAATTCATATACAAACCAACTGTATGATAAGGGGCAAGCCATTTTAATACTTGAAACTTCAGTTTTCATTTTTTTGGACTATAGGAGAATTGAGCTAAATTATATCAATAAAGAAAACCATGCAAATGAAAGCAACTTTCTGTATAAATTAACCAAATAAAACAAATAGAGAAAAATAGCAGGATACGGTTACAAATTACAATAAATTTGAAGGTTGAGTTTCCCCAAAGATTTTAATTTTTGCCAGATAATATAGTGACTTTGAAGCCTCAAAGAAATTCTAACCTTGAATTTAAGGAAAAGAATACCTGAAAAAAAGATTTTTTTGAAAACAACATTGGAAACTTAGACTTAGTGTAAAAGATATATACTAATTTATAATTTATGTAACATATAGATACTTAAAATATATTCATAGATTAACATTTGTTTAGGTAAATAAACATTTACTTTAAGTGTTTTACTTCTTATCATTTTAGAAAGATAATTTCATCTCTCAAAATAGTCACATTTCTATCTTGCTAATATAGGTCTACTCTAGAATGTATAGCTACTATAAAAGATTATATTTGAATATATAGTATAGTAATAAAAATTGCAAAAACCTAGATTATTTTAATATAGGAATTGATGTGAAAATAATCTCAATGCTAAAAATATTTTATCTTAAAAAGAAAAGCAAGAAAGAGAGATTTCATTTACTAAACATATCCAGATTTAAATTAAAATTTGGTTGTTAAATATTTCAGATAGTCTACTGAGAAATGAGAAGGTACAAGTTTGTTTCCCCTTCACTTTCCATCATGATTGTAAGTTTCCTGAGGCCTCCCTAGTCATGCTGAAAGGTGAGTCAATTAAACCTATTTTTTTCATAAATTACTAGGTCTTGGTTATTTCTTTATAGCAGCGTGAGATGGACAAGTAAACTTGGCTAATATGGAGGCTTATTTAATCAAACATAGTCATGAAAGTGAAATCTCATTCCCTTTGCCACACTGTTTGCTAGAAACAAACCACAGATCTCACTCACACTCAAGAAAGAGGTGATAATACACAGGTATGGATCATTGGGGATGATATTTCCTGTGGTATTATGATAGATATTAGTTTTTGTCTATAGCTTCTGGCTTATAACTCTCAAAGCCCTTGTTCCTGTAGTTTGTTATAATGTTGGATGTGTTAGCCTCAGAGATGGGTCTCTGACCTTCTCCTGCCCTCCTGTGACCTTCTCTGACCCTCCACTCACATTCACGTGCCCCAAGGCAAGACTTCAATATTACCCTGCCTTTCTAATTATGGAACTTAAGACCCTCCCTTGAGAAGGTCCCAACCCTATATTCTGGGAGAAGGGATGATGATGTTATGAAGCTTCCATAACAACCAAAGAAGGATTCGGAGAGCTTCTGGATAGCTGAGCATGTGGAAGTTCCTGGAGGGTGACCTGCCTGGGCAAAGCGTGGAAGCTTACCATCCCTTCCCACATATATGTCTCGTCATCTGTTTCCTTTATAATAAATTGATAAATGTTAAGTAAGTGTTATTGTAATCCACTCCAGCAAATTAATTGAACCCTAAAAGGGGATGATGGGAACCCCAACTTGAAGCCAGTTGGTCATTAGTTTCAGAGGACTGAATTTGTGATTGGTGAGGTGGGAGGGAAGTTTTGGGGACTGGGCCCTCAACCTGTGGGATATAACACTATCTCTGGGTGGATATGTGTTAGAACTGAATTAGATGACACCCAGTTGGGGTCTACTGCATGGGGTGTGGAAAAAAACAAACCCATACATACTGTCACAGAAGTCTTCTATGTTGATGAATGTTGTGAAGACAGAGTATAAGAAAATGTGGTTAAAGAGAGTTTTTCCTACATGCTCCTCATCCCTATTTGTGAAAACTAAAAATGTATTCAGACATTGTGAATGGACCCTGAAGAGTAAAATCACCCTGGGTAGAAAACCATTGACCTAACTTAATGTATTTGGTCATTAGGACTCTCAATTAAGGTGATTTCTTTTGAAATGTCTTTTATTCTTCTTTTTATGGGAAAGATAAAGCAGTTTATAGGTTCCATCTCTCCTCTGAGGGATTTGTCACTTGAAATTCAGTTTATTTGGTTTCCTGTGATGTCAATATATAATCTAGAGTTTATAATTCCTAATAAAGGACTGATATTCCCTTGTGACTTTTTGTATCCTAAATAGCAATGGAAACTCCTCAAAATATGGCATTCTGATATTTTATCTCATAAAAGGTGAAAAATCAAAGCCAACTATTAATATGGACACTAGAAACATCATTATTATACTGTTTCAACACATATTTGCCAAAAACTAATGTGATTACTGTACTAGGGAGCAGCAGGGGTTAAATACAAACTACTCTAAGGTATCTAATGATCTGAGATTTTGTGATCTGTAATCAGTGTCTAATGTAGTATATAAAAAAGGATAACTCACATAATGAAGAAGGTTACTTTTCCCTGGCCTTTCCAGAAGACAGAATAATGAATACTGAACTGTTTTTTCTGTGCTCCCATTGACAAATATAATTTTCCTTACTTCATAATTTAGAAAAATTTATCTTAGTTAAAACCCCTTTTTTCATAGATCAAAGATCCCAAGGAACAACTTGGGAAGCTTAGCTTCCAAGCTCACTTGGCTCTTGATAGGATTCAGTTCTCCATGTGCTCTCAGACTGAGGTGCTCAGCTTGTCACTAGATGTTATTGATATGACACGTGGCAGCTTGTTTCATCAAAAGATGGAGACTGAGAAGTCAACAAAAGCCATTTGTCTTACACAATCAATATAGTTTTTTAAATGATGTTTGTTATTGGCCCAATTGTGTTTTCCAAAAATTCATATGCTGAAGGCCAATGTTTTTGTATTTGTAAACAGTGTCTATAAGCAGATAATAAGATTAAGTGAGGTTATAAGGGCCTCATCTATAGGACTGCTGTCCTCATGAGAAGAGGAAGAGACACCAAGGAATGTTCTCTCTCCACACAAACATAAAAGAGGTTGATAGGGTTTAGATTTGTGTCCCACCTAAATCTCATGTTGAGTTGCAATATTCAGTGTGTGTTGGGAAAAGCTGCAAAGGAGAATGGACTTACAGAGTGCCTATGTAAATTGGTTATGAGTAACATATAAACAAGGAACCACAAACTGTGGAAGGCCACAGGAGGCCTCTGAGGAGGAAGCCCTCTTCATGCCTCATGTTCCAGTGCAGGGTGACCTCGGCTCTGTTACCATAAACATTGTGATCAAGGACATAAAACCCCTTCATAACGCTATGATGTAGCCAGACTTGTAGGCTCCTTGTAAGGCCCACGTTCCATGAGCTGCACATAGATAATAAGCTAAAGATAACCACATGTTCTTCTTCTGTGAAACTCCCAAATGGCCACTGTTATCAGTCCTTAGGATGATGCACTAGTTCCAGCGTGGCTCACTGATTCACTTCCAGCTCACTGATTCATCCCACCATTACTCCACCCCAACCCTGCAGATCAAAGTGTCTGTAACCAATAAGTAGAGTGGATGACCAGAACTGCGGGCCTTCACTGTTTCCTCCAGAGTAATGTAAGTGATGGTCCCCTGGTCCCACTTTTTCTTGTAATCTTTCTCTCATTCCTTTGTCGCCACTGAACTGGCGGTATCCATGGGTGATGTGGGGCTCATGGACTTCCTACATGGGGGTAGTATCTGTTGGCTAGGAAGATTTATACACAGTAGTAAGCAGAGAACAAAGGATTTCTAGATGTCCAGGAGTCCAGTCTGGACTGGGGCACTACCAGGACAATGGAATTTTGAGTTAGCAGTGATCTCTTGGATTTTAGTTTTTCTTTACTTAGGCTTTCTATTCACTATATTGTCTTCATTCATTCTTTGTCCCATTGTAAAGTATGTTATCATGATAATTACTATATTATTATGATTATGATTATTCTATCCTATTATTAGTAATGCTGGAAAAAACTAGAGAAACCTAATTTAAACTAAGCACTGAAATCAGCCCAGAAATGTTAGGAGGAATCCTAAAATTGTAGTAGCAGGTGAAATTCAGAATTGAAATAATTGGTGGAGTAGACTCAATTTAATAGAAGGTTGAACTAGAATGCAGTATGTGGGTACGAAGAGAAACAACAACCATGGAAGACTGGAAAACCTACATCTCCTAATATGGATGAGACTATAGAAATGGAGAGGCAGATATTAATAAAGCTAATGTCATAGTTTAGCCTATCTCCAAATTATAACATTTTTGGATATTTTTAAAAATTTGATTTATAGTTCCATGTGTCTGGGGAGGCCTCACAATCATGGTACAAGGTAAAAGACACATCTCACATGGTAGCAGAGAAGAGAAGAGAGCTTGTACAGGGAAACACCCTTTTTTAAAACCATCAGATCCTGTGAGACTTATTCACTATCATTAGAACAGCATGGGAAAGACCTGCCTCCCATGATTCAATGACTTCCACAAGGTTCTTCCCACAACGTGTGGAAATTCAAGATGAGATTTGGGTGGGGACACAGCCAGACCATATCAGATGTCTATATGAATACTGGCATTTCTTAGCATGTTTTTTATTTCTTTGAAAAGGTGAAGACTTTTAACATTTATCATGCTGATGAGCATTTCCCGTAATGTTGTTTTAGATGAAGGCCTAGATTTATCAATTTACATATTTGTATCTCATAAAGTTTCCCAGATTTTTCTAGCCATTAGAGATGTCCATACATACTAGAAAACTTGTACTTTAAGAACACATTGAAATCACTCAGAAATAAAAAGATCAGAAAATGTGCTATGTTACTAATATTGTCAGGTAGAACAGAATAACTGAAATATAGTAAGAAGAATATTATAAAATCGACTTTCTTGTAGGTCAAAAAGTGTATTATTCAATCAAAAAATAAAAAGAGTAATTTTTCAGTCATAATTTGGTATTACTTTTAGATCAGATTAGCATAGGTGAACTTTGAAGCCAAGTGCAATGTTGCAAATGTAAAAATCTCACAATTTTTCTACATCAATCCATTAAGTTTTTTGAACTATCCATGTGATATAGCTTTTTTAAAATGTCTTTTTAGACATATTTAAAAATTATTGCTCTTTTTCTTATGCCTTGCTTTGGAGTCAATGTCTGCAATCACAAATCTGGTGCAGAGTTAGTTACAGGGAAAGGTAGAATAGAAACAACCATGGGATTTTAATGTAGACACAAATGAATGAGAAAGTTGCATGAAACAAATTAGCAGATCTTTGTTTCATTCTTTTTGAAAACCTATCATCTTACTTCATTGATCTTTGTTTTTTTTTCATGGATTCTGCAATGCTTTTTGTGTCTTTGATTCACTTTTTGTTGCCCTGTAATAAGAAGAAATGTTATATCAAATATTCATTGTATTATCTGAGTAGCTGCAACTTACAGTATTTGCTGTCAAGTGTGAGCGTGATAGAGTATTATTTTATCCCTTTTTTTGTTTCTCTCTTTATCACTATCCTCTTTCTTTCCTTGGAGCTCAAACCATAAAGCCCATTTGTTAGTGTCTCTCCTAAGGCAACAACTTTCAGTTTCAAGCTGATGTTATCTGTGCCACTGCCTTTTTCCACCATAATATACTGAATTAGTTTCAAATTGGCTGAAAACCTCTTGTTGTCTGTTCCTATAATTGAACTTCCCAGAAACCATCACAATTTTTTTATTCTTCCTAGTGGGAACTAACCCTGGGGATTTGTTCTCCTTGAGCCTTTAAATTTATTTTGTAAAGGTTTTCCCCTACAGTGGTTTATACCTTGGTTGACCCAGATTTATGGAAGAGTTAACATTCTTGTCACTTTCCTTATGGTATTTGTTTCTCTTTGTACTGAAAATCCAATAATAGAAAACTTATTTTTATTTAAATAAGTATTAACAGACTCCAGACAATGAGAATATCAAAAATAAAATTATTCTTAACCCTGATTGAGATTATTAATCCTAAATATCAACAGAAAATATTTTTCAATTTTTGGTTGTGGTTCTTAGCATATCTATCTTCTTTATTAAAAAGATAACATAATTTTACCTAACTATATAGATGTCTTGATATACCTTTTATTAAATGAATTCAGATTTCTTCATAGAGTCTACTCTTAGTTAATATTTTCTTTAAGAACATCCTCTTTGGGCATTCTAAAATGAGTTGTTAAAAATAACTGAATGCTATCCTGAGGAGGAAGGAGTGCACAGTGTGTGACTGCTTTGCCTCAATGTTGCTGAGTCTTGACAGACCACTGGACAGATGAACATGTTGAGACCATTTGAATTTATAAAATGACTAATCAGAAATGATGGATATTTTATGAGATTCATTCCTGCATCCAAGGATGAAAGAATTTGATCATGGTGACTATACCATACTGAACTTCTGCAACAACATCTGACACCCAAGAATAATAAATTAAAATGCAAAACTCTTTAACCTGATGCCGTGATTAAAGAAGCTCATTCTCTTCAGCTCCTGGACCCTCAGACAACACAGTACTGCAATGATTTTTAGCACATTATTTTAGTATGAATACCCTAGTACTGACTTTGAGGTATACTTAGTATAAAATAACATGTCAAATAAGAACAACTCAGCTTCCAATGAGTGAAAAGACTTTTGCATTCACATTATGGTGAAAAATCTTACTACAGAGAGTGCTGGCAGAGCCTGAGAAAGGAGCTTGTCTAGGAAAGCAACAAATCAATGACATTCTTAGCTTCAGGTTTGACCTCGTTTAGCTAATCCATTTTTGTCTTCTCTTAACCACTGTGAAAGATAAAACAGTAAGAGAAAGGGAAGTTAAAAGTAGAAGCAGTCCTGTGTCAGAAAGTGAGTCTCATATTGAATTCAATGTGCAATCGCAGGCTCTTTGCTTATCAAGGGAGAAGACGCTCAAGGGTTGCATGCATGTGAAGGTGAGAGAATGTCTCTTCTTCTGCCATTAACAAATGGCTTAAAGATAAACATGACTTAAGGCGTAAGATTATATATCTATCTCTGAATCATTCTCTATGTAAGGTATTTCTACTCCTATGAATTTGGAACCAAAGTATCTCCAGCAGTATTCAAACTCCAAATATCATTGTATCCAAACATATCTATATCAGTGTCTATATCTGGAGAGTGTGGTTATAATCAGAGCTAAGACCTGGATTCAGTGAAAGTGTCTTGTTGATTGCATAGTAAGCTTTCTACATTGATGAGAATTCTGTCTCTCTTATCGCAATTGTAAGAGGCACAAACATTCTCAGCAAACATATTTCATAAATGTAGTTTCCTTTCTGCATAAGCTTATACATTCTGGCTTTCAAACAATAGGATGTTCCCATTCCCCAAATACACAATTTCTATAAACATCCACCTATAGCACATTCTATCTTCTATTTTAAGTGTTTTTGGAGTTGTTTTATACTGTGTAGATGGGGTGGATGGCTTTTTTTTTTCATTGGAAATTACAAAAACAATCTACTATCTATACAATAAAGTAATGTATATAGAATAGTGTTCAAATATTTTAATTAAATTAAGTTTTTGAAGAAAAAGATTAATAAAATGCTTATGAGAAATGCATAAGCAAAATGTTTTGCGTTAAAAAATTGATTTTTAGAATCTCGTGTTCTAATCATTGTGATTAGGAATCATGTATTGTAACCATTTTAAAAAGCACATTTAACCCGATGTAAGTAAAAAAACAAATATTATCAGATTTTATTTATCCTAATCATCTCAAAATATTTGTTTAAAATGCTATTAAATTTAACTGCTTAAACTCAGTGGACAATAAATAAGAAAGGTTCAAACCCACAGTTTTGCGAAGTAACACAGACTCTTTCTGGAAGACAGGCAGTGCTGTTTGTTACTATAACCCAGCCCAGAGCTCCTGCTGCTCACCACAGGACAGCCAATAAGTTGAGAGCCAGGTGTTTGAGCAGGGAAAAAAAAATCTATTTTAGAGACCCAGCAAACCAAGATGGTGATGGACTAGTGTCCTAAATAACCGTCTTAAGTGATTATGCATTTTGGGCTCCTTTTATGTTAGGGTAAGCGGGAAAAGTGAAGGGATGAAGCTCAAACAGTGAACAGTGCCCACAGAAATCTGGGCAGCAGTGAGGGAAAAATTCTTTTTCCTTGGCCAGGTCACAATGCTCTTATAAGCTTGTAACATTGTCGTGAATGTGTACAGTCTCCTTAGTTTTTTGAGGCTTGGGTTTGGCAAGGAGCTGTTATCATCCTTGCTTTAAAGTTAAACTACAGACTGAATTCTCCTCATAGCCAGCTTGGCTTAAGCGCAAAGATAAGCAGAAGCAGTTAACCTAAAAGTTACTACGGTGGGAGGGGCGGGTGTTGTTAGGAGCAAAATGGAGTTAGTTGTGCTCTGCCTCCATTTCACTGGTGCATACGTTAAGAGGCAACGTTATAAGGCTCCTGCAATTACCAGGTTAGCAGAACCATTTCAAGACTGGAGGACTAAGTGCCACGCCTAAATGGGAAGTAGCATTTTTGAAATGTTCAGAAAGATCTAAGAAGCAATGTATTGCTTCTAATTAGCAGATATTTTGGGTGACTATGACATAGTGTTTTGGTATACACAAAGTTTAGCCAAACATATTTTATTTTTATGTGAGTTTATGCTCTGCTGTGGAAAAAAAGACAAATAATCAGATCATCAGATAAAAGCCATGATTTTTTAATGACTGGTGCAAACACTTAAACAGACTATTTTGTGAGAATAGTGCAGTATGAATCAGCATACATTCTGTATGCCTAAGCTATGTAAATTTTATAATGTCACTCATTATGTCTTTGTGAGTCCTAGGGTCATCGTATCATAAGGCTTCTAGATATTAAGATTTATATAATGTGTTTAAAAAAAGAACACTGAGACCAGTTAAATTTAACTAAGTTAATTTGAACTAGAAAAAGGTTGTAGAACTGGGCAGCAATGAAGACCAGAGATGGTTGAAAATGATCCACACCTACAACATGATGAGCTGTATTTATAATAAGAAAAATAAGAAACGATGTACAAAGTTTACTTAATTAGTACAGTTTGGCATTTGCCTCTTTTGGGCATAATTTGGCAGCCTTCAGCCTGAGATTAGCTGAAGGTTCAGCTACTATAATTGGGTGAATCTCAGTGGCTTGGTTTGCAGGTATACTATCAGGTTAGATTACAATTTGCTTGCACATCAAGCTACATTGCAGTTCACTATTTATGGAGGTCACTTTGGTCAAATTTTATTATGGAAGTACAGAACCTACTTTGAGCCAAACTGAAATCAGTTTATCAATCTCCCCCTTTTGGTTCTTTTTCATAATTTGGATCATCTTGCCTATCCCATAATGAGTTCTGGGGTGCAAGGCTTTTAACAATGGAAGCGTCAAAAACTTAGGAGAAGCGGGCTGACCAGGCCCTTTGTGAGTCCATGGGTAATATGGAAATTACATCCTTTCAGATGCTAACTCCGTTTTTTCTAAATTCATGGCATTGCAGAGTTTATTAAATGTCAGCATCAGGAAATTGACTTGGACCAATCTAATTAAGTTCATTCAAACTTTGTATTGCAAACATTTCAATGCTAGTTGACTTGGCTCAAAAAACTGCCAAGGCACTTTCTTGGTATTCAGTTCATTTTTATTCTGCCTGTTATTGTGGTTAGCAGTTTTATAAACCCAATCAGTTTATTCAGTAGAGTTTTGGAAATTATTTTTTTCTTTCTTTTTTTCTTTTTTTGTTCGTTTGTTTTGATTTTTTGAGATGAAGCTTCACTCTTGTTGCCCAGGCTGCAGAGCAATGGTGTGATCTTGGCTCACTGCAACCTCTGCCTCCCAGGTTCATGTGATTCTCCTGCCACAGCCTCGGAGTGGCTGGGTGTACAGGCACCTGCCACCACACCCAGCTATTTTGTTTGTTTGTTTGTTTGTTGTATATTTAGAGGAGACGGGGTTTCACATTTTGGCCAGACTGGTCACGAACTCCTGACCTCAGGCAATTCACCGACCTCAGCCTCCCAAAGCGCTGGGTACAGGCATGAGCCACTACACCCGACCCAAGTTCTGGGAATTCTTACCTAGTCTAATGGTATGATCATATTTCCAAGAATTTCATCATCAGTGTACTTTTAATATTAACGTTCATCTTCTTAGGAAAACTTGTAAACCTCTATTCTTAGCCAGGTTGATCACATATAAAGTAACTTTTACAAGACTCATCTTCCGTAAACTTTCTACAACTTTCTTATCCATTCAGTTTTGTTCTGTACTTCTCTTCCGATTGTGAAACAAGCCAGCCATTCTACTTTAGGTTACAAATCCATCTTCTCTTCCTCTCCACAAAACAAAAAAATATCTTCTCAAAGTACATTTTATCAAAAGTACATTTTACCTTTCCTTATCAAAAGCCCATTTTACCTTTCCTGTGAACTTGCATGCAGCTTTTCTTTCTTATCATTTCTAGTAATTTCAGTTGCACATATTAATTACAGTTCTGAACTTATAGTTGACCTTAATTTTCAGTGAACTCCAAGAAACATGCCATTGTGAACAGTCACACCAGAAATCTGTAGATTGGCAAATCTATCAGTCATAATTTGTCAAAGTGTTTTTAATAACCTTCCCAAGTATTTTTAGTCTATCTGCAATAAAACATGTGGAGGAGGCAAAACCGCCTCTATCTTCTTAGGTTTCTTTAGCTAGGCTAAAGAATTAAATTGTTTTTTATACAAATTGACCTCAGTCTCAACTTTCCATTCTTGATGACAAGAATGTTAAAAGCCTTCTTTTTAGAAAAAAACATCTTCCACGTGGGAATTTTATCTTACTTACATCTACTTACCTCATTAGCACTTAATAATTATGCCTGGATTGCATATAAAAATAAAACATTAAACAGGCATTATCCTAAATCATGATTCCCACTAACAATATTTGTAATATATAAGCTTATTTTACTAGCAAATCTAGTTAAGAACATTCACGTACCTGCATTAGATGTGTATATTAGTCCATTTTCACCCTGCTGATAAAGACATACCTGAGACTGGGCAATTTACAAAAGAAACAGGTTTAATGGACTCATAGTTTCACATGCATGGAGAGGTCTCACAATCATGGCAAAAGGCAAGGAGGAGTAAGTCATATCTTATGTGGATGGCAGCAGGCAAAGAGAGAGAAAAGAAAGGAGAAACTCCACAAGAAACAATCAGATCTCTTGAGACTTATTCACTACCCTGAGAACAGTACGGGGGAAACCAGCCCTATTATTCCATTATCTCCAACTGGGTCCCTCCCACAACATATGGGAATTATGGGAGCACAATTCAGGACAAGATTTGGGTGAGGAGACAAACCATATTTTCAAACCATATTTGTACCCCTGGCCACTTCCAAATCTCATATCCTCCCATTTCAAAATAAATCCTGCCTTCCCAATGGTCCCCCATAGCCTTAACTCATTTCATCATTAACTGACAATCCAAAGTTCACAATGCAAAATCTCATCTGAGACAAGGCAACTTCCTTCTGCCTATGAGCCTGTAAAATCAAAAGCAAATTAGTTATTTCCTAGATACAATGAGGGTACAGACATTCGATAAATACGCCTGTACCAAATGGGAGAAATTGGCCAAAACAAAGGGGCTGCAGTCTTCGTGAATGTCTGAAATCCAGCAAGGCAGTCAAATCTTAAAGCTCCAAAATGATTTCCTGTAATTCCATGTCTCACATCCGGGTCATACTGATACAAGAGGTGTGCTTCCACTATCTTGGGCTGCCCCACCCCTGTGGGTTTGCATGATATAGCCTTCCTCTGGGTTGCTTTCCTGGGCTGGCAATGAGTCTGCAGCTTTTCCAGGCACATGGTACAAGCTGTCAGTGGATCAATTATTCTGGGTTCTGGAGGACGGTGGCCCTTTCTCACAGCTCCACTAGGCAATGCCTGGTGGGGACTCCATGTGGGGCTTTCACTCCACATTTCTCTTCTGTACTGGCATAGCAGAGGTGCTCCATGAGCAAAATTCTTCCTGCAGCAAACTTCTTCCTGTGGGTTGCAGCAAACCTTCCTGCAGCAAATTTCTTCCTGGACATTCAGGCATTTCCATACATCCTTTGAAATCTAGGCAGAGACTCTCAAACATCAATCCTTAACTTCTATGCACTCATAGGCTCAATATCTCGTGGAAGCTGTCAAGCCTTGGGGCTTGGATTTTTCTGAAGCCAAGGCCCATGCTCTACCTTGGCCCCTTTTATTCATGACTGGAGTAGCTGGGATGCAAGGCACCAAGGCTCTAGCTGCACACAGCAGAGGGACCCTAGGCCCAGCCCATGAAACCAATTTTTCTTCCTAGGCCTCTGGGCCTGTGATGTAAGAGGCTGCTGTGAAGGCCTCTGATATGGCCTGGAATCATTTTTCCCATTCCTTTGATGATTAATATTTGGCTACTAATTACTTATGCAAATTTCTGCAGCTGGCTTGAATTTTTCCTCAGAACATTGGGTTTTCCTTTCTATCACATTGTCAGGCTGCAATTTTTTTTTTTAACTCTTATGCTCTGATTCCCTTATAAAACTGAATGCCTAACGGCATCCAAGTCACCTGTTGAATGCATTGCTGCTTAGAAATTTCACCTACCAGATACCCTACATTATCTCTCTCAAGTTCAAAGTTCCACAGATCTCCACGGCAGGGGCAGAAGGCCGCCAGTCCCTTTGCTAAAACATAACAGGAGTCACCTTTGCTCCAGTTCTCAACAAGTTCCTCATCTCCATCTGATACCACCTCAGCCTGAATTTCATTGTTCATATCAGCATTTTGGTCAAAGCCATTCAACAAGTCTCTAGGATGTTCCAAAGCTTTCCACATTTTTTTTTTTTTTTGGTCTTCTTCTGAGCCCTCTAAACTGCTCCAACCACTGCCTGTTACCCAGTTCCAAAGTTGCCTCCACATTTTCAGCTATCTTTTCAGCAGCTCCCCACTCTACTGGTCCCAAGTTACTGTATTCACTTGTTTTCATGCTGTTGATCAAGACATACCTGAGATTGGGCAATTTACAAAAGAAAGAGGTGCCACAGACTCACAGTTCCACATGGCTGTGGAGGCCTCACAATCATGGCTTAAGGCAGAGAGGAGCAATTAACATCTTAGCTAGATGGTGGCAGGCAAAGAGAGAGAAGCAAAAGCAAAAACCCCTTATAAAGCCATCAGATTTCATGAGACTTCTTCACTACCGCATGAGCTGTATGGGGGAAACCACCTCCATGATTTGATTATCTCCCAAGGGGTCCCTCCCAACACACATGAGAACTATGGGAATACAATTAAAGATTTGAGTGGGGACACAGAGTCACACCATACCAATATGTCACAGTAGGTAGTCAAACAGATATCAGTAGGGCAGGAAACCCCATCGCCACCACCACCCACCAGGAATGTTAGGAGACCATCAGGTGATGGTCAAGTGGTTGTTCCACTGTTTCTCCAAAATAATAATTGGTCATAGCTAACACCATGGAGCAATCCCCCAATAGAAAGAAAAAACCTAAAGCTGTTGATCAGCAGCTTCCTGATAAGATTTCAGGAGCTGGGCAAATGGGCTTAAGCATGTACAGTAATAGACAAAATGGCAGAGTTCAGTATATGACTGTCTAGGAACATTCAACTGGTAAAGAAAGAATGTCTCAAGTGAGCATTTATATAACTCTAGTAAACGCACGGGCAATGCAGTCCTCCCAAGTGCTGGTGGGTCACTGAGCACATGAACAACCCACCCCAAGGGAGGAGTCAGGGGAGAAGGAATGCAAGACCCCAGAAGCATGCCAACATATAAAACCCCAATCCAGGCCAGGCGCAGTAGCTCATGTATGCAATCCCAGCACTTTGGGAGGCTGTGGCAGATGGATCCCTTGAGGTCAAGACTTCAAGACATCCTGGCCAACATGGTGAAACCCTGCCTCTACCAAAAATACAAACATTAACTGGGTGTGGTGGCATATGCCTGCAGTCCCAGCTACTGGAGAAACTGAGACAGGAGAATCACTTGAACCCAAGGTGCTAGAAGTTGAAGTGAGCTGAGATTGCACCACTGCACTCCACCC
Organism: Sapajus apella; assembly: GCF_009761245.1. Classification (NCBI taxonomy): domain Eukaryota; kingdom Metazoa; phylum Chordata; class Mammalia; order Primates; family Cebidae; genus Sapajus; species Sapajus apella. The sequence goes on from NW_022436951.1 coordinate 15,664,621, forward strand.
TGGGAGACAGAGTGAGACCTTGTCTCAAAAAATGATAATATATAAAGAAACACAAGCCAGAAGGTTAAATTGCGCATTTGATCTGTCAAGTTGCCTGCTTGACACTCTTCCATGTGTACTTTACTTCTTTTCATTCCTGCTGTAAAGTTTTTAAATAAACTTTCACGCTTGCTCTAAAACTTGCCCCATCTCTCCTATTGCCTTGTGCCCTTCAGTGCAATTCTTTCTTCTGAGGAGGCAGGAATTGAGGTTGCTGCAGGCCTGTGAGGATTCACAGCCAGTAACATACTGTGGTGCCACATGACGCAGATACCTTCCACTGCTAACTGATATAATTACAAAAACTCTAAAGACATGTTTATCTTAAAGCAGCGATATTCTTATTCAACAAAGATTACTCAAGTCATGTGAAGTGGAAAAAATATTTAGGTCAATACTTAAGTTTTTGAGAGAGTAGTTTACTTTTATAAGGCAATTAAATTCACCTTTCTAGAATTTAATTTGCCAATGCCATTAAAAGAGAGAAAAATAATCACACATATATGTTATAAATGAAGACAGACAAATATATAGACAGAAACAGATCTTAGAGCTTTTATTGTATAATTTTAGCTCTATGCCAGGTACAATTATACAAACTCACTATTTTTTTTTTTTTTAATCTGGATCAACATTGTTTTTCTGGTCAATTGATTAATAGTTCCTGACCAAATGGCTAAAGCTTTCTACTAATATTTGTGGAAAAGACTTTTAAATATTTTATTGGCCTAATTTTAAAATATCTTTTTTCTTCTTCTTTTGCTGAAGTTATCTCTCTAAATCTGCTTTTTAAAAGGATAGTTTCAGGATGTAAAGAAGGGAAGGTAAAACATTATCTAAAATACATGGATCTGAGTAATCGAGCTCAAATCCCATCACTTGACTAAGCCAAAAAAGAGGAGTGTATGTAAAGGGCCAGTTAAGACAGGACAACAAGGAAAAGTACCTTAAACAAAGGTAAAGTTTGCTATGTGGATTGGACATTAACAGCGCACCCTACTTATTTTTCTTCCTGAATTTTTGGCATATAACCCATCAACAGAAAGTATTAACTAACAATCTTTCAATGCAGCATTTTGTAAATCAAGACAGGAGGTCACTCATTCTGATACTGTTATACATTCACACACCGCAATGTAGTCTTCATGAGTAGCAGGGATAAGTAATTTGCAATATTTTAGATGGATATTAGAGGACAAAGGAAAGTTCAAAAGATATTAGTCTACTTGCCAAAGGTACTGGTTCAATTACACTTTCCACAACACCTGGATCCTACCAGAAAAGTTCATCCTCTAAAACTAGCTGAGATGAGACCTCTACTAATTTGATTGTTGCTTCTACTGCTGTAAAGCAATTAGGTATGCCTTCACTACTCGGTCTAATTGCAGTTTATAAGTTAATATAGTTTTAGTACATGTAGGAAATACTGCTTGTTGTATTTTGAGCTCAGAAAATTTCACAATATTTCTAAATAAGTTCTGCTATGTGAGACTTGCTTATCATTTCTTTGTGTACAAGACCGTATATAAACCAATCAACTTTCTGCAGAATAACTTTAGGAATTGGAAATTGAATACAAAAGATTTTCAGCAATTCTTACCAATAAAGTATTCTGAGCCATAGCAAAGATCATGACAAGAAAGAGGTGGCCGCGAGGGTTTGAAAAAGAGGTTTCAGTGAATGAAGGATTCCCATGGGAGAAGCAGAATCAAATTGAAACAGAAAGGGGAAAAACAACAGAAGGGTCTTTGTGGACTTATTTTCATGGAAAAACGGTGCTGGTATAAAAACGAGGCATGGTGGCTCAGACCTGTTATCCCAGCACTTTGGGTGTCTGGAGCATGAGGTTCCCTTGAGTCCATGACTTCAAGATCAGCCTGGGCAACACAGAGAGCTCTTGTTCCAATAAAAAATAAAAATAAAAAATTAATGGGTGTAGTGGTGTGTGTCTGTGGTCCCAGCTACTCAAGTTGGCTAAGGCGGAGGATCCAGTATGCTGAGGTTTCAGTACGCCATGGTGGTGCCGCTGCACTCCAGCCTCTGCAACAAACAGAGACCCTGTCTCAAAATAAGAAAAAAATAAAAATAAAAATAAAGCAACAAAAAAGGAGAGACTATTTTGTAATGGATTGGCTGTTTGCAATATGGGCAGGCATCTTTGGGTACAGAAAGAGAGTTCTTTAGGAGCTTTTGCTTTTGATTTAAAAATCTACACAAAGAGGTCCTCTTTGATCCTTTAGTTACTGTAGCTACAAATGTCTGTTTGCATTCTGTATAGAAGAAATTATTATTATTATTATTATTTTTGAGATAGAGTCCTAGGCTGGAGTGCAGTGGTACAATCTTGGCTCACTACAACCTCCACCTCCTGGGTTCGAACGATTTTCCTGCCTCATCCTTCCAAGTAGCTGGGACTACAAGAGTCCACCACCATGCCCAGCTAATTTTTGTATTTTTAGTACAGATGGGTTTTCACTCTATTGGACAGGCTGGTCTTGAACTCCTAATCTTGTAATCCACTTGCCTCCCAAAGTGCTGGGATTACAGGCATGAGCCACCACACCTGGCTAATAATTTATTTTGACTTTTATTTTAGGTTCAGTGGTACATGTGTACATTTGTTATATATGTAAACTCAAGTATGAGGTTTGTTATGCTGATTATTTCATCACCAGGTAGTAAGTCTAGCACCCACTGGTTATTTTTTCTGTTTCTCTCCCTCCCACCATCCACCCTCAAGAAGGCTCTAGTGTCTGTTGTTCCCCTCTTTGTGTCCATGTGTTCTCAACACTTAGTTCCCCCTTGTAAGGGAGGACACACAATATTTAATTTTCTGTTCTTGTGTTTATTTGCTAAGGATGATGCCCTCCAGTTCCATCCATGTTCCTGCAAAGGACATAATCTCATCCTTTGTTATGACTGCATAGTATTCCATAATGTATATGTACCACATTTTCTTTATTCAGTCTAACATTGACAGGCATTTAGGTTGATTTCATGTCTTCACTATTGTCAGTAGTTCTGCAATGAACATAACATGGGCATGTGTCTTTATGGCAGAACAACTTATATAGCCCCTTGAGTATATACCCAGTAATGGGATTGCTGGGTCAAATGGAAGTGGTTCTGTTTTCAGCTCTTTGAGGAATTGCCACAGAGCTTTTCACGAGGGTTGAACTAATTTACACTCCTACAGTGTATAAATGTTTCCTTTTCTCTGCAACCTCACCAGTATATGTTATTTTGTGACTTTTAAATAAAAGTCATTCTTACTGGTGTGAGATGGTATGTCATTGTGGTTTCGATTTGCATTTCTCTAATGATCAGTGATATTGAGCCTTTTTTTCATAATATTTCTCAACAAGCTCTGCTATGTCTTCTTTTGAAAAGTGTCTGTTCATGTCTTTTGCACACTCTTTAATGAAGTTGTTTTTCTTCTTGTAAATTTGTTTAAGTTCTTTATTAAGTTAGATATTAGATCCTTGTCAGAGGCATAGTTTGTACATATTTTCTCCCATTCTTTCTGTTGTCTGTTTGCTCTGTTTCTCTTGTTGTGTAGCATCTCTTACTTAGATCTCATTTGTAAATTTTTCCTTTTGTCGTGATTGCTTTTGGCATCTTCTTCATAGAATTTTAGCCCATTCCTATGTCCAGAATGATACTACTTAGTTTGGCCTTAATTTGGAGCTTTGTATTTAAGTTTTTAATCTGTCTTGAGTTGATTTTGTGTGTAGTTCAAGGAAAGGATTTGGTTTCAATCTTCTGCATATGGCTAGACAGTTATTTCAGCACCATTTATTGAGTAGGGAGTCTTTTCTCCATTGCTTTGTCAGTTTAGTCAAAGATCACGTGGTTGTAGGTGTGTGGCCTTATCTCTGGGCTTCCAATTCTGTTTCATTGGTCTATGTGTCTGGTTTTGTACTAGTACCATTCTATTTTGGTTACTGCAGCCCTGTAGTATAGGTTGAAGTCAGGTAATGTGATGCCATCAGTTTTATTCTTTTTGCTTAGGATTGCCTTGGCTATTCAATCTCATTTTTTGGTTCTATATGAATATTAACATAGATTTTTTCTCTAGTTCTGTGATGTATATCATTGGTAGTTTGATAGCAGTAGCACTGAATCTGTAAATTGCTTTGGGCAGTAAGGCTATTTTTATGGTATTGATATTTCCTATCTATTAGCACCTAGATTCATAAAGCAAGTTATTTAAGACTTCCAAAGAGACTTAGACTTCCACAAAATAATAGTGGGAGATTTCAACACTCCACTGACAGCATTAGACAGAGCGTCAAAGCAGAAAATTGACAAATATATTTAGAATCTGAACTCAACATTGGATCAAATGGAATGATAGACTTCCATAGAACACTGAACTCAAAACAGCAGATATTGATTCTCCTCATCATCATATGGCACATATTCTAAAGCTGACCATACAATTAGATATAAAATAGCCCTTAGTAAATAGAAAAGAACTGAAATCGTGCCAAACACACTCTTGAACCACAGCACCTAAAAATAGAAATAAAAGCTAAGAAAAATGTCATGCAAAACCAGGAAACTACATTAAAATTAATCAACCTTCTTCTTAATGACTTTTGGGTAAATAATAAAATTAATGCAGATATCAAGAAGTTCTTTGAAACTAATGTGAACAAATATACACCAAATCAGGATCCTGGGACACAGCTAAGACAATATTAAAAGGGAAATTTATAGCACTAAAAACCCACATCAAAAAGTTAGCAAGATATCAAATAACAACCTAACATCATAACTAAAAGAACTAGAGAAACGAGAACATATAAACCGCAAAGCTAACAGAAGTCAAGAAATAACCAAAATCAGAGCTGAACTGAAGGAGATCAAGACATGTAAAACCATTCAAAAACCTAGCAAGTCAAGGAATTTGTTTTTGAAAAAAAAAATAAGACAGGCCACTAGCTAGAGTAATAAATAATAAAAGAGAGAAGATTCAAATAAACACAATCAAACATGACAAAGATATTACTACTAAGCACACTTCTATAAGCACAAACTAGAAAACCGAGAAGAAAAGGATGAACTCCTAGACACATACATCCTAACAAGACTGAACCTAGAAGGAATTGAAACCCTGAACAGACCAATAATAAGCTCTAAGATTGAATGAGTAATAAATAGTCTACCAACAAGAAAAAAAAGGTAAAAAAGAAAAAAAGGTCTGGGCCAGATGGCTTCACAGCCAAATTCTATCAAATGACAAAGAAGGCCTGGTATCAGCCAGGCACAATGGCTCACACTGTAATCCTAGCACTTTGAGAGGCCAAGGAGGGAGGATCCCTTGAGGTCAGGAGTTTGAGACCAGTCTCGCCAATACGGTGAAACCCTGTCTTTACTAAAAATAGAAAAATTAGCTGGGCGTGGTAGCCGACACCTGTAATCCCAGCTGCTTGAGAGGCTGAGGCAAGAGAATCACTTGAATCCAGGTGGTGGAGGTTGCAGTGAGCCCAGATTTTGTCCGTCTCAAAAAAAAAAGAAAGAAAATGTTGGTACCATTCCTACTGGAACTATCCCACAAAATTGTAGAGGATGAACTCAACTCCTTCCTAACTCATTCTATGAGGCCAGCATTTTCCTGATACCCAAACTTGGTAGAGTTACAATAGAAACTTCAGGCCAATATCCTTGATGAACATCAATTCAAAAATTTTTAACAAAATATTGGCAAAATGAATGCAGCAGCACAGAAAAAAATAATAATAAATAAAAAAACACCTATCCATCATTATCAAGTAGAATTCATTTCTGGAATACCAAGTTGGTTCAACATAAACAAATTAATAAATATGATTTTTCACAGAAACAGAACTAAAGACAAAAACCTCATCATCATCTCAACAGATGAAGAAAAGGCTTTCAATGAGTTCCACACACCTTCAGCTTAAAAACTCCCAATAAACTAGGTGTTGAAGGAACATACCTCAGAATAAGAACCATCTATAAAAAACCCACAGCCAGCATCATACTGAATGGGCAAATCTAGAAGCATTTTTCTTGAAAACCAGCACAAGGCAAGGACACTCTCTCTTGCCACTCCTATTCAACAGTATTGGAAATCCTGGCCAGTGCAATCAGGCAAGACAAAGAAAGGGCATTCAGATAGGAAGAGAGGAAGTCAAACTATCCCTGTCTGCAGGTGACATAATCTTATAACCAGAAAATTCCATAGTTTTAGCTCTAAAGCTCTTTAAACTTATAAAAAACTTCAGCAAAGTCTTGAGACACACAATAAGCATACAAAAATCACTGGCATTCCTATATACCAAAACCAGTCAAGCCAAGAGACAAATCAGGAATGCAATCCACAGTTTCCACAAAACAGACAAACAAACAAACAAAAAACACCTAGGAGTGCAGCTAAACAAGGAGATGAAAGATCTCTACAGCCAAAATCACAAAACTCTGCACAGAAAAAACAGAGATGCCACAAATGGAGGTAATTCTTGATTCAACTTTTAGATGTTTCTGCCTGTCAATTAAAAAAAAGGAATCTCATTGTACTTGTGATTTTCTTTTTAATCCATCCTTTTCTACTATACATCTCAAATAAACAATTTTATACAAATTAAAACCCCACTTTGGCTATTGAAATTTTATATTAATTTTTGTAAGGTTCATTCATTTCTAAGAAGGCGTAGATCCCGGGCTTATCGGTTTTACACATAATATTGCCTGGAGTTCCAGGTGGAGGAGTTCTAGACTCCTTGGAACATGATAAAGCCATGATTCCCTGATTTCTCATAACTACTGAGCCCACTTCACCTCTTTCTGATGCAATCAGACTGAGGCCTCCTGCTACAGGACCCAGTACTCTTTCTGCCATGACTTACAAAGGATAACTACTCTCTCACAGCTCAAAATCCTGAGTTAAAAGGCCAAAAAGATAAAAAATAACTAATCAAGGCCCTTATCTGGATCAAATTCAGTTAACTCTTGTATCCAACTGGGTTCTGAACACAGTTGAGTTTTGTTCAAACCCACTAAGACACCCAACACCTCTTAACTAAACCTAATTCAGTAAAGTATGAAAAAGAAAATAAAAAGTCAGAAAGAAAATGAAGAACACAAGAGTTTCTCACATAACCTTAAAGAGCTCAAGACACAAGATTAGTGGGACTCAGGATGAGAGAGAGAACTTAGCCATGCCTGGGGAGATCATGGGGCTTTGTGGGCACTGGCAGGTATCTAAAGTGGTTGCTGGTTACTCTTGAGACTTCCTGAAAGTTCTATTGCAGATGTGGTTCCCTACCTTAGCCTGTTTTAGAAAAAAAAAAAAAATTAAATCCAAGACCAGCTAAATTTTATGAAGTTTATTTGAGCAATAAAATGATTCTTGAACTGGTCAGCATTCCAGACCAGAGATGGGTAGAATGACCCCACTGACAACATGGTGTGCTGTATTTAAAACAAGATCAACAGAAAATGACATGCAGAGATTACCTAATAGGTGCAATTCAACCTTTGCCTTATTTGGGCATAATCTGGAAGCTTTCAGCCTGGGATTAGCAGGTGTGTCAGCTACTGTGATTGGATGAGACTCAGTTGCTTGGTTACAAGGGGACACTCAGGTTAGGTTACAACTTGCTTACCCATCAAGCTATGTTAAGAGGCCGCTTTGAGTCCAATTTTAATACCCAGGTTCAGAGGTGCTTTGCTCCAAATATAATTCAGTTTGTTAACTCATGATATTGATTATTGTTGCAGCTAATCTTCTAAAATACGTAAGACATTTTTCATTTTGTATACACTCTAAATATTGTTCTTTGTCCTTCTCACATAGAAAATCCCTAATTGTTAGTCAGCCCTCGTATGACTATCATGCACCATTTAAAAAATTTTGCATTATTATTCCGTAACATTGATCCTAAATTATTCCTGAGAGGTAAACATTAGTAACTCTATTTTACTACTCAGCAATTGTTAATATTATGCTGTAATAAATATGAAAACTGGAATTAGAGTCAAACGAATATCCTAGAAAACATGTTTCCAAACTTCTATAGTATTATTAATTTGCTTTCATAAACTTGTTCATACTTAAATACTAAATTAACAAATTGTGGTAAAGGAAATAGCTTTGTTTTTCTCCCTCATTTCATAATGCTACGTCTTAATTAGTGTTTGTAGCCTGTGAAAACAAATTGGTCAGCAGTATATTGAGTGATGTATCATTGAGTCTGTGAATCTCATCTGGCCTTGGAAAATACCTTCTAATACAAATATGTGGTATTATTTTACTGATAAAAATTTAAAATTTTAGAAATAAACTCCAGTTAAAATATAGAATACCATTTACAGTCAAGTTCATGTTCCGATAGATTTTATTTATTTATTTATTTTTTCCTGTGACAGAGTCTCGCTCTTTCACCCAGGATGGAGTGTAATGGCACAATCTTGGCTTACTGCAACCTCCACCTCCCGGGTTCAAACGATTCTCCTTCCTCAGCCTCCAGAACACCTGGGATTAAAGGAAACTGCCACCATGCCCAGCTAATTACTGTATTTTTAGTAGAGACAGGGTTTCTTCATATTGGCCTGGCTGGTTTCAGACTCCTGACCTCAAGTGATAACCCCACCTCAGCCTCCCAAACTGCTGGGATTACAGGCGTGAGCCAACATGCCTCAATGATATATATTTAATTATGTTTAAATTGCTTTTGAATTTGCATTGTTAGGGCTGCAGCTTATTTTTGACCTCAATAATTATGGTGAGGTGATTTTAGATCTCTTAGTCCCCCTCATTAGAAAAATATACATTTCTTAAAGGATAATTTTAGTAAAGTAAGAGAAGAAAATAATACATGATTTTAAAAAGAAATAATATATCTTCCAATCAGTATACTGTTTTTCTTGTGCATTATTTTATTTTCACACAAACCGTAAAATGATTTTTAACTTGAAATTGTATATTTAGGGTCTTCCCAAATGTTAGTATTTATTGTGGAGCCTATTTTACTTCTATGAAAGCTTATTCTTCTCAGTAATCACACTGTTTTGTTAGTGATTTCAAGTCTGGATTTTTCTAACATTTTATAAAATCTTGGGAGGGTTTGACAATATAATTATTTGTACTACTACCATTACATTTACTTTCACATTAAAAAACTCAAGAGTCAGTTACAATGGAAGATTTAATTGATTGACATTTTATCTTTGCATTAAAATCTATGGCCTAATTTACTAAATTAACTTTAATCTCAGTTATTAACTTCAGACTCTTGCTCTGTCACCCTGGCTGGAGTACAGTGACATGATCACGGATCACTGCACCCTCTACCTCCCCAGACTCGAGAAGTCCTCCCACCTCAGCCTCCTGTGTAGATGGACCTACAGGCATGTGTTGCCATGCTAAACTAATTTTTTAAAAATCTTCTGTAGCGATGGGTTCTTTGCTTTGTCAGTTAGGCTGGCATTGAAACACTGGCCTTGGATGATCCTGCTGCCTTGGCCTTCCAGTGTTGGGATTCTAGGTGGCCCAGAAATCATTAATTTCTGCATTAAAAACTTTGATGACTCTTGTCTCTACTCAATACTGGATATTTTTCAGCCATTAACTCTTCAATAGCATCTCTTTCTTACGCTTTTCATTATTTCCTGTTGTAGCATTCTTAGATTCTTTTGATCCTACCCTCCACATCTCTTAGCTTGACTCTTATATTTTCAATGTTCTTATCTCTCTGTGTCTTATTATGATTAATTTCTTCCATCAGTACTTTTATTATTGAATGTATTTAATCTACTTTCTATCACTTATTTTGAGACTTTTGTCAGTACATATACATTTTTTAAGATTTCTGCTTTGTATATTTTATATCAATTATGTTTAGTTTCACAATTAATTCTAAGTGCCTTATATATTTCTTTTTACTAATTACTAAACTTTATTAGAACACTACTCATATGGTTGCAATATTAGAGGTCCTTTAGTTTGAATAATCCATTTTTATCAGGTTTTCTTGCTTTTTTATATATGTCACAAATTTTTGTTAGCTCGTTTGAGAGCTTATTGGGAATGAGAGAATTTATTGTTTTCCTTCTTCTCTTAATAGACTCAATACTTCCCAAAGAATAGCTTTATTCAGTCCACCATCTGATTCAGAGTTCATAGATTAGAACTAAAACTTATATTAATATATCAGAGAACTTGGCCTCTGACTCTTTTACAGTTCTCATGTTTGGATCTTAATATGGCAGTCTGTTTGCTGGTTAAGCCGAAAACTGGTTTCCTCCCTATATTACAAAACAGAAGCTCATTTTCTGTAATTATCCATTCAGTATCATGAGGGTTTATTGCTCAAGATTTATTGTTCTGGTGTCAAGTCAACATATCTGGATTTACTTGGGGAATATCTTTGGTTTTCTGTCATATTTTGCACAGTAATTTAGTATTTCTTCTTGGATTCTAGTGTAAAAAACATTTTTGTTCTCCCATTAGTTGATTAAGATTTTAAGGTTACCTAGGCTCGATTCTGCATATCTTAAAAATTGTATCATATATAATTAACATGCATTTAAAACAAACAAATACAAAATCTCTCCATGTATTATTTGTTGAATAATAATACAGGAAAATGACATTTTTAACTTTTATTAGAATATGCTAAGTTTACCACATGCTCAGTTTTTGCCAACATATACACTTTCAACACTTTCCCATTATCATCTTAGGCATTCACAAATATATAATTTTATATAACTTTTATCATCCAATTAGTTTATGGCTGCACAGCTGCTCTATTATGAAGCACTTCCTTAACACAGTTAATAATTTAAGAAACATCAAACACAATATTTAAGCAAGTTGGCCTCTGACAAATGGCACTCCACTCTATTCTTGGGATGATAAAACTATATGATTATACCACATTTTTTTAGCTATGAGTAACACGAATCTTCACTGGTCTGAATTTCAATATTCTGTCCACAGATATTCTGAAATACTATATTGTCCCAAATAAATTAATATGAGGTTATATCTGTCTTTTATCTGGAGGATGTTGGCCAAATATTTGTTCAGTCTTTTACATAAATATCTGTTTGATCCTTTAAATAAATATCTCAGTATTTCTCAACTATATTTTTTGAAATGAAGTGTTGCATATCTCATGCAATGTATTGGATGCTGGGCTGAAAGTGAACACAGACAGGTTGTGTGAGTACCCCAAGTATGTTCCCTATTGAATGAGTATTATTTTCATGCCACTACAAAGTCAAAAATCTTAAGTAGAATGCCAGGGATGTCAGTACTATATTGTGTGTTATACTGAGAAGAGGGCTGTCTTGGTGTGAACGGGAGGGCAGGTGACAACCAGGACTAGGGACATGAATTTTAGCAGAGCCATGGCTATGCAGCCTGGGACTTGCCCACAGCGCATGGTGGGTTCGTGATTGAGTTCCTGCACTGGGAAGTGATTGGAGATGATGTGAACAACTTCCTTGAAAATGAGAGTGAGGGCTCCCCCCATCTCCCTTTCTCTTACTCTTTTTATTTTTATTCATTATTTGTTTTTTAATTTCCGTAAGTTATTGGGGAACCGGTAGTGTTTGGTTACATAAATAAGTTCTTCAGTGATGATTTGTGAGATTTTGGTGCGTCCATTATCCGAGTAGTATACACTGCATCCTATTTGTAGTCTCTTATCCCTCACCTCTCTCCCACCCTTTCTACCTGAGTCCACAGAGTCCATTGTGTCATTCTTATGCCTTTGCATCAATATTTCTAAACTATTTTTTAGTTCTTTAAATAAATATATGAACAATTGCTTTGGTTTTCATGAAATTTGTTTTTTAAAAGTGATGCATTATTATACAGTCATTATTATGGCCTATCATTTCTAATAATTAGAGCCATGTAACTTACTTTCTTTAAAGTTTCTGCCAGGAAACTTAGAGCATGCTGAAATGTACTTTTATAAGCATAATACCTTTTATAGAAGATACATCATTGACATTATTGTTTTGCCTTTATTAAAAACATTCTGAATTTCTGATCTTTTTTAACATTCCTTATTCCTTTTATTTATGCTAGATTTTAAATATTTTTTGAATACAGAATATATGCTAGACATTTCTATAATTCCATGTTAACCCACATAATTTGGCATATGCAAGATGTATAAAATAAAAAATTTTAAAAGCATAAAAGAATTGAGGTTTATATGCAACACGACTACTAAAAGTCCCTGATGCATACACATACATTCCTTTACTTCACACGGATTGAATTAGAAAGTAGATATTAATATTTCACTTTTTAATATATGAGAAAAATGAAACTGTGAAAGATAAAAGGTGTACAACATTGAGAGCAAATAATTTACGAAGTCATTAATACAAATCAAATCTTTTAAAAAATTCAATTAACTGTCCTTTCTATGACTGCTTGGTTTCTGCTTTCAACGAATGCAATCCAAGCAGGCAGATTATTCATCTTACATGTTCAAGTGAATTCAAGATTATATCTACTATCCAAGAGTTCATGATTGGATGTTGGCTCTTCTGATTTATGATAAGGGACATAGATTGCGATTATTAGTGACTTGTTGATTTTGAAGTTGCTAATATCCAGCGGTTCATTTTTTGAACATTTAGTGAAAAATGAAATGTCTACTATCTTTCTGTCCATGGAAGTAGTTTTGTAGAAGAATGTTTAGTCACTCATCATTCACTCAGCAAACATTTGTGAGTGCCTTGTAACCACCAAGTAGTATGTTCAGTGGCTGGGAATATAAAGATAAGAAAGAGTTGCTGCATTAAGGAAAGTAATTTCTAGGAGCTACTTAAATATGTATGTAATTAGGTTACTAAACAATGCCAATAAACATGGCATGGTGATGTTAACCTAAAAAAAAAATTCTCTAGTAGTATTTAATATCACTTCAAATGAATTCCTATTGTTAAAAGTTGTCTTATGAGAATTTTAGAAAATATCCATAATACTACCTGATGCTACCAGGCATTCCCAGGTATTTTCCTCATGGAGTTTGCAAACTGATCATTCCTATTGTTTCCTTTTAGAACCGGCAACAGATTCCATTTATCTATGTGGAGAACTTTGACCATCTCTGTGGATTTATTTTACTGCTTTATAATGCACTTTTCTAAGGGTTTAAGTCAAATTCACCTCTTTAGCATGGTGATTTGCTCAAGGTGAAAAACATGAAGTGAAGTGTTTTTATTTACTAAAAGTTGATGTGATATCATTATATATGCAGGTGATTCTACAAGATCTAAAGATGCTTTATTTAATTTATCATAGGAAGTATATTTGCTGAGGCCAGGAGAATATACTTTGGCACTTGCATCAAGAGATAGGCCATGACAAACAATGCATCTTTGACATGTGCTATGTTGAGTTAATGTTCATAAAGCGTAACCTAAATGTTCATCTGCATTAAATAGAATTATATGATAACTGAAGAAGACTTATTCTGAAATATTATAGCTCCAAATATGTTCATAATCATGGAGTCCTTGCTGATATCTATTCTGCAATCATATTTAATTATTGGATTATTTCTTGAGGCATTCATTGTGTATGTATACTAATGTCAAGATCAGTTCTAATTTGATTGCGGAGACAAAAAAAAAAAAAATCTAAACTTCCCTTAATAGCACATCTGAAAGACAGTTTCACTGGCAGTTCCATTTGTAAATTAAATCATCATTAAACTTACAGGGGTTGTGTCACGGAGAATAAAGGATTGTTTTTCTAATAATTATCCCAATTGACTACAATTTATGAGATAACTTAGTACTTCACAGGTAGTTTTAGTACTTGTGATCTGATAATGATGTCGTGTTGTTTAGCTATGACTGCACCTTTGTCAATAAGAAAGCTGTATTTTGTGCATCTTTATTTATGGAAAATTTTCTCTGATATTGTAGAGAAAGAAAATTGTAAAAGACTAAATTTTCTCACAGAGCAACATCATTCAATGAAGTTTTTACATTTGTCCTTCTGTTTCTGAATTAAAGAGAATGTCAAGTTTTTCATTGACATTTCTCTTTGTAATTTTTACAGGTGTCCAGACCTAGAGACTTACAATTCTTTAAAAATAGTAAACAAATTAGTCTTGTTTTTCTTTCAGGAAAGGGTAATTTTATCTAAAGGGTCTTAAGTTTTTTCTGGTTTTCATATTTTTTTTTTAGCGTTCCAGCACTCATTGTTAAGTATTTTGCTACTTGATATGTATCTTCTCACTTAGCAATTAGCCATTCTAATTCAATAGCCTCACCAAGTCTCCTTTTCAGATAGCATCCCATTTACAAAAAAGAGAACAATGTTAGCTTTACTTTGGATGTTGGGTCTTCCCCTGAACATTGAAACATTCCTGGATTCTGATTTTTGACATCTCCTATTAATTAGACTTTTCCCCACAAACTTTAAATCTTTTCCTATCTACTCTTAATGAAAAGACTCCTGAAATAGTACCTGTAGTTATTTACTACTTTTTTTTTTGCCTTCTCTCAAGGCCAAGAACTGTATGCTTAAAACCCTTAACAACAACAACAAAATCAATAAAGACAGCTCAATGAAATAATTCTTCACTGGGCTCACTATTGAAACAAATTTTCCTAGCAGTGAGAACAACTGAATTTGGGCCACAGTTACAAACTTTCATGCTTGTATGTCCAAAATTCCCATGTAATGCTTCCAAGAAATAGTCTTTAAAACAAGATGGAAGCTCCATTTATGGAAGGAAGAAGTTACTATCCAACATCAGAAACAAAATGTACGTTTATTACTTGTCAAAGAGAGAAGCTTTGCACTGTGGGACATTGTTTATCTGCACAAGCGCATTACTGGTCACATATGTGGTTGTAAGAAGGATGGAGTTCAAGTATCAGCAGCCTATCAGAAGAGCAGGGCTTCCACTGATTGACTGGCATTCCGTATCACAATTACTTATGGAAAACTGTCATAGATTATGGTGGATTTAAATCTAATGTCAGTGACTAGATTGGCTACGGTTTAAGAACATGTTGCCTTTTCCTTTCTAACAACAGCAAAAATAATTATGGTTCTAGGAAGGTACAGTGAATCAGAGATAACACTTGGTTAATTGCAGATAAATAATTATTTTTATTATTGGCATTAGTTATGGTTTATCTCTTTAAATGACTTAAATCTGCCATAGCAAAAGTGACTAAATCTTCCATTTCTTTACATGCTTCTTCAGTAAAAATGACCAGAGACTTCTGCCAGATGGTCCAGTAAAACGTTGACAGATACTATATAAAACAACTAAGGATGAATGCTCATATACATATGTGTGTTGCATTTTTGTGTCTATACACGTTCTGACTATTCTGTAAAGTCGCTGTGATTTATATTATGTGATATCTGGCCAGAAATTATCTTGATTATCTTTGCCCAGAAATTTATAGAACACCCACTTTAGTCATATTATATAACTAAGAAGAGGCCATGAAAACTATTTCTATTCAGTCCATTCCTATCTAAGAAACATATGCTGATAAGGCCCTACTAAAATAACACACCTGCCCATTTGCTCTGCATCTCAGTACCATGTGCCACTGCTTGTATACATACTCAGGCCAAAAAATCTTAAGAAAACAAATCCTTCATTTCTTCATATTCCAAAAATATATGTAAATCCTGATGGTTCTGCTTTCAAATTATATTCATAACTTCTATTACTGTCACCCTCCTTGACCTGGGTTTTGGTAATTTCCTTTTTATCACTCCCCACATATTTTCCATCCCTCATTCCTTTCTCATTCAGCATACAGATTGTTTTGTTGTTGTTGTCTTTTGGTTTTTTTAAACTCAAATCTGCTTTTGACACTCTCTCATTCAAACCCAGAATAGTTTCCTGGCTTTTCCACTTATAATAACATTTAAAGGGCCCGGTGTGGCAGGTCACGCCTGTAATCTTAGCTCTTTGAAAGGCCAAGGAAGGCAGGTCACTTGAGGTCAGGAGTTCAAGACTAGCCTGGCCAACATGGTGAAACTCCATCTCTACTAAGCTACAAAAATTAGCCTGTCTGTGTCAGGCACCTATAATCTCAGCTACTTGGGAAGCTGAGGAAAGCTTCAACCCAGGAGGTGGAGGCAGAGGTTGCAGTGAGCAGGGATGGCTCTGCACTGCACTCCAGCCTGGGCAACAGAAGGAGACTCTGTAAAAAAAAAAAAAAAAAAAAAAAAGAAAGATTTAAAGGCATCTGGCAACTTCTTCATCTTCATCTTCATCTTCTACTACTTCCTCACACTCTGATCCATTGCACTTCTTGTATACACCATGTAAACTATCAACACTACTCTTAATGTTTTCTCTGCGATAACTGTTTGCATATATTTATATGGAGTTCTCTTTTGTTGTAGTCATATCTTTTTAAAAAATTCTCCAACCTGGGTCTGGTGCATTGGCTCACACTTGTAATCCTAGCACTTTGGGAGGCCAAGGTGGGTGGATCAGGAGGCCAGGAGATCGAGACCATCCTGGCCAACATGGTGAAACCTGTCTCTGCTAAAAATACAAAAATTAGTTGAGTGTGGTGGTGTGTGTCTATAATCCCAGCTGCTCAGGAGGCTGAGACAGGAGAATCCCTTGAAGCTGGGAGGCAGAAGTTGCAGTGATTCAAAATTGTGCCACTGTATTCAAGTCTGGGAAAAGAGCAAGACTCAGTCTCAAAAACACAAAACCAAAAACTCTCCAGCCTGAAAGAATCATCCTAGCCACACTGCATTCCCTCATCTTGCTTTATTAACACCTATCATACATATTTTGTATCTATCTCTTTATTTATCACTTCTGTGCCTCATTGAAGGAAGAATTCACTTTTTTCCTTTTTCTTCATTGCTACATTGCCAGTACCAGTAAAATTGTTTGTCACGCAGTACTCTTTTTTTTAGAAACAGGATTACGCTCTGTTGCCCAGGCTGGACTGCAGTGACAAGATCATAGTTCATTATAACTTCAACTCCTGGCTCCAGGGATCCTCCCACTTCAGCCTCCTGAAGTGACCACCACCACAGCTGGCTAATTTATTTATTTATTTTTAGACAGCAGGTCTTGCTATATTGACAAGGCTGGTCTCAAACTGCTGGCCTAAAGTGACCCTTCCACTTCGGCTTTCCAAATTGCTAAAATTATGGGCATGAGCCACTGTGTCTGGCAGTGGCTTTATTTACTTTAATCAGGAGCTAAAATAGTCACTAACCACAGAATAGCTTGTCTAAGACTTCTAGTGTGAGACTGGGGTTGAAATTAGATATGTGATGTCCTTCCTTTCTGCCACAGGACCCATTAAACAGAACTCTAGCTCCCTTTCAAATGGCTGGTGCTGAACATGTGAATCAGACTGAGTCTTGATGAGCCAGGAAGGACCTTAATGAACTGATGTAAAATCACTTCTGAAACACACTCTTAAACAGAGATTTTCTTGGCTGCCTTCCTTTAGTCATGTCCTTCTTTTCTTTAGTAAAAGCAAACAAACAAAATGCAGTCTGAAGTTTTTTTTTTTTGTTTTGTTTTCTTTTTAAGATGCAATCTTGTTTTGTCGCCCAGGCTGGTGTGCAATGGCATGATCTAGGCTCACTGAAACCTCACCTCCTGGGTTCAAGCAATTCTCCTGCATCAGCTTCCCGAGTAGCTGGAACTACAGGTGTGTGCCATCACACCCAGCTCATTTTTGTACTTTTTTTAGTAGAGACAGGGTTTCACCCTGTTGGCCAGGCTGGTCTCTAAACTCCTGATCCCGTGATCCACCCACCTCGGCCTCCCAAAGTGTTGGGATCACAGGCATGAGCCACCGCATCTGGCCTGAAATTTTTAAAATATTCTCCTAAGGAAGACTTTTCTAAACTCAGGGGTAATGCAGACCACTGGTGATCAGGGTGATTAGTGATCCGTCAGGTATGAGATCATGTTCAGACACCCAGTAAACATTTAACTTATTATTCTTCAACAAAGGAACTACATGCAAATGAAAAACAAATAAAGATATCAACAAGAAAACTTGGCATTTTCTAGTTTTTATTAATTATAATTTATATATTTAATTTATTTATAGAATTTAATTTATGTTTAATTATAATTAAACACAATTTAGTTTATATTATTCCTCTATCTTTACTCTAGAAATTTTTTGGGGAAATATCAATCATATAGGTTATTTTGTTAAGGAAACGAGGCAAGAATCCTTTGTGGATTTAAAATGTGTCTTTTAGAGTTACTCTCTTCAAAGAGACATAATAACAGAAAATGATTTAGATTTGCAGAAATTTTGTCTGTATAACACTATTATCAATTTAAATATCTACTATCCTGAAATTTAGGCTAGCCTCTCAACCAAATTCTTTTGATACTTAAGCAAGTGAATGAAAATTCAGTTGACTCCAATATATAGGATTACAATATAATTATTTCACTTTTGTCTCATCATACAATTCCACCTGTATATGACCATTTCTCTTTTTTATAAATGCCTAAACTGCTAAGGCACTCTCTCATTTGGAAAATAAATAAGCAAAATGAATTATATGAAGACATTCATGTCTTCAAGTGTAGACTACATGGAGAATGTGTGTGTGTGTGTGTGTGTAAAAATTAGATTAAATTAATCTCCAATTAAATAAACATAATGATTAATGTAAAGATTAGTAATCAGCATAAATTATAAGCTGTAGTTATGACACCGACAGGAAGCAGAAAAATTCTCAACAGAAAAGGGCGGATCACTGACCAAGTCCCATCCTCTAGCTGCAAAGCCTAGACAGTGGCCCAAAGTAAGAACTTATAACCGTATTTTCCAGCTCGAATGTTACCTTTTCCTAACCCATCCTGGAGACAGTACAAACAGGGCATTGAGAGAGCCCGTTTTTGTGCATTCCTTCCAACTCCTTTTTCAGTGATGTCATGTTAATAGCTTGAGATCAACCATGACAACATAATTTATACCTTGAAAATCAGCAAATATTACAAATCATAGCTTGGTGTGTATAGGTGTGTGCTGGGGGCAGGGGAAGACTAACAGAGATAAATTAACAAAGTAATGAATAAACGTCTGAATGAATTTGATTATTGCAAAATGTTTATTATTAAGCTAGTGTATTTTCAAAGCCTTTGGACTTTATAATAGAGTTCGTAAAGGACAGATGGTGTTGGAAATAATTTGTTGTGAACAACGTATTTCATGAATTGTAAATGGCATCCGTTCTGATGATGAAAAGCAATCTAAACTTCATATTTCTGTATATATAATAACTTGGTGTATTCACAATCCCAAAGATTCATGAATAAATAAAACACATAAGCCATTTATTCTTGAGTATTCTTAAAACAAAAACGAATTTTCCATAACCGAAAATCCATTCTTAGTTCATGGAATGCTCATTTTGCACCTTAGAAATGTACTTTGTATGAAGTCTAGGATAACAGTAAACTATTTGCAGTGCGGCTTTTATTTAGTGACTTGTATTTCAAAATGTGACATAAAACTCATGCAATATATGTTATTTTACAGCTTTTCCGAGACAGAGAGGATTTTTTTTTATCCTGCAAAAACAAATATACCTAGCTACATTTTAATGCTTTCAATATGAATACATTAGAGGATTTTTGAAATCCTACTGTAGGCAACTATTATTAAAGGATCTCAATTATGTTATTTCTTATTAAAATTGGTACTGAAATAATTAATCTTCTTTTAGGGTGAATATTCCTAGCACTTACTAGTTGTAATGTGATAACACCATTTTTAAAACATGAGAGGAAATTATAAATTATGACACCCTAATATAATCCTAAGAACAAAAGCTCACATTTTAAGATGCATGATGAGTATGGGAAATAGAGTTTTTAAATGTTTTCATAAAATGTCTTTTCAGATTCTATCAGAGATAGAGGACAGATTGACAGCTTTCCAATTGCAACTGGAATTTCCACAGTCCTTCATGAGTAATAATGCATCATTGCATAATTGTTAAGTGTGTGAACTCTAGCTCTGCCAGTTACTGCATCTGAGATCTGAGGGAGTTATTTATGCTCTCAGTTCCACATTTTCCTCAACAATTACATGAGAAAAATAACGTTGTAAACTTGCATAGGTTTCCATAATGATTAAATGAGAACATATACCTAAGATAGATAGATTTAGATATAGATACAGTTACAGATATAGATATAGATGATGTAGATATAGATATAGAACAATGGCTGGCACCTTAATTAGTAGGCACTGAATAAATGTTAGCTTTAATTTTTTTTTCTTTCCACTTTTCATTTACTTTCGCACTTACTCATTCTGTTGACACACATCCAGGAAAGACTTCTATGTGATGATCCTTGTCATGAAAAGTGATATTGATGAGGTGAGGTGTAATAAAGCCTTAGAAGTATTTTCATTATTTGAAGAAATAGAGAAATTCTACTGTGTGTTAAGCAGTAAAGTTGTATTTACACACTTTATTAATTGTTATCAATTGCTAATAGTTTTCCATTCAGCAATCTATACTTTGTATCTGCTCAATTGTTTCTTTCTGTTTTGAAACACTTAACAGCTGCAATTTGTTAGGCTCCTCCTGTCTCCTATTAATAGGTTTATAAGTCAATACTCCAGTAAGAGATACTGTTGCAATTTAAATTAGTAGTAATAAAATATTACGTAAGAAGGATGACTTCAGGGAAGTTGATATGAATATGTCTCATTGTTTTTCTCCAAGAAGCAGTTTATAAATAAAATGTGACTTGTTTATGTTTTGGTTCATTATCATTTTATTTTCTCTAGATAAAATTTGCAGGAATAAATGTTAAATAACAACTGCAACTTTCAAATGAGGAATGGCTTACTTATCTTTGAACCATTTAAGGAGTGGATAAAATCAGCAGCTTTGCATCACTTTAAATTGCTCATAATTTTAATTCCATTTTCTGATTCCCTCTTATAGGGAATATGGTGTGACTGAGACATTGCACTGAAAAATGGAAGGATATAAACAGAGGAGAACAGGAAGTAAAATTAGAATCATGAAGGTAGAATTGATGAAGGTAATCAGTTTACTGAAAATTATCTAAAGAAACAAATTTCACCCTCCATTAGCTTTAAAACACACAGACAGAGGTGATACAAGATGCTGATTTCTTTCTCTTTTGGCTGCTATATTCCAGGAGCATTATGTGTTACTTTCCAGTGCTTTCATGCACTGGCAAATTTTACATGCTAACTTTTAAAAGGAGTTCAACAGCAGGAGATTCAGAATATACATTTATAATAATAAGCATGATTAGTAGGATTAGAAAAAAAATCATTAAGTCAAGTCAAATATGATTGCTTTTGCTCTTCCAAGCCATCCTGTTGATTGTTAAGATAAATTTATTGTGATTAAATCAAAAGCATGAACAAACACATTTGACTAATTCTGTGTTGCTTAATAATTAAGCTGTAAGATACTAACTCCATTTGAGTTTGAACTTTTGAAGATTAACGTATGCAAAGAAAATTAGTGGACATTTTAGTTTAATACTTTACCATATGAATATTCATAAGTTTATAGTCACTTCAGCATTTGAGGTTACACAGAATAATTGACGTACAAATATTACTGTCTCACATGGTTAAGGTAGATGAAGTCATTCAATAAATAAAATAAATAGTTTAAGAATAATATTTAAATTAGAATAAACATTTTATTTTTATAAGAAGCAATAATTTTTCACTAGTATATAAGTGGATTAACTCAAGCAAAATTCCATTTACTTTCATCAAATATATATTTTACAGTAACCCAAAATTCATTATTAAATTAACCCAGGCTCAAAAATGAAGTGTCAATTTTCACTTTGGATGGCTATACCCAGATCATTGAGCATATGGAGGCGATTTGGTAAACAACATTTCTGGTGAATTAAGAAAAGAAAATCAGAAATATATAACTATAATCTTTAGATAAGTATATACTAAATTTCCTCTGAAAATAGAAAGTATAGAATATAGATTATAATTGATTTTTGTAAACTCTAAGGCAGGAAACATTGACTATGCATGTGTAACCCCAAAACAATACCTAGTCAAAGAAAAGTAACACATTTCATGTGATTTTCAATAAAAATAAGTATTTTACAAGATTTATGACAATACTTTTTCAATATCATTTTTTAAAATCTGAAATAAAGTAACTGGAAATCAAGAGTTAGATTTATTGTTATAATTAGCTGAGTTTTTCTTTAAGATATTTTGATTTTTGAGATTTCTTGTGTGAATATTTGACATTTACTTATCTTCCTATATAAACACATCAACTCCTATTGACAACTAAGAAGTATTTGTCACATTTTCATAGATTTTTCATGGAAATGATGATAGATTTATTTCTACTAGTGCAGCTATTTCAAACACCTAAAACCTTATTCCAATGTTTTCCAGTTTAAAGGAAACTGACTTAGAAAATAAACTGTTTAACAACAGTATTATTGTTTTATGGTTTGTTTTGGTGTTCAGCATTTGAACTTACCAATTTAGTGCAATAACATGACCATAATTCATGGCAGCCTCAATTTTCTAGGCTCAAATTATTCTCCCGGTTCAGTCTCCTGCATAGCTGGGACTACCGGCATGTGCCAATGTGCCACCATCCACCATGACCTGGCTAGTTTCTTTTTTTTTTTTTTTTTTTTTTGGTAGTGATAGAGTCTCAGTATGTTGATGAGGATTGGGAAACTGGTTTTTAAAAGAAATTATAGGCTACTTAGTTATATGAGAAAATATTTATATATTTTATATTTTTGTTTGTTAACTCAGCAGGCACAATTATTGTCATGTCATCAGGACATCAAGAACGCAGTTATTATTGCATAACAACATTGTAGAATAATAAAAGATAAAAGAAAACTATCTTGTAATTAACAACAAGGGCATCAATAATGAAATTAAGTTTTACTTTTCTTCTAATTATAAGAAGTTAACATTCAAGTAATTAGGGAATTGGGCTTTGTGTCATTATGCTTGTTGCAGTGAATATAAATTAGAAATGTATCCACCACTATCCATTGTTTAATCTATGGGTTAATTTTAACAAAAATTAGAACTAAAGCATTTTTAAAAACAAATAAAATAACTGTATAGATGAAACATCATTTTCACTAACTTTTCTTTAAATATGAAAAAGTAACACAATCCTAAGATGTTCAGAAAATTTTGACACATTATTCCTATATAAACCTATGTTATCCTATGTGTTTTGCTACAACCAGTTTATTTTTCTAAATGTGTAGATGTAAGGTTTACCTTCCTGTCAATTCTTAAAAAGAAATCCTCTCAAGTCAATACACTTTTTAAAATCTAATTCTAGCTATGCTAGAAAGTGTCTTTAAAATTTTCTGTTGCATGAATTTAATTTTTAAAGAGATATAGTGACAGCAATAATGTTACTTAGGTAAAAAATAAAGCATCTCTTTTTGATATTTAAATGTGACTCTTTTTTTTAATTGGCTAATTGGTCAGAATGAAATTCTAATTTTTATTACTTTTTCCTCAGCTCAAATTTATTTGCTTTACATTTACTTTGATATGCTTTATAAGACCTAGAGAATTAAAGATTTTTTGTTGATGCAGTAAAGGATCTGTGTTTCATTGTTGCTGGTTTTGAAGACTTAGAAGACTTCTATTTGAGTTCTGAGCCTTCAAGTTTTGCAGCTGTATGCGCTTGCAAAAAGTTATTTTCTCTAAGTATTTATCTGTTTTAAAATAAATACACTATCACTCTTACAGAATTTACGTTGAGGAAGAAACATAACATATATAAGTACTTTTGGTGATTTGCGAGCTTTCTATGTAAATATTATTTATAGACACTAAAAGGCATTGTTCCTCTTAAAATTGAAGGGCTTTCAAAGACATTTTAATGGGTATGATTATTTTGGAAGCTTTTAAAGTTCAATAGAAAAAATTGTACTAAAACTATAGCCAAAATACACTAATAATATATTGCTTAATTAATTTAGTATTTGTTTTATATATCTAACTTATTGAAGCTGCTGCAAATAATTAATAGTTTTATAAATAAAATGGATAAGCTATGAATTACAAGTGATATGCAGATTGTTATGATTGTGATGGTTACTTCATTTTATGGAAATTTTATGAGGACTATACTTAAAACTAAGTAAGATATGTCTTCATGTTAGGTTGATTATGGGCACTTAGTAGGGTTCTTTAATATCACCTAACTCTCAGAAGACTGCCTTCTGGTTTCCTCACTATAAATTGAAGATGACTATGATGATTTGGTATCCTAAAATGTAATGATGAGAATGAAGGCAGATATTGGGTTCATATACAAACTTTGTACAAATTTGAGGAATCATGATTTTCATCATCCTCATTTTAAATGATCAGAAGTAATATTTGGAGGCCTAGTGAGTGTTTGAGATACTCACTGTTAGGCTGATTTTAAAAGATTTATTTTTATTTTCCATTACATTATAAACAACGTATATTTACGTTAGCTCTTGCCATTTGTGTGTGTGTGTGTGTATGTATTTAAAAGTTCTGGACTGGCTTTGTGGATCACGCCTGTAATCCTGGCACTTTGGGAGGCCGAAGTGGCAGCGTTGCCTGAGTTCCAAAATCCGGCCTGGGTAATATAGCAAGACCTCATCTCTGCTAAAAATTTCAAAAAGTATAAAAGTTAGCCAGCTTCGGTTTTGTGCACCTGTAGTCCCAGCTACTTAGAAGACTGAAGTGGGAGGATGTTGGAGCGAAGGAGATGGAGGCGGCACTGAGCTATAAATGAACCACTGCACCCCAGCCTGGGCAACAGAACAAGGTTCTGTCTCAAAGTAATAATAATAATAATAAACAAATGAAAGTTCTGTTTTTAGCTTCATAACCATTTCACATACTTTTTTCGAGTTGCTGTTTCCTATTTTTCAGCTTCTTGAATGAAATACTTACCTTATGAAATTTTTATATTTTATGATAATAAAATATTATATTCCATTTATTTTGTCTGATTTTTGCTTTGGCTATACCTTATGTATTTTAATAGACTGAAATTCCAATGTTGTACATTTATGATTATTTTTCTCTAAGTACTTTGAAATTCATTGCACAGTATATGCACAAGTACAAACACATCTTCATAGGCATATGCAGTAAATGTGGAGAAAGTTTGATGAACATATGAATAGCTTTTGAAATACAATGTATTCTATTCAGTTCTAGTCAATTGTATTTATTTTTTAAATATGTGCTCCTAACAACAGACTAATTATGGTATAAAAATATGACCATTATTTTAAAAAATATTTTTGAAATATGTAAATATAAGTTTATCTTAAGAAAAAAATGGTTTTTTTTTTTTCCTGTATGCATGGAACTATTGCAGAGATTCATTAAACTATAGTATATCAAATATTCATTAGTTGGTACACACTCAATACCTAAATTTATGGCTTAGATCACATTAACTTTTAAGCAATTTGACTTGGTGAGAATTTAGAAACTATCACTTTTAGTAGCTAGATAATAATAACAAATTAATTCTTTAAACCAAATCAATCTTAGCCATTTGCTTATAGCTTCCCCACCCCATCAATAATCTTTCCTTTTGCATACCTACTGAAAGGGAAATGCATGTTAATCAGGTTCATTAGGCTGTGTAATTAATTTGCACACTTATTTTCTTCTATTTAAAACTCTCATTCTTTATCACCTAATGTTTTATTTAAAGTGCTGTCAGTCATATTTTAATAGACTTGTATTCTTCTTTATAATCAAAAATATACTGAAATGTATGAATAAAAAATGAATGAAGGAAAATAACTATATTTAAAAAATTTATGATAGTAAATTAAACTGGTAAAAGTAAATTTACAAATAGTTTTGTAACACTTTCAGTCTGACTCTAAACCCTAAAAAGGGAACATTGGATTTCTCTATTACACGTTTGTTATTTATTCATATGTTTATTGCAAAACAATGGTTTTAAAAGGACAGTTTTGATACAATCTCACATACTTGTAAAACAGAGTGTCTGAATTATCTATTGTTGTGTATCCCAAAATTTAAAACCAGTATTTCGTTTTCTCACAAATTTGTGGGTCAGGTATTTTGGCTGAGCTGTGCTCGGCTGGGAAGTTCTTCTGCTTGTCTTGGCTAGGTTCATTGATGAAGCTGCCATGATAATGTGGTATATTCTCTAACATTGGCTCATTCAGATGTGTAGTGTTTGATGCTGACGCTTCACTGAGCCTTTCAATCCATCAGGTCTCTTATCCTTACAGAGACTGCATAAGGCTTTTCATAGTTCTTTCAGAGTAAGTGAGAGCCAAGATGCAAGATGTCTTTAAAATTAGTTTCAAAAGTCTTGCTACATCACTTCTGTGGCATTCTGTTGGACAAAACAACTAATAAGGTAAACTCAGATCCAAAGTAATGGAGAAATAGACATTATTTCTTGACAGACAACATATTAAAGTCTCAGTCATATTTCAAAGAGTATATACAAAGGGGTATGATGAATATGTGAATATTTGTGCCATATACTGTATAATGTATTCCAAACTTCAATAATATTGAGATATATTTTAATGGAAAATAAAATCCTCATGTACTTATGTTGACATGACTTTTATAATTACATGTAGCAACAACCTGTTTTTAAAAACCCTTTGTACAATTTTTTCTTTTCTTTTTTTTTTTTTTACACTGAGTCTTGCTGTGTCATCAGGTTGGAGTGCAATGGTGAAATCTCGGCTCACTGCAACCTCCCTCTCCGGGTTCAAGCAATTCTCCTGCCTCAGCCTCCCGAGTAGCTGGGACTACAGGCATGGGTCACCATGCCCAGCTAATTTTTTGTAAATATTGTAGAGACAGGGTTTCTCCATGTTGGTCAGGCTGGTCTCGAACTCCTGACCTCAGGTAACCCACCTGCCTCAGCCTCCCAAAGTGCTAGGATGACAGGCTTGAGTCACCGTGCCTGGCCACAATTTTCAATTCAAAATCAATTTATAAAATTATTTTGAACAAAATTAAAAACATATAAAATCTAATTAAATACATGATTTAGTATTATGATATTTTCTTGCTGGGTTCAATTTCCAATCTAGATTTAATAAAACATACATTTTTATTTTCTTTCTTTGTTTCCCTTTGATTTAATTCTTCGATATTTTGAGGATGATGAACTAGCATGTTAATAAACATTATCATTGCAGAATAATAAATGTTTCCTTTTAAACAATAAGTTAATATGTTATTATTTGCTATACTTTGGAGATGCAATCTATTGAATACCCTGAATGTTATACTAGAGAAACACTATTGTTCCATGAACATTTCCTCATGAAATACTGTTTTGGACATAATATTTTGGCAGTAAGAATATATCACCTGTTATTCTTGCAGCATCTTTAGTTTATTTTATAGAAGTATTGGCATCAAGGTATTTGTCTTTTCCTGAAGCCACTGGTGTAATCTTTTCTACACTGTGGACTTTGTTTACCTTATATGGAAGCCAACACACATGGAAACAGAGCGAAGGGTATAAAACATAGTTTCTTGAGGACACTTCTGACATCCAGAATCCCGCATGCCTGATGTCAGAGGCACCTCTGGAAGTTTCAGATTCATAAACCACTAGGCTTTCAATTTTACTTGAGTTGCTTGGAATTATTTTTCTATCACAACCCACAGAAGTAATACTAACACATGAAACATTTATCAATACTTTTAATGTTACTACACTGTCACAAGTGTGTATGTCATAGCTATTGTTATTATGGAGATTATGCATAAGCTCATTCTGTGCAATGAGAATATTCTATCATTGCTGTTAATTGTTTGGAATATCATAAAATGTCTATTCTAGAGCATGGATGATATAATTTACTTATTACTTGCCCTGGAAGCATCCTTTACATATTAAATTGAATAATCATCTTTATTTCAATTGATATTTATTATTTTCTCACATTTTCATTTTCACTGTGTCAAAACACACTTTTCATAATACATCTTATAGAATTAAAATGCAAATACCTTACAATCAGGTTTATCAAAGAGACAGCAAAATTTAATATTACCACAGGACAATTTCTTTTGTTGGTGTTGAGACATGAATAGCCACCAGTTTGATATGATTGCAAGCAATTAGACACGCTTGCAATCATATCACACTGGTGGCTTTATAATGAATTGTAGGTCATTACACATTATTTAATATTAAGAATGATTTGAGAAATGAAAGTTTTTACACATAAATATAGGTAAATTATTTGTTATATCAATAGGTAAAATGTCAATCAGATTTTGCAAATTGTCATATTTTCCACTTCCTCATAAATCTCAGTGTTTTATTGATCATTTTTACTAATATTGGTAATTGTCCTAAAGAAGTTTATATCTTATCAATTTAAAATGTAATCTCTAAATGAATGGCCTTTGGCAGTATAGATATAGAATAGGAAGCAAAACAAGGAGAAGAAGATAAGGAGGTTGAGGAGGAAGAAGAGGCAGTGGAATAAAGATGAAAAGGGAAGAAAAAGAAAGTGTTTAAAAGGAAAAGTAAAAATAGCACAAAATGCCAAGTTTTCAGATTACATCTTTTTGTTTTTATAAAATCTAAGCAAAAAGTGTGGCTTTAGAATACACTAACGACTAAAAACATCAGGAAAATTTCCCTAAATTATATGTCAATTTTTTTCTGTTTTATCACTTGATCTTCTTCATTGGAAATTCCAATTACATACATATACATACACATTCAGTGAAATTATTATAAACAAAAGATAACTGTCCACATTAAGAATATCCTATTTAAGTTTATGAATGTTAAAAGTAAATATGCCATTTGTAGTTAGTGAAGCAAAGTAATCTATTTTTAAGTGGAAAAAAAATCAGGCTATCAAATTTTATATAAAAATAGTGGTATCAAAAGGAAACTCCAATAACTTCATAACATTCCATGGTAAAATGTGGAAGGTGAAATTTTTTTTTTTATCAGAGCAAGCTATTTTACAAATATAAATTCAACATTTCTGAAAAACTGTATCAAGGAACATTTTTTCCATAACTCATTCTTAAGGAAATCACGTGCAATTTTAACTGTCTTCAAATAAAGGTAACCTGTGAAGCTTCAGTAAAAGATCAGTGCATTTATTTGCACAGCTAAGATGTAATCCCACGTGGTATAAGTGTAACAGAATAGCGTTTGTTGGTGTGTGTATGTGTGTGCTTCTGTGTGTATTTTTTCTCAGCCAATGTCTACGTGATGTTGGAAAACAGCAGAACATAAGAGAAATAGAAGGTAGACCATAAAATAAGCTTGCTTATTGTTTCTTTAGTAATAGTTGGAAGTCAAGGAATCATGAAAATATGACTAGGGAAGTCAAAGGTTATAAGCATATTTAAACGTATAAAGGAAAGCACAAAGAACAATAATTGTTCTGATTAAAGTTGAGTGATGGAAAAGAGACGGTAGAGGGAGAAGAAAGAGAATAAAACTAAAAGGAAAATGAAGAAGATAATTATATACTGAACAACATCATACCTTGTGTCAGAGATTCCCCAAATCAAACACGGGTTAACCATTTATTAGAATGAACCACAGAAACCAAAAATGTGGTCATGTTACTGTTTATAATTTATTACAGAGAGAGGAAACAGATTAATATCAGGGAAAACAAAAGGTGTATAGAGTATAGGGAGAAATGAGGCATGTGTTTCCATTTCTCCTGTCCCCGTGGAGACATAAAGGCAGCACTTAACTCTCCCAGCACTAACGGAGTATTGACACCTGAGTTGCTTACCGGAGCCTTGGTGTCCTGCATTTTTGCTGGGTGTCAGTCAGGAAGCACGGAGCACCCACAGGACCGACCTTAACTACTCAATGTCTAGCTCTTCTTTTGCCCCCACCAAGAGGTCTAACTGATACAGGGTGGCCCAGATCCCCAGGTGAACCAAAACATGCATTTGCCATAAATCACATTGCTACCATAAACTAGTTTGCATGACCCAAGGCCTCAGGTATTTAACAATACTCTTCAAAGACACTCTTATGAGGCAAAATACTCTAACAGTTTACAGTTCATAGGCTATCTCCCAGAAGCCTACCAAAAGTGAGTCCTTTCTTTGGCATGTCCAGAATTTGAGCACCACAAACCTCTACGGAGTTAATCTATTCCTGTAAAAAAAATACACACACACACACAGACACACACACGCACATAACTGTATATACATACACATATACATATAAAATGAAATACAAATCAGTATGTATGAGCATATATGTTTATATTGCTTTATATTTTTAAGTGTCTGCTTATAGAGAAAAAATGTTATATAAAATCACCATGGATCAAAGACCAAAATACTATCACCCCAATAATTTTATATAAATTAAAATTAATTATGAAAAAAATCAATATTTATTTAGCATTATATAATATTAATAAAACAAATTACTAAAAAAATAAAAAGCTAATTGTTTGAAAGACGTTAAGTAGATAAACTGATTGATAACTTCATGGCTATTAATAAAAATATTATAAAAGATAAAAAAGATGGCCAAAATATTAGTCATTCAAACAAACTCATAGCATTACTTTATTTAAATTTATGCAGGTGCATTTAAATAATTGGATGAAATAATTTTGTAGGAAAATATATGTTATCAAAACCAACTTATAATAGATTTATTTACAATAAGAAAATATAGGATTTTTTTTTTTTCAAATAACTAACCTTTCCAAGCCGGAGAGTAGATGCTTTCCTGGAAGAATTCAACTAAGGATTTAAAGATTAGAGAATTCTTATGCTATATAATACTTCCAAAACAGAGAAAGAAGAAAATCTTTAATATTACTTGTAAGTTATGAATAATATTTTGACCCATACCTAACAGAGATTGTTTTGTAAGATAAGTAACCGCAAACTCACCTCAATAACTGATTTAATGTAACTATTTTAAACTCTTAGGAAACAGAATTTATTGAACTGTTACAACATGATCAACTTAATTTGTCCCAAAAATGCAAAAAAATATTCTATAATAGAAAATGTTTGTCAATCGTAGTGAGGGAGTGTTAGAGAGACTTCTTTTCCTGGGTCCGCAAGTGGCGTGGTTTCAAGTGCAGGAATTCCCTGGCTCCCCACCTCAGATGACAAGGACTTTTTGTGCACCTTCCTCCCCACAGGCCAGATAAAGCTTTTTGTCTACCCTCCTGCACATGCGGGCAAGCCAGGTAGAGCCTTTGTCTCCAAATTCTTGCCAAGCACTCTTGAAGGAGGTGGCTCTGTAACTCAGGGTTGTAAAACAAGTAGCCAATCCGGTAACAGAGTCAAAAATAAATCAATCCAGAGGAAGTTTAAAAAAAACTCCTCTCATTAAACAAGAGCATAAATGGGGAGGGGAAAAACTCAAGAAATAAAACTTCAGCCTCCCCTGCCTAAATGGATTTCCTCTTTTGATCACCTCCCACAACAGCATGAGAGCTGCCTTTTCTCTCTCTCTCTCTCTCTGCCTAATAAATCGCTCTTTCGTAAAACTTTTTGGGTCCACAATATTTATTCCAACGGTAAACTCACATGCCTCTGCCATTCTTTGGGGTTAGAGAGGCCAAGAGCCTACAAGCCGGCAATGGTTCCCATTTCCGTGGTGGTCTGTGGTTAAAATTCCTGGTTTTCACCCAGGTGGCCTGGACTCAACTCCCAGTGTGGGAAGCAGACAATCTGGTTAAAGTTTTATTCACCAGTAACAGCAGCAATAAACCTCATGAAATAAATAATGTGGCCACTTTCACAAACAATAAAAAGGCATCTGAAAATATTAAACTCATGCTAGACAAAAACATTAAACAAATCAACAGCTTCTTCATGAGATAACACATATTTCAGCCCAAAAGCCATCACGATACACATCCAACTGTGCATAGTGAAACACATCCAGTAAAGCCAAGACCAAAACAATAACAGGAGCTGGCTAGCGTTCTTACTATTTATCATCCTACCAAAAATATTAGCTATATTAGACAAGACATTTTTAAAGTAGTAATTGGAGCTGGGTGCAGTGGCTCATGCCTATAATCCCAGCACTTTGGGAGGCCGAGGTGGGCAGATCATGAGGTCAAGAGACGGAGACCATCCAGGCCAACACAGTGAAACTTCATTTCTACTGAAAATATTAAACATTAGCTGAGTGTGGTGGTGCATGCCTGTAATCCCAGCTACTCAGAAGGCTGAGGCAGGAGGATTGCTTGAACCCGGGAGGCAGAGGTTGCAGTGAGCCCAGATTGTGCCACTGCACTCTAGCCTGGAGACAGAGTGAGACTCCATCTCAAAACCAAAACAACAAAAAACCAAAAAACAAACAAAAAGTAGCAATTGGAAAAATGGTTAAAACTGTTACTCCTCGCCAGTGTATGATGAAACCATTTTCAAAAGCAAGTGAAAAGTAAAATAAACAATGAGAGGGTAAAGCAGTAGAATATGCAATTGAGGTACAGAGCACTGCTCCCTTACTGTGTATGCCTGTGTGTTTTATCTACTAATCTACATGATGATAATCATATGTGGATATACTTAATAGATGTGTGTATATAGTAAAATAAATAATAGAGCATATATTTCAAATTTAAAAAACAATAAAATTCATAGGAAAAGTAGAGAAAACCATGCACTGTTTTTAGAAGCAAAAAATTAAAACACTACTGAAAATATTCATAAATTACTAATTCTACTTTATGATATTTAATTAGATATTTTAAACTATATGTTCAAAATGTGTCCAATTTTCTGAGTTGGGAATCTGATTAAAAAGTCAAGGATATTGGAGTTACTGATGCAATCTAGTTGTGGTGTCTGTCTCTGGGTGAGCAATATTCATTCTAAGAATGTTTTTTGAGTTCTTACCCTTTTTTCCCACCCCCTCATGTGATACATCTGCTTTAGAAATAACAAAAATGAACAAAGCTTGCATTTTAAAAACAGCAAGAATAGAGGTTCATTTGTTGTTGCACAAAGATTTATGTCAAGCAAACATAAAGGCTGCTGACCTCCTCTGGTGGACAGTAACGCCTACATCTATCTAAATGCTACCATGGTTTGTCTGATTCTTTGAAAACTCTCACAGTCAGAATATTCACCACAGAATGGCAATCTGACAACTGGGTGTGTTTAATGTCATTTATCTTTACAAAAGGCTAAAAATTGCCCTAAGCAGCTCAGATAAACAGTATCTCTTCCTCCTGATGTTTCTATTATCCTTTTTTGGCTCTATAAAATATATTTTTCAAGTGAGTAATGCTATTTCTATGCTATTGGTACTCAGAAATGTTTATAAAAATTAAACTGTAAAAGCATTAATGGTTATACAGATATTCTGTGTATGTATGTTATACATCAGTGGTTCCCAAGCTTTTTGGCACAGGAACCAGATTTGTGGAAGACGATTTTTCCACGGACCCAGGGTTGGGATGGTTTCGGGATGATCAAGCGCATTACATTTATTGTGCAGTATATTTCTGTTATTATTGCATTGTAATATATAATAAAATAATTATATAACTCACCATAATGTAGAATAAGTGGGAGCCCAGAGCTTATTTTCTGGCAACTAGACAGTCCCATCCGGGAGTGATGGGAGACAGTGAGAGATCATCAGCCATTAGGTTCTCATAAGGTGGGTGCAACCTAGATTCCTCGCCTGCGCAGTTCACAATAGGGTTTGCGACGCTATGAGAATCTAACGCTGCCGCTGATCTGACAGGAAGTTGAGCCCAGACGGTAATGCCAGTGATGGGGGGGTGGCTGTAAATACAGAGGAAGCTTCATTCACTTGATCACTGGTCACCTCCTGTTGTGCAGGCCAGTTCCTAGCAAGCCACAGGCCAGAGGTTGAGGATCCCCGCCATACTTCATCTTAATTTAAAAGTAGTACTAATTTCATTCTTACGACTTTCAACAGGCATGTGATAATGAAATCTGATGCTGAAGGCTGGGTTATCTGAGTCTTGGAATAGCAGCCTGGTTTACTTCTCTCAATGTATGCAAAGAATGAATATTATTTTAATATCATTCAGTGCTAACATAAATTGCAGCATAAAGGATAACATCATAAATTTTAATCCAAGATGCCTAACTTCAATCCTAGATATTTAACATATGACTGTGTGACCTCAGGCAAATGACTAAACTTTCTGCGCTGAATGTCTTCATCTGTTGAATGAGGATAATGAAAGTAACTCCTCAAATAATGGCCGTGAGAATTAAAGGAGATAATAAATGTGAAGCAATCAGAATCGCATGTAGCACCTAATCAGCACTATGTTCAATTTTTTCTTCCTAATATTATCATCATCATCAAGATTCGGCACTACTAAAGGGACTAGCCATGGAGCACTAAAGAGGCATAATTCGATTGCCTTGTTCTTTCAAAATATAATTCTATTTCTTGCTATCAAACTAACACTTTTGAACAGTTAATAACATTGAATAAATTTTACAGCTTCTTAAATTTCCATCCTAATGGAGCGTTAATTTTGCTAGCCATAGGCCACATCAGTTCTTGATGTTCCTGGTCCTTAAATAAATAAATAAATAAATAAAGCATTGTAACTATCAAACTTTAGGTCAAGAGAGTAGATTTACCTTCCCATTTTCTTCCCCTGTGCACTCCTGATAATTACTATTCCACTCTTTGCTTCTATGTATTTCATAGCTTTTTAAAGATTCTATATACAAGGAGGATTATGTGATATTTTTCTTTTTCTGGCAAATTTCCCTGAGCACAAGGTCTTCCAGATTCATCCATGTTGCCACAAATGTCAGTCTCTCCTTTTTTAAGGTTGAATAATATTCCACAATATTATTCCATTACATATATATATATATATATATATTTCTTTATTCATTCATTTCTCAATGGACACTTAGGTTGTTTTCATGTCTTGGCTATTGGACATACTCTGAGTTGCTGATTTCATCTCTCAGCAGAGAGACTGCTACAAGAAGTATATCATAAAGTTAAAAAAAAAAAAAACCTTGCAGTTATAGAGGATGAATAAGTCTGGAGATATAATAGTCAGAAAAACTACAGTTTATGAAATTGTCCTGTATTTTGAATATTTGCTAAAAGAATAGATTTTAGGTTGCCTTACCACCAAAAAAAAGGAAAAATATAGGCGATAACTATAGAAGGTGGTGGATATATGAGTTTGCTTAACTGTAGCAATTACTTCAGTATCTATACATATGTCAAGACATCATGTGGTAGCTCTTAAATATATACAATAAAATCAGTTAATTAAATAAAAAGAAAGAGGAAACTGAGCACATACTGGGATCTACCCACATTTTACTGCCTCAAAGGCATTAATGTAGTTGGAATACATGTTAAAGAACTTTAAAATAAATTCCCACCTGCAAAGGAAAATCTCCAGAACCAAACTGAGATGAAAATTATAATGATGTTCAGAAAAAAAAAGTGTAAAATAAATGTGGTGTACACCTCAAATGTGGATATTAGGAATTGTGGTTTCAAAGACATTGTTAGATAGGAGCTGGGGCCACCACCCTAGAGTACTAAAGAGAATTTACTCTGTTTGTCATTGGAAACCAAAAGGAGAATATGCACAGTTGGGGACTATGTGAACTCTTTCAACATTAGGCTTCTTTGCAGAAAAACATAAATTGCTATTGCTCGTTATATGCATGAGTTGTATGCCTGATCCAATGGAAAAACAGATTCAAGGCTGGAGAATACTTGAAGATCAGGACAAAATAACAAACACGAACTCTATACACAAACCAAATTTAAACCCCCACTACCCATGGTATATGTTGAATTCACCTCCTGGAGAAGATGTAACTGAGGGAAGATAAATTCATAGCAAAGACACACACCTACATGCACAGAAGTGAGAAACCTGAAAATCATGGAAAACATTGTAGTCATCACCCAAAATGTGATAATTTATGCCCACTATCGGACATTACTAAAAAATTAAATACATATGAATTTTTAAAATAAAATCAATTCAAATTATTCATAGAACACAAAGGGTTATTATCTAATAAAAACCACATATTTTAAATAATTAAATAGAAATATATTAACAATTATACTAGTGATATCTAAAGTATATTGAATCCTTAACATATTCCTTCAAGTCTTTCTATGCTATATTTCCTATAATCCCTATCAGTTTTTCAAATCTTGAAACTGAGTAAAAAGGCAAGATAATAGCAAACATAATGGGGAGAGTCTTTGAGAACATATTTAAATGTAGACTTTTTAATATCCATTTTTAAACAATCATTTACAATAACTTAAAGCAAGGCACACTCTATTCTCTGAAGCCACTTCTGTGGTCACCCAATCTGATAAAATTTAAGTTACCTGCCTTGATGCCAAAGTAGGGCACAGAGAATGGAATGGTCAGCTTGTCCTTTCTACTTACCCATGTTTCAGCCTACTATCTGACATAAACTGTGATTAGTTTTAATTGATGTAGGAAAAAACAATACCAAAAATTGTGATAATAATAAAAAGGTGCTAAGTATAAATAATATAGACAATTGTTTCAGAGGAATTTTTAGAGAAAATTCATAAGCTGTGGTAGACATTCTGTGCAATATATAGATGTGTGTGTGTGATATACATATATATATATATGTGCATTTTATTTGATCAATTTAAAATTGTTGGGAATAAATATATGCAGAATAATTCAGGTTTTAAATTTCAGCACGAACATCTCAATGACAAAAAAGCATTTGGATTTTGGATGAATGTATTTTTGCTTTTGTGGCTTTTCTTTTGTAAGGTAAGGTAATTGCTTTTGCCATTCCATTCGAAATTGAGATTTATGCCTCACAGACCTTAAACCAAGCTTATCAATTGGGTTACCCTAAAATGTTACAGTACCCTCAAGATTCCTAGTAGGAGACATTCTTTTTCATTCACTACAAATGACATATTAAAGCCATTTTTTATATCCTTCAAATCAAATAATCAATATGATTTAGAAAATATAAAACTATAATTTCTGACAAAGTTGATTTCTTTCTTTTTGCCTTTTCGAGCTTTATCTTTACAGTAAGCATATGCTCGTTTCAGCAAGAACTAAAGTTCATTGTCAGCATTTATCCCCACCTCAACTTTTGATTCCTTATTTCCCTCTTTTTAGCATGCACATTTCACGTGTCCCATGACCCTTTTCCATTCTCGGTCTCACAATCTTTTTCTATACTTTTTCTGCCCTGTCATCTTTTCAAAAGTATTGTGCTGACATATAACATCCATTTATTAACATATTTGTTTATTATATTAATATGTAAACCAATTCGTGATCATGTATTAATGGGTACAGACAGCTGACCAATTCTTCTTCCAGCTGCAATGTGAATTTAACAGAGATTTCCTAGCTATCACTTTTAAGTCCACGTACTTAGCTATGACAATCCTCTTGCATGGGGCAGGTATTATTTGACCCAATGGCACCTGCTAAGAGAGGGCATTTAAGTGCTGTGCCTAAGG
Source organism: Sapajus apella (assembly GCF_009761245.1). NCBI lineage: Eukaryota > Metazoa > Chordata > Mammalia > Primates > Cebidae > Sapajus > Sapajus apella. Next base: position 15,702,209 of record NW_022436951.1, read on the forward strand.
AGTGAACTAGCTACTTTGGAGCAATAAAGCTTTGCGGCAGCTATTAAAGATACGCTCAATTCAGCCATTTATTTGTATAAATTAGTGGCAGTTCCGTGCTCCATTTGAGAAAAACTAATTAGAGCTAACAGAACTCTTCTTTCCCTGTGGCTGATTACAAGATGATGGCTAGAAAATATCTTTGCAGTATGGAAAGCCCCATATGATGGATGCAGAGGAAATAGATGTGTGTTGTCTAGTACAGTGGTCTTCCATTTTTTTGGAACCAGGGACCGATTTTGCAGAAGACATCTTTTCCATGGATGGGTTGGCAGAGAGTGGGGATGGTTTGTGGATGATTCAAGAACATTACATTGATTGTGCACTTTTTTTCTATTATTGTTACATTGTAATATATAATGAAATAATTATACAACTCACCATAATGGAGAATCAGTGGGAGCCCTGAGCAACCTAGGTCTCTCACCTGCACAGTTTACCGCAGGGTTTGTGCTCCTATGAGAATCTAATGCCCCCACTGATCTGACAGGAGGTGGAGCTCAGGTGGTAACAGGAGGGATGGAGAGCAGCTGTAAATACAGATGAAGATTTGCTCTCTCATTCTCCACTCACCTCCTGCTGTGCAGCCCAGTTCCTAACAGGCCAGTATCAGCCTGTGGCCTGAGGTTTGGGGACTCCTGGCCTAGTAAATAACCCAAATATCAGCTCAATTTTTTTTTCTGAAAAATTCTACTCTATTAAAGCTAAATTAAAAAAATTACATTTACTGGGGTCAGTATATTGTCCTTCTTTAGCCAAAGCCCTTCCTTTTCATTATATTTTAATTGCTTTTTGTCTATTTTCCTACAAGTTCTGTGAAGAAAGGCTCCTCTTTCATTTCTATGCTCGGTACAGAGTTTGAAACATAGAACAGTGTTAGTAAATACAAAGGAGAGATGTTTCACTTTAAAATATCTCTATATTCTCCCTGCAGCTCTAAACTCAACAATCATTAAAGGCTTCCTTCAACACTGATTGAGTCATTGATTCATTGATTGTTGATTCAACAATCATGAAAGGAAATAAGGAATCAAAAGTTGAGGTGAGGATAAATGCTGACAATGAACTTTAGTTCTTGCTGAAACTAGCATATTCTTACTTTAAAGATAAAGCTTGAAAAGATTTGTATATACTGGAGTATATATAAATGATACGCCGTGAGATTTTAAGACTTCTGGTAACAGCTACATTTTTTTCCAACTCTTTAAATTTAAAAATTAAAACTTGCCAAAATTATGATGTCAACTACAGGCAAATGTCACTGAACTGATGCTATTGTATCAATGATATGTAACACTCACTAATGAGGCTGTCAGGATTAGTTCATTCTTAAACCCGCCATTGGTATTGTCAAAGTAAAGTAACTTCATGCTAATAAAACATATTTTCTGTTGCATCTCATTCAGAATTATTTATATGGTCGGAGATGTATAATGATCAAGTCATTGGGCAATAAAGATTACATATCCAGTTAGAAGAAAAACAAATAATTACTTGTCAGCAAGTCACTTCCGTTACTTCAAAATCCTCATACAGGTTAAAAAAAAAAAAAAAAAAAAAAAGCTCGTTTTTGGGAAAAATAATATATTTGAAATAGAAAACATTTCTTGAAGTAATATAGCAGCTGAAATGCAGGGAACAAAGGTCATTGAGAAAGAAAACATTAAGTTTGTTTATGAAGAAAGATTAGCAAAAAAGGTTTTGTGAATTAGAGAAGTGTGCACTAAAATAGCAGCTAGATATTTACATTATCAAATAAAATTTTAAATGTTATAATTTAAAAGTATTTTCATGTAGTTCAGTGAATTTAGCTTTATAAATACATAAATATAAGATGAATTAAAATATGCTTTGAAAAAATGAGCATCTTGTTGGTTAAAAAATATTAGTTCTGGGTGCATTTTCTATCTGTTGTTATTTCAAATAACTGCATTGATTATAAGGATGGGGACATTTGAAATAACAAGTAATCATATAAAAAAAGACAAATCATGCAAATATTTTAATTGTACAAATAGATTTATTCTGCTTTTTATATTCAAGAAATAGCTGTCCAATCTGAATATGAGAATGTTTTTCAAAAGTGCCTTACAAAAATATATGCAGAATTTTATGCGTAAATACAACATCAAAGAAGACATACTGAATAAAAAGTTATTATATTATTTGGTGAACAAATAAAATAAGACTAAAGAAAAAACAAGTAAAAAAATTGTAAAGCAAAGTTGAATTTGTGCCACACAGAAAAATACATTCCTAAATCACAATGTGTGTGATCAATCATTTTCATAATTATAGATCCTCTTGTAATACAGGTGTTAAAAATTTATTTTTCAACAAAATACTTCAAAGGCAGTATAGGCACTTTGGATGTCTTATGAATACTTTCCTTTTTGGCTCTCTCCCAGAACATGGTTCAACTGAAAGGGGAAAAACATCTTCAACAAAACCTTGGAGTTATTATTCCAACGCTAATTCTATTTCTGATTTTCACAATTTTACTTTTCATTTGATAATTCAACTATTGTTAACAAAGGAATAATAGAGATCAACAGGATATGAAATGAATTAAAAATTAGTATGCTCATTTTAAATATTGGTATTTTATAATTAAAGATTAGATATGTTCCTTTTAAATATTGATAATTAATACTGAATTAAATTAAATTGAATCAAAAATCTTATTCAGGAAATAAAGGTAAAGTGAGATGTTGTGAAATAGGACAATTCTACTGTGATCTTGTTGCCCTAATCTTGTTGTCCACTAACTCATTCATTTCTCATTGTAATTCTAAATTTCGTTTTGTCAAGAAGTAAAAATTTGAAATGTTGGTAATTGGCAATATTCCAATTTCAGAACTCAAAAAAAGCCATTTTTGAGGACTATTGGCGTTTTGCCTTGTTTGAGTAAAACATTTAAATCCCGTGCCAGCAATTAATAGCAAGAGTAGGCAAATGTTCAAACATTGTAATCTATTATGCAGTTTTAAAAGATCCTACCACTTACTGTATATTTATTACAGGTCATTATATTCCCTAATTCATATAACCTTCAAAGGTAGTTGATATAGAGGTTACATTGTTTCTTACCAACAAGGAAACTGAGGCTCAGAGGATTACAGCACTTTTCCTGGATGAGAAGTGCTATATTTGGACCCACAGAGAATTCTGAGAAGATGGTGGAGTAGGAAGCATGAGAAACATGTCTCTCTACCTTGACAACAATTGTACAGGCAGAATCTGTCTGATATTGCTATTTTAGAACTCTGGAATATACTGAAAGTTTCAGACTTCCAGGGGAAGGCTTGGATGGCAAATTGTGGTTAATTTTAGTTCTTAGCACAGCGGTAGCCCACTGTCACCCTCCATTCAGCCGCACGTCAGGCAGTTGTTCATATGTTTCTTGCACCTAGAGTAGCTTGCATCAAGCTTATAGAAGCCAAAAAGGAACCTCTTCTACAAATTTTTGGAACCTGTGTTCTGATCAATGATTCTTGCTGCTTCTGATTCACAGAGGTAGAGACAAAAAAAGCAGAAACCATTATTTTATACCCACCTTCAATTATTGCAAGCCCCTCTTACTCTGAATGAAATAATTTCCAGGTGATTTAATGGGCTGATGCTTTCTTCCTCCATTCATTTTTTCCCTTTTCCCACTTTGGGAGCCAGGTATAGACATGCAGTACTTTCAAAAACAATCATATACATGAGGGAAAATGACAAGCTCAATGCTTGCCCAGTAGAAGGTGGAGTCTTGGAAAAATACTTGGGAAAATCTTAAATTGACACCTCTGGCTGAATCTCAGCAGAGATATCCTATAATAATCAAGAAAGTATAAATAAAACATGGCATATGCTGGGGAATAGATAGAATTAATTTCTAGTTTCTACTATATCATTAAATTTAAATGTTAGGGTTTCAACAATGACAAAATCACAAGGCATACAAAGGAATAGAAAAGTATGTCCCATTTAAAAGAGGGAAAATACAACAAAAAACAGAAACTATTTCTGGAAAATACCTGATGGTTGATCTACACAGGCCTTAAAGCAATTGTCTTAAAAAATACTCAAAAAACTAAAAGAAGATATGGAGAAAGTCAAGAAATATATGAACACAAGTGAAATAGAAATAGAGACAGTAATTCTAAAAATAAACCAAAACAAATTCTATAACTCAAAATTATAACAAACAAAATATTTACTAGAGGGATTCAAAAGCAATTTAATCAGGAAAAAGAAGGAGGCAGCAAACCTGAAGTTAACATGATGAAAATTGCTGAATCTGAAGTACAGAATTTAAAAAAATTATTGAAGGAGTGTGTACATAGGGAGCTAGAGAATACTAACAAGTGAATTATCATATGCATTATGGAGCCCTAGAAAGAGGAAAAATATAAAATAATTTGGAGAATATTTAAAGAAATAATGGCTGGAATCTTCCCACATTGAATGGAAGACATGAATGTCAACATTTAAGAAGTTTAACAAACTACAAGTAAACTGAAAGAGAACACAGCAAGGTACATTATAATTAAAATGTTGAAAGTAAAAGACAAGGAGAATTTTGAAAGCAGTAAAACAGAATTGACTTATTACATACAGGAGACAGCAGGTTATCATCATATATTTAGATTTAGTTTCAGATTTAATCAGAAGATGTGTCATCAGAAACCTTGGCGGCCAGAAGACACTGAGCTGATATATTCAAAGTACTGAAAATAAAAATAAAAAATGTGTCCACTAAGAATTCTATATCTGGCCAAATTGTTCCTAAAAAGTGTGGAAGTAATTAAGGTATTCCCAGATAACAAAAGCTAGGGAGTATGTTACTACTAAACTTGACCTATAAGAAATACCAAAAGGCATACTGCATGTTGAAATCAAATGACACTAGACAGTAACTTAAATAAACACATCTGAATTTTGGTAAAGATAAGTACAAGAGCAATTACAAAAGCTAGTAATATTGTGACTCCACTTTTTTTCCTCAACATAATGTAAGAAACTAAAAAATTCAAACAAAAACAATTACTTATCTGAAAACGAGTATTATTGTTGCTTGGTCTATAATTTCAAATTTGATTTTCTGCAAAATTTAAGAGACTAATGTCTTAAAAATAATTATTAGTTTATGATTTTGGACATATGATCCATAAAGATGTATTTTTATGTACAAAAATTTTATACATTTTTATGTATAAAAATACAAAGATGTATTTTATACATAAAGATTTTGTAACAACAACAGCTGAAGGAAGTGGAGATGTAGCTATAAAGTCAGCAGAGTTTTTGTATGTCATTTAAGTTAAGCTGGCATAAATTCTAATTAGAGTGTTGTAAAATAAGGATGCTAAATGTAATCCCCATGGTAACCATGAAGAGAGAGCCACAGAATATTTGCAAAAGGAAATGAGGAAGGAATTTAAATGTTTTACTTTAAAAAAATCAACAAAATATAAAAGAAGATAGTAATGCAGGAAATGAGGAACAAAAAAGTTGTATATAGAAAACAAATAGTAAAATGACAGATGTAACTTGCTCACAAGTAAGTGCTTCAGATTAAGTGAATTAAACTTTTAATAAAAACAATTAATTTAGAAAACAGCATGCAATTACTTTACTTTAAATAAGAAAAGATTATAAGAGATAAAGAAAGATATATATTAATAAAATGCTCAATACAGGAAGAAGACATAATAGCGACAAACATATATGTACCTAATTACAAACTATCAAGGTATAGGAAGCATATGTTGATTTAGGTAAAGAGTGAAATAGATAGTTCTATGATAATAGTTTAAAGCATTAATAATTCATTCTAAATAGACCAACCAGAGATAAGATAATAGAAGGAAAACAGAAGACTCGAAAAGCACAGTATACCAACTAGATCTAATAAACTCTACCCAACAACATCAGGATGCACATTCTTCTCAAATTCCCATGGAATATTTCCAAGGTCAGACCATATGGTAGGCCACAAATTAGGTTGTAATAATTTAAAATATATATCAAAAAGTTTATTCTCTATCAAAAATGGGATAAAGTTAGAAACTAATAACAGAAGAAAAATTGGAAATTTCACAGTCACGTGGAAATTAGTATGCTGTTAAACAACCAACGGATTAAATAATAAATCAAAATGAAAATTAGAAAATAATTTGAGAACAGAAAAATGAAAATACAACATATCAAAACTTACAGAACACAGAGTAATGCTGTGGGAAATTTATAGCAATAAATGTTTACATTAAAAACCAATAAATATCTCAAATTAACAAACTATGCAATTGAAAAATCTATTAAAAGAACAAACTGAATCCAAAGCTGACAATAAGGAAATAATTAATATTAGAGCCCAAATAACAACTTAGAGAATAAAAAACAAGCCCATAATGCAAACAAAATAAAAAACTATGTCTTTAAGAAAATAATAAACAATTATTTACCCAGATTCACTAAAAGAAAAACAGAGAAGAATCAAATTAGTACAATCCAAAATGAAAAGGAGACATTACTATTGATTGTATAGAAATAAGAATAAGAAAGTACTATGAATAATTATATGCCAACAAATGATAAGCTAGATGAAATGGAAACATTTCTAGAAAGGCAAAACATACAAAGCTAAACCACAAAAAAAATTAAAATTAAATAAACTTATAACTAGTAAGAAATTTGAATCAGAATCTCCTGACCAAAAGAAATTACCTGGTGGCTTTGTTGGTGAATTCTATTAAACACTTAAAGAACACATATCAATCTTTCTCAAATTTTTCCAAAAACTGAAGAGGAAGGAAGACTTTTAATTCACCTACTTTATTTTATAAGGCCAATATTACCCTAATACTAAAGCCAGACAAAAATGTTTCTGCATGAAAAGAAAAATATAAACCATTATCTTTTATGAACACTGATGAAAAAATCCTCATCAAAATACTAGTAAACCAAGTTTAGTAGTATATTAAAAGAATTATATACCATGGACAAGAGGGTTTTATTTTTGAAATGCAAGAATGGTTCATCATATAAGGACTAATCTATGTAACATGCAACATTTATTGAACAAAGGAGCAAAAACTACAGGATCATCTCAAATGACATGGACAAAACATTTAATAAAATTTATACCCTTTAGTGATGAAAAAAATCTCAGTAAACTAGGAATAGAAAGAAACTACCACAATGTAATAAAAGCTTTATAAGAAAGAGTCACTTCAAATATGACACCCAGGATTGAAAAATGAATCTTTTCCTCTAAGATCAGCAATAAGGCAAGAATGCTGTCTTTTGCAACTTCTGTTCCACATGGTAGTGGGAGTCTTAGTCAAGACAATTATGTAAGAGAAGCAAACAAAAGTACTCCAAATTGAAATGATGGGGAAAAAAAATTATCTCTGTACCTAAATGATATGATTTTAGATTAAAAAAATGCCTGAATATTACACACACACACACACACACACACACACACACATACCACACATGTGTGCACAGAGTTATAACTAAAAACTCAATTCAGCAAGTTTATTGGATATAAACTCAACACAAAAAAATCAGTTGCATTTATGCACAGTAACAATCAACAATTTGAAAAGAAAATTAATAAAATAATTTATAGTAGAATCAAAAATAACAAAATACTATGAGGTAAAACAAACAAAAACAAAAACCTTGTACATTAAAAGCTACAAAACATTTCTGAAGGAAATAAGGAAGGCACAAATAAATGGAAAAATATCCCATTTCCATGGATTAAAGCCTTAAAATTGTTAAAATGTTAACACTGCCCAATCTGCAATAAATTTCACATATATTCTTAAATGATTAAAAAAGGGTGCCAAGATCATACAATGGGGAAAAGACAGTCTTTTAAACAAACGACCTTGAGAAAACTGGATACAGCATGCAGAAGAGTGAAATTTGACCCTTTCCAATGCCACTGCAAATCTTAACTTATAATGAATTCATAACCCAAATGTAAGACCTAAAATTATAAAACTCTTAGAATAAAACACAGGGAAAAAGCTTTATGATAATTAGACTTGGTGATATATATGACACCAAAGATATAGAAAAAGACAAATTATATTTTATGAAAATTATTTTAAAATGTGCATCAAAAGACAGTATTAACAGAATAAAAAAGCAATCCATCAAATGGGAAACATTATTTGCAAATATTGGGTTTGATAAGAAATTTTATTGTTCTGAATACATGGAGACTACCTAAAATTCAACAACAAAAACACAGACAACCAGATTTAAAAATAAATAAAAAACTTGATGAACTTTTCTCCAAAGAAGATACATGAATGGCCAACAAGCACAAGAAAAAAAAAATGCTCAACATCACTAATCATCAAGTAAATGCAAATCAAAACTACAGTAAGATACCACCTCACATCCATTATGATGGCTATAATCAGAAAAACAGAAAACAAGTTTTGTCAAGGATGTGGGAAATTAGAACCCTTATAGACTGTTGGTGGGAATATAAAATGGTACAGTCACTGTAGAAAACAGAGGGAGAGTTTCACAAAAAATTTAAAAGAGTTGCCATATGAAAACAGGGTCTGTTCTGGAAGAGATATTTATACACTCATATTTATATCAGCATTCCTCACCATAGCTAAAATAAAGAAGCAAGCTAAAGAGTCCTACGTTTGGATGAATGGATAAGCAAAATGTGCATAAAATGAAATATTATTCATCCCTAAAAACAAAGAACATTATGACAGTCCAAAAACATTTGGTTTTGCTAAGGTAATACACTCATTTACAACTGAATATATTAGGTTGGTGAAAAATTAATTGCTGTTTTTGCCATTACTTTCCATGGTAAAACCACGATTACTGTTTATCAAGCTAATATTTCTCAAAAGAGCTTGTGTTTTACAGAAAATACTTACATTTGTATGATGGCCTTCAACCTTTCTGACAAAAACATTCTGGGGAGGCGACACTGCTAGGTAATATTGCAACGACAAATGGTAAAACTAACTCAAAATGGGAGAGCTAAGAATGAGTCATAACTTAGATGCTGGAATTTATCTTGCCATTCTTAGGCTGATTCATGAGCACAGTTGCTTATTCAATCTAGGCATAATGCCAAATAATGCCAAATACGGTTTGAAATTTTATTTAGGTGTTGCTATTGCACTTGCATTATTTTCTGTGAATGAATTTAAGTTTCTTAATTAAGTCATCGTAAAACCAAAAAAGTATGACCATTATGTTTAGTGAAATTATTTCTGGATTACGTTTCTCTGTGTTAACAGTAGGATAGATCCTTCTTACTGCCTTGAGAACCTGTCCCTCCAGCTTTGTCATGAAAGCGAGGCTAGGACTTTGCCCTAAAAGCACATATTCTTGGTTTCTTCCTCTCTTAATCTGATTCTCTCACTCCTTTACAAAGTTTTTGTTAGTTTCTGTTTTCTGTTTTCCAGAAACACTTTCTTAATAAGTCACTTGCAAAGAAATCTTGATAGTAAGGTTTTGTTTTGTGGAATTCACCCTATGCTGTCATTTACTTTTACTTTATTACTTCCACTGTTCAAGAACAATAATAGTTCAATACCTACTGAATGCTAAATGTGTGCCATATTTCCTAATATGGAATGTATGTCAGTGATACCAAGTCAGGATGAAGGTGACGGTGAACTCCAAACAATTGTAGATTCAAAAAGATCAAAGATTATATCTGTTTCCCATAAATAGGTGTAATCTGGAGTTTGTATGGATTTTTCTATCAGCAGGGACAAATCGTCCTTCTATTTGTTTATCTTGTTCAGTAAGAACTCTTACACATACTAATCAAACATGGCAGTGTGTCTTTATAAAGAGCCAGAAGGAGCAAGACGAAGGTGAAGGGAATATCCCTCAGTTTCAAGACAGTTTTCAGCTTGTACATGTAAGACAACCTTTAGTGTGACCTTATCACAAGGACAAGCTTTGTGGCAACAAGGATGGGAAATCTAGCCTTTATTTTGGGTAGTCATATGCTTAACAGATATTGACAGGGTATTTCAAATAGATAATAATGACATAACGAATATTGGATAAAAAGGCGTAGTCTCTACCACATCAAGCAAAAAACAGCCTTCGTGTTTCCTCTCAAGCATCTTTTTTTTACTATGTAATAGTGTTTTAGGCATTCCAAAAATGTGAATTAAAATATCTCAAAGCGTTCCTTATAACCAGTTAACTGTACCCCTGTTATTTTAATTTAAGTAATAAATCTAAAATAGTTTTAAAAAGGATAAATTTGAGGCAAATCTAAGCATCATAAAAGTCTTAAATGCCTGCAGAAGATTTTTAAAGCCACTCAATATATTCTAGCATCCACCTTATTCCAACAGTCCGTTTGAAAGGAAGCTTTCCTCTCCAGCAGAAAATCATTTTTGTTATATGACTCTAAAGAATTGTATCAGCTACTTAAATACGCAGAATTGTTGGTCTCTTTTGTGTTGTGATTCTGCAGAAATGTTCTCATGAATAAATATTTTGGAACCATCAATCTAGAAATGCAACATTCAGCAAGTCTGTTTAGAAGTATATTTACTGGGAAAATATCCGTTTTACATAGAAAAAATATGTATTTAGGAAAATGTTCCACTGAGATAAAAAATGTATTTCATTCTGATTTCAAAGAGTTTCAGAACCCCTACCACTAATTCTCTCATGCAGGTTTGCAGAGAAACTTACCGAATTAATATGCTTTATTAAGAGATATTTAAAATTATCAGCTCACTTGATTTCTTAAAGACAATAAACTCCATGAAGATGAGAATGGTGATTCTTACATATTCACATCTTATTACTAGCCTTGCCTGCAATAGAAATACAATACATATATTTTGAATTAAGTACTAATTCATATATCTGCTAATGAGAAACAATGGACACTAGTATTTTACTTACTTTAGTGATACTGAATTGCGAAGTTCAGGAGAGGGGAATGGGATGAATGCCTCATTACGCTTGCTAGAAAACTCTACTTGTCAGATTCAATTGTGTGCCTACCTTCATTTATTTGGTAAACGCTGCAGTCATTTTATTATCAGCCAAATAACAAAGGAAACTAAAAAAAATATGAGCACAAATTTTCTAAAAGCCCCTGTACTCTTGCTTATTGTGTGTTATCTGTGTGCTGTTCTATAAAAACCATGAAGATTAACAGCATGACTACATTATTCATTAATGTATGCATAAGGCTATAGACATTATTTCTATGATACAATGAGAATTTAGAAACTTTTTGAATAAAGAGATGAGTTAATAAGTAAATAAAAGAAAGATAAAATGAATGAAATTCATATTACAAGCCAACCGAATTGGAAATTTTACTGTTGAGTTGCAGAAACAAATGTTCAGTCATTAGAGATTACACTCTGGAAATCATTCTGTATTCAGATAAATACTTTGTCTGAAAAAATAGAGGGAACTCCAGCTTCCTGGTAAGTGACTCATCTTGAGTTTAACAGAGAAGGAATGCCTGAATCCACAGGTAATATGTGTAGTCAAAGCTCAATTGCAGAATAATCAAGGGCATGCAATGTTGTATGGATAAATTCATCATGTTAGAGTTAGAATTCAGTGAGGATTCATCCTGAAAGGGAAGATTCAAATAACCTATGACTGGAAAATTAGAAAACAGAATTGAATAGATCTAGCAAGAGAGTTAAAACAACTGGGTAGAAAATACATAGGAAAAAGCTCCTCTGGTGTACAGGGCATGAGATGTAATCACAGGAGCTCTGCAACATTTTGATATGTTTGCAGACCTCAAACATATGATGCATATGTAATGCTGTAAACTACAAAATGGACCAACCTACAAATTACTTATACAGGGCAAGTAGACTTTTTTCCCTTGATATCTTACGCCTTAAAAAAAAATCTCGAATCCTAGTACTCAGTCTCTCACAACCTCTTTTGATGTCATTCACTGGCACAATGCTGGTGTTTCTTTAGAGAGAGTTAAAAAAAAAAACAACTCCTTTTTTTTTTTGTAGGGGAGCTAACTAAGAGATCCAAGTTGCAAATATATGAACTCATTGAGCAGAAATATAAATGTCACTGCTAATGGTTATTATTTATGTGATTAATATAAATAACATAACAATTTTATGTAATTAATATAATAGAAATGTCTCATACGTGTAAGAGCACCTACTGTGTCCCTGGACTGTTTCCTTGTATTCAAGGTAGGCAGATTTCCGTTTATAAAGTTCCAGTTAAATTATATAATTAGTTTAACTTAGGCACATTCTTTTGCTTACCTAAAAGATAGATAATATATTTGCTTGGAATAAATATAAACTATAAAAACACTTGACCTAAGAGTTGCCAAGGAAGGAAAAAAAAAACAGAAATAATAAGTCTAATAAACATTGCTTTGTAAGTACTTTGACTACCAAAAAATAAATATGTTGCCGGGTACGGTGGCTCATGCCTGTAATCCCAGCTCCTTGGGAGTCTGAGGCAGGTGTATCACCTGAGGTCAGAGGTTCAAGATGAGCCTGACCAACATGGTGAAACCTCCTCTCTACTAAAAATACAAAATTACTAGGGTGTGGTAGCACATGCCTGTAATTCCAGCTACTCGGGAGGCTGAGGCAGGAGAATCGGTTGAACCTGGGAAGTGCAGGTTGCAGTGAGCTGAGATCGTGTCAGAACGGGCAACAAGAGGGAAATTTTGTCTCACAAAAATCAAAATTAAATGTTTAATCTGTTTCAGAGCTATTTTGAAATTTTACCTGAGCAAAAGATAATGAGTAAAAATTATTTTAAAATATAGCTTTTTACTGTGACTGGGATCAAGGAAGAAAGAAAGAAAACAACACAGATCAATATTCTTATTTTTATTTTTTGTCATTTATGAAGGAATAATTATAATTTCAGATTATTTAGCTATATTTTAGTTTTAGTAAGTGAAGCTATAATTTAGAAAAAATTAAAAATATCATAAAAATTAAATAATCATGGATTTGTTTCTATCCATTTTCACTAGAAACTTTAATATACTCTGCTTCAACTCAGTATCAAGGAAAGTGACTTCCAGAATTATTTTCTGTAAAGAGATTCTTATTCAGCACAATGATAGCAGCATAATCAATTGTTTCATGCACTATTTTTGTTTTGTTTGCTAATGGGATAACTCTTTAAAGAACATAATTCAAATAGATTTGTAACCATGGGTTGTAAAGAAACACTTATATTTTGGTAATTCTATGTCAGAAGACAATATAAGATAAGATGAATACAAATGTGATTAGAGATATAGAATGGCAGCCAATCATAATCACCCATGGTGAAGAGAAATTTCATGGAGTGAAACTCTGAAGGCATTGCTTATCTTCCTCTTAAAATGAAAATCGGCTAGCCACAATGAAAATGGGTTGCTCCCCAGCATGCCTTAATTTACTGAATAATGACTTTGCTTTTATGGTACAAATTCAAGTCAGAAGAGGGACTCAAAGAGTACTCAGTGGGAAGTAACTGTACCTCCCTAGAGCTGATGAACTTCAGAAGTGAGATAAGTTGAGGAAAGAGTGGAAATCAGTCATCCTACTGTATCTGTAGCAAGCACTCAGACCGATAATGTAACGGATATAATAGATATTGATGCTTCCCAACAGAGATGAATGGTTGAAGAAAAAAGGAGGAAATTTTCAGCTCCTCTTGATTTCATATTATTCTTCTCATGACTGGTGCTTGAAAGCTAGTAAAATGATTCAAGAATACCATTATTCCTGGAATGTATCTAATTGTATAAATGGCGGCAGGTTATGGCTTCCACTATTGGAGAGGTAGTTATAGTTACTTTATATTTTTGTTTAAGGCACCTTTATGATGCTCAGTGAATTTTGTTATTTTTGAAAAACTAAGATAATAATGCTTTTATCCTTATTTTTAGAAATGTGTTGGCACTTCAAGGACTGAATCCAAACCCTATTACATTCCATTATCAGTAGAAAACTAGAGGATGACATTAGAAAAACACCTACCTTAAAACATAAAAAAAGAAAATATAGATTTCATTTATGTTATAATATTTACTTAGTACTCTTATTCTTCAGAAAACAAAAAATATAGTCTTCATAAATAACCTAATTTTAGTCACATGAACATGATAATAGATATCTACATATTTATTTAAATTTTATGGTAATTTACCAATAAGTATAGTACAAAATGACCTGCAAATAATTTGGAAATAAGAAGGAAAAGATAAACAAACACAACCATTCTTATGCCTGTCAGGGAAATGAGGTCACAGGACAACCAAAATCCTCAAAATTATAGAGATAGACAGGTAGATATAGAGAATCACAACTTATCTGAGCAGAAATTTACGGGCAGAAACCTCCATGAATCAGTAAAACGGTAGGAAAACCTAAATTATAATTGATTAATTGCTGAAGGCTCAGTGTGGGCAAACCCAAGAGACAAAAAAACAAAACACAGTCTCCAGGAAGATTCAATGACAGAAGGGCCCTCATGCTTTTGTTAGCTTTAGCCCCAGGAGTTGTCTCAGGTTTTCATAGTGAATATAGAAGAAAAATACTATCAGATGTGCAACAGGGTGGGCAGAAAAGAAACCATTTGAAATATACCAGAGAATTCCGTAGGTAACAAGGCCAGCATTCAGGAAAAAACAATTGTATCAGGGCCTAACCTGCTGAGGTTATATCAGAGACGGTCCTACCTAGGGAAAGGGAATTAGCCGACTCCAGCTGACTTTAGTCTTCCATGTAAGGAAAAGGATATATACAACTGAAGCCTCTCCTTCAGCCATCCTGCTCTACCTACCCAGGGGAAAAAAGGAGAAGCACTTGTGAGGTTTACAGTCTAAGGGCACAGAGTCACCAAAAGGCTGAGACCTAACCATAGAACTAAAGAACATGTCCCCTGCCCTGACATTTTACAATCACATTATTAAAGTCTGGTTTAATGTAGTTCCTTTTGCCCAGTAAATCACCTCTGCTAAACACCGTAAAAATTACAAAGCGCAATAAAAGGATAAAAAATACAGTCTGAGGAGATTGAACAAGCATCCAAACCAGAGTAATGTATGCCAAGATGGTTAACAATTTTAGAGCAGAATTTTTAGAAACCACAACTAACATTCAAATAATTTTAATGGAAAAAGCAGACGACATGCAAGGACACATGAATAATGTAAGCAGAGATCAAAATTCTCTAAATAATTTTTTCTAAATGTTAAAGGTAAAAAACACCAAGCACTAAGAGACATAAATGCCAAAAAAAAAAAAAAAAAAAAAGATACCTAGGCGTATTATATTCAAACTTCAGAAAACCAAAGACAAGGAAAACATGAAGTCAGAGGAATAGAACAACTTAACTATAGGGGAGCAAAAAGGAGAATTACATTTAACTTATCTTCATAAGCCATGCAAACAAAAGAAGAGAGTGGAGAAATATTTAAAATGTTGAGTGAACAAAAACCTGCCAACGTGGAATTCTGCACCTTGTGAAATAACCCCTTCAAAGAAAAGAGAAAGATTAAATAACTTTTTGGACAAACAAAAATTAAGGAAAAATGTTACCAAGAGAGTTGCCTTGCAGGAAATGTTAGAAATGTGTCAGAGATAAGGATAATATAAATTAGAAACTTATTTCTTCATGAAGAAAGAAAGAACTTCAGAAAATGAATACTAAATGTAGAAGGAAAATATGTATTCTACTTGTTCTTAATTTAAGAGATAACAGTTTTTCCAATATATTAGGGAAAGCTTATTTCATTATATATATACATATATAAAATAAAAATATATATAAGTATATAATGAAATACATGATTATATGTACATTTGTTTATATAAATATATAAGTTATATAAAATTTGTGTTTATATATAACTATATATAAAATACAGAAAAATATGAAAAATATGTTTTTTTCTCACATTTGTATGTGAGAAAATGAATGATAGCAATGATGCAGGGACACCAAGGAGAAATTGGGAAGATGTTGCGCTTAACAACATAATTGTACTATTCAGAAAACAATATACTATATTTGTGATCTGCAGTGGAAACAGTGCTTAAATGAGAGATACAAATGTCTATCAGAAACTCTATAGCAACTACTAACAAAAATAAAAACACAAATAGAAGTATAATTGATATACTTAAACAAGAAAATGAATCATATAAAATGTTCAAATAAAATTACAAAAGGTAGTAAAAGTATGGAAAACAAAAGCAAGAAAAAGAACAAATAGGACACAGTAAAAAAGCTGGTAGATATTAATCCAACTCTATTAACAATCACCTTAAATGTCAGTGGTCTAAGTACACCAATGAAAAGATAGACACAGAATGGATCAAAAAACAAGATCCAAATATATGTTGTCCCTAAGAAATCAACTGTAAATATAGAAACATACAGATTAAAGGTAAAAGATGGAGATTACAACAAATATGGACAATAACTCAAAGGAAACAGGAATATCTATGTTAATTTTAGATAGAAGTTACAGTAAGGAAATTATCAGAGATAGAGAGGAATATTACATAATGACAAAAGCATCAATACTACACAAAAATGCAACAATCTTTAACATGGGTGGCTAACAAGAAAGCATAAAAGCATATAGAAAATTAGAACTGCACATAGCTAAGCCCATTATTTTTGTTGGAGACTTCAGCATGTTCCCAAAAATAGTTCCAGCAGGCAGAAAATCAGTAAGGACATAGATGAACACAACACCACCACTAGTCAAATAAATATAATTTATATCTATGAATTACTTCATTCAACAAGCAGAAAATACATTTTCCTCAAGCTCATATGAAATATTCATTAAGGTAGAACATATTCTGAGCCATAAAGCATGACTTAACCAATTTAAAAGACTAGAAATCATACAAACCCTGTTCTGAGAGAAAAATGAAATAAACAAGAAATCAATAACAGAATAATAGCTGGAAAATCCCTAAATACATGGAGATTAAAGAGCATCCTTTTATATAACACATGGGCCAAAAAAAAAAAAAAATCTTAAGAAAAATGTTTAACATTTTTATCTAAATAAAATTGAAAATACAATTTTTAAAAATCTGTTAGATGCAGTGAAAACAGTGCTTATAGTAAAATTTATTGCATATAAGAAAAATGAAAAGATCTAAAATCAATATTCTAAACTTACATGTCAGCAGACTATAAAAAGGATAAATTAAATCCAAAGTTAGTAGCATATAAGAAATAATAAAATATTAAAACAGAAATCAATGAAATTGAAAGCTGGGGATGAAGAGAGAAAAATCAATGACAGCAAAGCTGGCTTTTAAAAAGATCAATAAAATCAATAAGTTCCTAGTCAGATAAACTAAGAGAAATAGAGGAATGACACAAATCACTGATACCAGAAATGAAAGAAATCATAATTATACATTCATGGGCCATTAAGTGAAAAATAAAGAAATATTAAGAACTCTATGCCCATAAATTTGATAAGTTGGAGTGAAATGTATCAATTCCTTGAAAGACACAATCTGCCAAAGCTCATACAAGAAGGAAAATACAATCTGAATAGGCATAAATCTATTAAAAGAATAGAATCAACAAAGAAAACCTTCCAAAATAGAAAGCATGAGATCTTGATGGGTTCAAGGATGAATTCTCCCAAAATTAGGATCAAGATAAGCATGTTCCATCTCACCACTGCATTTCAGTATTGTACTAGAAGTCCTAGCTAATATATTAAGACAATAAAATAAAATAAAATTTATACAAAATTGGAAGAAATAAATAATACTATCTTAGTTCACTGATGGCATTATTATCTATGTAGAAATCTGAGAGAATATATCTTAAAAACTAGAGCCAATAAGTGATTATAGCAAGATTGAAAAATACAGTTTATACGTAAAAATCAAACACTTGTTCACAATGAACAATTGAAATTTGAAAATAAAAACATATTAATCTTTAGATTAGTGCCCCTAGCAAATGAAATATTGAGCATAAATTCATGGAATGTATGTCCAAGATCTACCTGAGGAAAACTACAAAACTGATTAAAGACAGCAAGTAACTAAATATTCTATGTTCTTGAATAGATAGACTCAATATGGTCAAAATGTCAGCACTTCTCAAATTGTTCCATAGATGGAACACCATTCTCATCACAATTTCAGCAAACTATTTCATGAATATAGACAAACTTACTCAAAAGTTTATATGCAGAGCCAAAAGACCTAGGATCGCCAACTCACTATGGAAGGAGAAGAAAAAGTAAGAGGACTGACATTACTGAATTTCAAGACTTACTCTAAAACTACAGTAATCACACAGTGTTACATTGCAACAAAAAAGACAGATAGATGAATGGAATCAAGCAGGGAGCCTAGAAATAGACCCACATAAGCAGAGATAGATTTTTCAACAAATTGTGTTGAAAGTAGTGGTGATTAATAAGCAAAGAATTGAATCTAGACATGGATCTTACTGTTGTCACAAAAGTTAACTGAATATAGGCCATATACCTCCATGTAAAATGCAAAACTATACATCCATAAAAACAGTGGAAAACCTAGATTATCTTCAGAATGATTATGAAGTTTTAGATACTGCATCAAAGTCATGATCTATGGAAAAATAATTCATAAACTTCACTTTATTAAAATGAAAAACTTGTGCTCTGAAAAATCAAGGTCAAGAGAATCAATTGAAAAAAACCACAAACTGGAAAAATTATTTGCAAATGATATGTCTGAAAAAAATAAATAGTACTCAAAATTCAACAATAAGAAAATAACCTGCTTTAAAAAATAGTCCAAAAACCTAAACATACACCTTATCAAAGGTACACATGGTAAGAAGGCAAATAAAAGATATTCAATATCATAGGCCATTGGGAAAGTGTGAATTTAAACAAGATACCACTACACTCTAATTAGCATGACCAAAATCCAAAAAGTGATAACGTCAAATGTTGGCAAGGGTGTAGAGTAGCAGGAGCTTTCTTTTTTTAATTGCTGGTAGAAAGGGGAAATGATATGGACGGTTGTAAAGCAGTTTGCAAAGTTCTGACAAAACTAAACATACTTTTACCACACAATCCAGCTAGTAAACTCCTTGGTATTTACTCAAAGGTTT
Source organism: Sapajus apella (assembly GCF_009761245.1). Taxonomy (NCBI): domain Eukaryota; kingdom Metazoa; phylum Chordata; class Mammalia; order Primates; family Cebidae; genus Sapajus; species Sapajus apella. The sequence continues at coordinate 15,721,382 of NW_022436951.1, forward strand.
TCTCCAAACAAAAACTTGCACATGGATGTTTCTAGGAACTTTATTCACAATTGCTAGAGCTTGGAAACAGCCAAGTTCTTTTTTCAGTAGCTGAGTGGATGAACTGTTGGACATGTAGACAATGAACTATTATTCTGCACTAAAAAGAAATGAGCTACCAAGCCTTAAAAAAGACATGGAGAAGACTTAAATGCATATAAATAAGTGAAAGCAGCTGATCTGAAAGGCTACATGATTCTCATGCAACATTTGGAAAAAGGCAGAACTATGGAGGCAGTAAAAAGGTTAGTGGTTACCAGAAATTAGGCAGGGGGAAGGTTAGTGGTTACTAGAGATAAACAGGCAGAGCATATATGAGTTTAGTACAGTGAAACTTTTCTGGATATGTATTATTACACATTAGTTAGAATTCATAGAATATACAATATTGAGTGTGAGCCCTAATGAAAACTATGGACTTTGGCTGAAGATGATATGTTATTGTGGGTTCATCACCTGTAACAAATGCACCACTGTAGTGGGATATAGATGGTGAAGGAGATGTATGTATGGGCAGAGGTGTATGTGGGATATAGATGGTGAGATGTTTGTA
>NW_022436951.1:15721983-15851237 GCF_009761245.1 Sapajus apella
TGAGATGTTTGTATGGGCAGAGGTGTATGTGGGATATAGATGGTGAGGGAGGTGGTATGTTTGTATGGGGAGAGGGAGGACAGAAGTTATATAGGAGTTTTCTGTGCTTTCTGCTCAATTTTGCTATAAAACTAAAGCTGCTTTAAAAATAGTTTATTAATAAAAAGAAAACTTTGGACAGGTGCTGTAATTATATGATAATTAAAATATTTTAGGCCAGGCATGGTGGTTCACACCTGTAATCCCAGCCCTTTGGGAGGCTGAGTTGGGTGAATCATGAGACTAGAAGTTTGAGACCAGCCTGGCCAACATAGTGAAACCCCGTCTCCACAAAAAATACAAAAATTAGCCTGGTGGGTGCCTGTAGTCCCAGTTACTCGGGAGGCTGAGGCAGGAGAATCCTTTGAATCCAAGAGGGGGAAGTTACAGTGAGCCAAGACTCAGGACTGCATTCCTGCACTAGAGCCTGGGGGACAGAGAGAGACTGTCTCCACAAAAAACAAACATGCAAACAAACAAAAACTTAAAATAATCTTCGTTATTCAATTCAATTCTTAATGTCAAAATATGAGTTCTCCAATACCAATACAGTTAGAAAATCTGATGTGATAGGGAAAACAGGACAATATTCATAATAGAATGAGAAGGACATTGTGGATTTCATGGTCTTTGTTTTGAATTCTGTGTTACATTCTGATTGATCTGCAATCTTATTTTTATTATTTGGATTTTATGCTGTCAAAAAACCTATGTGAAGAAAGAAGGTGAATATTTTAAAACTTTTTTTCAATTTCAAATTTGATAAACTTGTTGTAATTTCTCACTATTACATTTGCAAAATGTAACACCCATAATCCCAGCACTTTGGGAGGCCAAGGCGGGAGGATCACAATGTCGGGAGTTCAAGACCAGCCTGATCAACATGGTGAAAGCCTGTCTCTACAAAAAATACAAAAATTAGCTGGGCGTGGCGGCACTCCCCTGTAATCCTATCTACTCAGGAGGCTGAGGCAGGAGAATTGCTTCAACCTGACAGGCAGCGGTTGCAGTAAGCCAAGATTGTGCCACTGTACTCCAGCCTGGGCAACAGAGCAAGACTCCATCTCAAAAACAAAACAATTGCAAAATTCATATAATGTCTAACATTTGATCTATGCTTATGACATTATAAAATTATTTCTGAGTCAAAATTTAGTAACTTAAAATTTGGGGAGGTGATTTTATTGTTTAGTAGGCAAACAGTGAAAAGAATATGTGATTCTTTCAAATGAACCAAGTATTTACATGTAACTAACATTCAGGTGTGTTCAGAATTCTTTGACAAAATCAATAATTTTGTTCATACACATACATACATGCTGATTAGAAGGGCAGCAACATGACAAATTCACAACTAATAATTTGTAATTGAATTATAGGTTAATTATGCTTTAACAAAAGTTATATATTCTGTTGTTCTATTTTATTTTGAACATATAATTGTTCCAATCAGAATAGATATTTTATTCCATGAGGAAATGGTACACAGGGAAATTGACCTTTGAGTTAGTCTCACAATAAACAGGAAAGAATGCTGGATTATTTTATAAAAATTAATTATAGGTGGAGAGCAAGTGGGCAAAAATCTAGAATATCCCAAGCAGCTAGGAGGAGTTAGGAGGAGGAAATGATTCTTAAGAAAGCAATGGTGGGAGTTTTCCATCGTGCCTACTAGAAACCCCACTCCATGTATATAAGATCAGTGGTACATTCACAGGAGATGGCAGAGTGGGTAGGTGGGGGACTGAGAATCTTGTATCTTTATTTAGGAGTATTTTACTTTGTCTTCCGAATTATGTAGCTCAGTGCATAGAAATGAATTTCCATATCTTCTTTTATGAAGGAAATCTATATTTTAATTATACTAGATGTTATTTTCCCACCTGTAGTATAACAGCCCCATTTGAAGGTGACTTTTATAGTGTTATAATATGAAATTATAATGAACACAGTCCAAACAAAATGTAATCAAAATTAAGAGATGTAAAATATTTTCTATAGAAAAAAATAAAAAGGACAATATAAATTACTTTTTAAAATTTTCTGTTCCAGATATCTCCAAAATCTAAACTATTCATTAAATATGTATGTAAACTGATTAGTAAGCTAGTATCTTAAAAAAGGAAAATTTTGCATTTTTTCCAAACAACTGAACAGTAAAATACATTGCTTTACTCCTTTTTTAATCAATAAAATTATTAAATTTAAAGGTGTTTTTAAAATTATATAAAACCTGTGAGTTATATATTGAAACCTAAAGTTTCCTAGTTTCTAGTTTTGTGTATACAAAAGTATTTGTATTATATTAATCTTGATTATAAGGAATACTTTTTTTTTTTTTTTTTTTTGAGGCAGAGTTTCTCTCTTCTTGCCCAAGCTGGAGTGCAATGGTGTGATCTCAGCTCACTGCAACTTCCGCTTCCTGGGTTCAAGTGATTCTCCTGCCCCAGCCTACCAAGTAGCTGGGATTATAGACACCCACCACCACGCGTGGCTAATTTTTTGTATTTTGCATAGAAACTGGGTTTCACTATGTTGGCTAGGATGGTCTGGAACTCCTGACCTCAGGTGATCCACCTCCCTCGACCTCCCAAACTTTTGTGATTACAGGCATAAGCCACAGCAGCTGGCCTATGTTGAGGCATTATTCTATAGTCCTACAATGATTAAATCTAATGCTACTATGCAATGAAAAGGGTCAATATAACAGATGATTTTAATAAATTTTGTAAATATTTACTCAATTTCCCAAGCTTTTCAATTAGCTAGATTAAAAAGTTACTACTAATAATATTTATGTGTAATTATAAGTCACTCAGGCAACAAAATAATTTAAGTATTATATTCACAGAGGTGCTCTGATAGATGATGTTGTATGATAAATGAATAAAAATTCATAATGTTTTTGTTAAAAATACATTAATTACCATTTCAGGAGTGCTTTCTATGTGTATTCTAATAGCATTACATATAAACAAACATTACTACAGGGACTGTTTTGGGAGATTTATTAAATTAAAAAACTGTATAGAAAACTTACATTTTCATACCAGTTTTTCCAATATATTCTTAAAAATTCTGTCTTTATAGGCTTAAATCTTAGCTTTCAGAGGCTCATTATGCAACTTCAATATCTCTTCATTTGTGATAGTAATGTAGATTATAATTATGTTTAAAACACATAGAGTATGCAACAAAATTCCATCAACTCATGCTCACAAAGATCAAAACCTCAATTTATTGTGATTGTTTTACTGTTTTCTTTACCCTATCTGTTGCATTCTTGTTTGAATAATCATTATTGATTTGAATATACACTACAAAGCATGCAAAATACAAAAAATAATTGTATTTTTGACCATAATTTTTCTCCAAATACTAGATTTTATAGCCTACATACATTACTATTCAATTATAAAACTATACTTATGTTAAAATATAAATAACAAGTGTTTGCACAATGAAAAGTGCATTTATATATTAAATATAATTTAAAATAACAGTACATATTATTTTAAAAGCTATGATTTCATTACATTGCATGAACTATATAAATTATGTAAAACAAAAATTAGCTATCTAATCTGTCCAATGTGTCCATTTTCACAGATACTTTCTGATATTCAACATGACTCTACCATCTCTCACCTGGACACACCAATATATTCTTAAATTACTCCTCCACTGTCATGAAGCTTTTTGACATTGCTCTTTTCACCAAACAGCAGCTAGAGTGAGATTTATAAGGGCCAATTTATTTTTCTTGCTCTTTCTTTTTTATTTTTATGTTTACTTTTAAAAAATATTTTATTTATGGAAATGGAGTCTCACTATGTTGTTCAGGTTGGTCTCAAATTCCTGAACTCAAGTGGTTCTCCCTCCTCAGCCTCCCAAAATGCTGGGATTAAATAATGGTTATAGTATTTTCTAATTACCTAAGCATTTAAATAATTTGTTTAAAATCAAGGGGGTTTTGATATTTTTTGTTTGCTTTGTCTTTTTGCTTGAGTTTCCGTTTTTGTTCTTAGGAACTTCCTAGTACTTGTTTCAACAATCAAAATGATATAATGCAATTCTCAAAGCCTGAAGGCATTTGGTCAAATATCAGTATGCTTTATTCTAGATTTCCCTCTGTGATATTAGTACAAAGAATTATAGTTAGTATGTAATGAAAATTGCTTTAAATCTAACAAAACATGTTTTTCATTGATATATAAGGAGCCAAGTGATTTAGATATGAAATTGCTTTGTAAATATTATCTCTTTACTAAAGTTTTAATTTTGGCATCTACGTGGCATAGCAAAGAAAGTAGTATAAAAAGGAATCCATAAATAATAATACAATTAATTAGGCTTACTACAATGTTACCCAGTATGAAAGAAATAGAGTTGACAAAATAATATTTCATAAGCATTCCAGTCTTTGAAAAAATTGCTTAATTTAAAAGTAATTTTGCTTTTGGTTGATTAAGCTTTTTAAACAATCTCTACTATTATATGCTGCAAATCTTTACATAATAGGAAATAAAGCAAGTACATAAAGCAAAATATTTACATTTCTATATATACATACATATCCTACTTCTGATACATTACTGTGCATATTTTTATTGTTTTAAATTAATGTTATTGTGAAGTTTTCAAGCTAATTATTCTCGATTAAAAATGGGAATTTTACATAAAAGTAACTTCTGAACATTGCAGTAGGTTGATTTGCATGATTTTCATATACAGAGAAGAGGCTATTACTTTGGCTTTCTCATGTTTTGATTATATTTTATTATTAAATTATTTACCACACATTTTAATGCAAATTTATTTGCCTATGGAGTAGATTCTAAAATTTATGAAGGGTTTTCATGTAACCTTTTTTAGCCTCATCAGTTGCAGCATCTTGCAGAATAATGTAATGTTTGGAATTACTTACTATTTTAAATTACTTGATGAAAATTACATTTATATTCCAATTAATTCAAATAAATATGTTTGATAATAACCAGAATTGCTAATTCCAAACATCTTACCTTCTTCATCCCAGTAAATTTATTTACATACAGAAAATCAGTCAGACTTTTTACTAAAAAAATCACTTATTTGCAACACCACCTCTACTACCATGACCCATCAAAAGGTAAAAAGTAAAAAGTTTGGTCTAGCTACTGGTCTTGAAGTCCTTCATATACAGTAGGCGGTATCATATTTTAAATACCAGCTTTGGTATCTGGCTATCACAGTTCAAATTCTGACCCTTTCTTATTAAATATGTGATTTTAGGCAAATTTGCTCAACTTTCCTTGCTTCGATTTTCTCATCTTAAACTGAATATCGTATGACCCATTCTCCCATAACAAGCTTAGAACGGTGAATAACACTTTGCAAGTTATACATAGTTTTGTCATCATATTTATTTTTGCACGCTTTTAATTGGAGTCTGGGTTTTTGTTTGTTTCAGTCACACGGTGGCTTCTGTTTTCCAAGCTGATTAATATTCCCTTGTCCATGAATCTAGAACTCTCACAATATTTCTAACTTCTACTAACAGCATAGAGATAAAAACCTTATGCTGTTCATGTGACTTTTTTCCTTGCATTTTGTTGTTAAATTCTAACTCAGGCTCCCAAAATCTTGTAGCTATTTGTTTATATTTTTGGAGAGAAGCAATGCAAAATACCTCCGCGTGGGATGAGTCACTCTAAAGAGTGTGACTAGAGACAGCTATTAGTATTGCTTGACAAAGCAACTTATTATTCAAGCACCGAAAGGGAAAAGAAATTGCAATTGAGTGAATAGGAAAGGAAAGGCAGGGGAGGAAAAACATCAGTACAAACTATAACAGCCAGAAAATTAGACGAAAAGAATGAAGTCAAAGTTCTACAAGGAATACCAAATAGAAGTAGAGCCGGCTGCACTACTTATCAGCTGCACACAGGCCAAGCTCCTCGAGGAAATCCAATTTGTTTATAGGAAGTGACCAAAGAGATAGAGCCAGGCAATTGATCCAATGTGCCCTGTAACAAAACCTACCAGAGAAGCGGCTTTCCACAATTTTAAATGTTTTCCACTATGCTTTGTTATTTATTAGAAACCACCCACTTTAAAATGGCACAAAGGATGCCTAATTCAGTCAGAGTCACTATTATATATCACAGCATTTCAATTTACATGACAGAAAAGGTACTGACCAGTGAATTCTCATTTTCGAAATGTATTTAACCCTTTAAAAGCTCTCTGAGTATATTCTGAAATATTCGAAAATATATTCTTGATCATTAAAAGAAACTCAAACCTAATGGGGGAAAATACAAAGAATTTTGACAAGAGATATTTCAGATGAAGATTCCAAAGTGAAATGAGGTAATATGAACCGAAGGACAGCATGACCCTAAAAGACAAACGTCAACTGATGGAACAGTCGGTGATACTGCAATTCAACTTTACTAAAGTTGAAGAACATGGAATAAACTTTTCCCCAATTGTCTTGAATATAAGAATAAATGATGTACAACTTAAGAACACTGCAGGTTTAAAGAAAGATATTTGCAAATAGCAGATACTTTTTATAGTGTAATCTATCAAATCATGACAATCCCAAATTTCAAGGTAAGTATGTCTAGAAATATAATCCTTGGTTAGGATAACCCTTGATATCTAATAACAACATATATAATATATAATAAAATGTTTATTAATATATGTGTCTGGTTATTTAATGACATTGGAAAGAAAAATCCAGAGAATTGTGCGGTGGTTTCACCCTATCCGTGTACTCCATATATTTACAAATATTCACATGCAAACCAGAATAATTTTCTTTTACCTCCAGTTTCTTTCCATCCTAGTTCACTTTGTTCTTCGTTTTTATATTTGTTATATGACTGACTGAATGATGCCTCTATGGTTATTAGCTGCCTCTGTGTACAGTAGAAATTAATTGCATCACAGTTGTTTAAAAGTATTGCAGCATCAAATATTCTCGAAAGCATTTGCAGGCTTAATGTTGTGCAAAAGGATCTATTAGCTATAACTATATTTAAGCCTGTGTTGTCTTTATGCTGAAATGAAACAATTTTTCAGCTTTATAGAAAAATGCACTAAATATCTTCAAAGTACACTTTCTTAGGGTGTATAGATTGATATGTTAACAATAAATTTCCCTTCATAGCAATAACATAATTTTTCATGGCTTATTTCATTTATATTATGTTTCATTTACAATGTTATTTCAAATGTGGGAGTGTGCAAACTACTGAATTTCTCTTCACATAACATAATGAAAACATTTATTTATTATTTTTAATGGAATGTATTATAAAAATTACTTAAAATATTTAGAGGAATAACATTGGTAGGTGTTGGTTTACATGGGGTTTTTCAAGTTGTTGGTAAAAATATTAAGAAACAATTGACTTCACATGCATACATCCCATCCATTAATGTTTACTTTGTGCTTATATAAGCCAAGCACTGTTTCAAGTGCTGAGACGGCCTCTTGTACAACACTGACGACTTCTCTGTTCCCGAGAAGCTTACATTATTTTGAGAAATGACAAGTAAACAAAGTGAATAATTGATCAAATACCCAAATGACAAATATAAGTCTAGGATTCAACCTCTGAAAATAATTTCAACAGGGTAATGTGAGTAGAGGTGAGAGCAAGCACAGACAAGTGTGTTATCTGGGAGGGTTCTCTCACCATTCCCTACATATGCTAAAATATGAATGATAAAGCAGTAGCCAGAAAAAGTACCTGGTAGAAGGGATGTTCAAGAAGTGGAAATAGATAATATCACATTTTGTGCCAGATATGCCAAGTTGTCATCCAATATTGGGTCTATTCTTTCTCCATAGAGCTAGCATGATATATTCCTTCTGCACATGTCTTTAGCTAAGAATGAATCACCTTCTCTGTTTGAGGACACTGGTTTTTGTGTTTATGACATAGTTTTGTGTCTCCTTCAAATATTAGCCCATATTCCACCTCCGAGGGCCCTTTATTTATCCACATGCCATGTAGTTAGGAAAGCAGAAATGGTAGAGATGTGATCAGAAGATCATTGAGAACATGGATTAAAAATTGTGTCCCTCTATGGAAGCTACAGGAAGGAAAGTAGTTGTACTTGTCATTTTGATGTCAGCTGTGTGCCATCTGGAGCAGCTGCTGCCATCATGCTGCTGCAGCAGTGGTGGTGGCTCAAGCAGGTACGGGAGCAGCAATGGGTCCCCTCTGCTCTGTGTCCCTGTGGCAGAAGATTGTGCTACTCTGACCCCTTACAAGGCCAGTCAGGATCTGCTCCCAGTCCTGGAGCCTTTGTTGCCAGGAGAACCCCACTTTCTTCCACATCCTGGGAGCCGATGAGCACCTGCCTAAAGTCTCAGCTGGGACTTGCAGGGCTGGCCCGCAAGATGTCAGATTTGTTTGTGTGGGGAAGGTGGGGGGATGCCAAGACACCTGCACTACTGTGGAGTGGACACAGAGCGGACGCAGTCAATCCCCAGAGCCTGCCCCTGAGATACCCCAGAGCCTGCTACCCTGGGGGCCACCACGATGGGGCCAGGCTGAGCCACCCACTGGCAGTGGAGCCGTGCAGTCAGGCCCAGAGGGGTCAGAGAGCAAACCAATGAGAGCCTGGAGCCCCAGCCCAGGATGTGAGGAGGCCTGGCCAGGGATACCTGCACACTCCACCTAGTGCTCTCCCACCCCTCCCCCTCCCAGGCACAGGACCCAGGCGTCTCTGCGCTCTGCACCCTTGGGAACCCGGGAAGGCCTCCTTTCCCTCAGAGGCTTGCATATGTCTGCTCCTACTGCCTGGACTCTTCCCACTCATGGTGCCTGCTCCGATTTCAGAGTGGGATTGGGGTTGAGCCCAGGTGCTGTCACTGCCTGCCTGGGTGTACGCATGCTCAGGAAAGCACTGACATGCCAGCCCCTGCAGCCTTGGCTGTCTCCAGACTTTGGGCACTGGGCAGCAACAAGTGCAGGGGGAAATGGGGGGGGTGTGTGACAGAAGCTCAGCACTAGCCTGCTGGTGTCAATTGGCATGAGCAACCTGGGCACCATGGATGGCAGCGGCAGGCAGACAGGCTCCTGGGTGAACTGGGCTGGCCCCTGGTGAGGCCTTACTTTCAAGTCAGGGAGGGCCTGAAGCCAGAGGCTGGGCTGCCAGTCCCCTGGACCAGACTGGGGACTTGTGGTGCATTCCTTGGCACACCATGGCCACCCACGGACCTATCTGTGTGCACTTCCCACACTCTGAGGGCCATAAAAGCCCTAGGCTCAGCCAGAACTGAACAGACAATAGGAGGACCAGCTGCAAAGAAGAGCTACCCTCTTTGCTGAGAGCTGAACAATCACTGGGTTGACCTGTCTAGAAGAGAGGAGCTCCCCTCTGTATTGGGACACCCTGTTGGTAGAAAGGAGCTTCCCACTGTGGGTCTTCTCTGAGCTGTTCTATCACACGATAAAGCTCCTCTTCATTTTGCTCACCCTCTACTTGTCTGTGTACCTCATTCTTCCCAATGGCAGGACAAGAACTTGGGATCCACTGAATGGTGAGGCTAAAAGATCCACGGTACAAACAGGGCTGAAACTTGCTCCTTGCTCCCTACTTTACAAGCAAAGAAAATGAGAGGAGTTGTGGCCCTTCAGGATCCCAGACCTGGAAGCACCCCGAGCCAGGCCTGTAACTCCCTCTTTGGGGTCCTATGGTTCCTGTCATCTCTAAGATTCCAGGTACCACCTTGTTCCCCAGTGCCAGCTGTGGAAGCTGTTTTCAGTGTGCCTGGTCCTGCCACAGCCTCACAGAGAGCCAGCACCCATGCCAGGACCTGGAGATACCTGCATCACTGCATCAGCAAGCCTGTCTGGCTGTGCACAGTGGCTGAGCCCCATGCTTGCTCGCACACCCTTTGCTCGTCCATGGCTGACTCACCCTCAGCAGGTGTGGGATCCAGGCTGGTAGAGTGAGCTGAGTACAGCCTGCCATGTTGAGTGGTTAAAATGAGCCCAGTGGATCTGAGCAAAACTCGGGCAAAGGCACCACTGGCCACAGAGGTTTCCAGCCAGAAAAGTGACAGCCCAAGGACCCTGTAACAATCTGGAAAAGGGTAAACAGAAAAAAATGTTAAGCTGAAAAATACCAGCATGAGAAAAAAAATCAACATATCGTAAATTCTACATTTTTCTTGTCTCTATGTTAGGAAAATTATCCCTTCCTATTTGTATTGCCAGTGGAGCTGATGTCATTGAGAAGCTAACTAGGCCTCCCAAAAAATACATGCACCTCCTTGCCAGCTAGTATTACAAAATGCTATTTTATTTTTATTGTATTCCTGTGCACTCTGGTTGACTATCCAAATTTAAGTTAGGAAAAAGTAGCAGGGTGACCAAGAGAGGCTTTTATCATATCTTAGCAGCAGACAATCAGTTTAGAGGGAATCTCTAAGACAAAGGCAAGCAAGAAAAAAAAGGAAGCATAAATACACACAGTGTGTTATCTTTTAAGTTAGCACTATTTACTAAGGATAACCCTTATTCTGGCCATGCTATTGTTACAGTAGGTAGTTAGGCAGAAGTGAGCAGGGCAGGAGAGACACCCACCCTACACGAGGAATGTCAGGCAACAATTAGGTGATAATCAGGTGATTGTTAAACTGTCTTTGTAAAATAGTGTTTGGTTGCAGGTGGTGCCAGGGAAAGGCAGTTTCCCAGTAGACAGCTGCTTCAGGGTAAAATCTCAAGTTGGGCAGGTGGGCTCAAGCATGCAAGCTAAGAGTTAAAATGACAGTTTCACTGGTATATGACCTTCCTCTAGGGACACTCTACTGGTAAGGGAAAAATGCCTCAAGTGAACATGTATACAACTTCTGTAAACATATTTCCCCTATGGCCCATCCTAAGTGTTGGCAGGCCACTGAGGATGCAAACTGCCAATATATAAAGCCCCAAGTTAAAGGTCAAACAATGCACGTGAATCCTTGAAGCAGCTCGCTTGGCCCTTTTCCAAGTGTACTTTACTTCCTTCCATTTCTACTCTAAAACTTTTTAATAAATTTTCACTCCTGCTCTAAATCTTGCCTTAGTCTCTCTCTCTCTCTGCTTTATGCTTATTGGTCAACTTGTTTCTTCTAAGGAGGCATGAATTGAGGTTTCTGCAGATCTGTACAGATTTACTGCCGCTAACACTATGAAGTAGTAAAGGAAGAAAGAAAAACTGCATGTCATTATTGCAAGAAGCCAGAATACTGGATGAGGGATTGTAGAAAGGAGGCCCTGGGAAATATAGACACAGCAGAAACAAAGGATTTAGGAAAACCCAGAAGGACAAAACTCCACTAGAGAAACAGCTTAAAATTTATGTATCTGAAAAATCTCAGAGCTAGAAACTGTACATGAATGTTTACATTCATTTACATTCATTTGTTTGTGAAATGTCTCAGTAATATTCCTTTGTGATAACTTGCCCTGGCATTTTCTGGCAGATGCTAGTGCTATTTATTCCTTAGAAATTTCTTGCTTTTAATCTGATGATAAATTAATATTGGTTTTTTGGTATTTTAAGTAAGCCTCAAACTTTTTCCTTCTATTTTTTTCTTTTTTACTTTTACTCTTGGTATTTCATACAAATACTTCTAAATGAGGGACCTGCTTGATTGTTTTCTCTTGATTCTCCTGTAAATCAGCTGGAGCAATATCTGCTGTGAAAATTGAAGTCTACCACATTCAGTACTCCAAATGGAATGTTTATAGAACTCCCTGGGGTAAAAAGCCATCTGATTTGGTTATTTTGTCTCTCTGAAAGGAAAAGGCTAGGAAAGAGAATGTCAGTCTCACACTGTTGTAAAAATACCCTGAATGGAAACAAAGTGATGAACCACTTTGGGCCCTGGGAAGTAATACTTGTTTAATCTTATATACAAAACCAATAATAAACAACTGTTAATAGTAATAGTAAATAGTTAATAGTTAATAGTAAACAATAAGCCATGGTTATGTGTAATATGATATACTTTGTCAAAAGCTCAATTAGAAAGAAAAAGACAGTTATCAAAGAATTAGAAAACAAGGGATAAATAGAAAGGCCATTCACCCAGAATACTCTCTTATTTCCAGTAAAAAAAAAGAAAGGTATATTTGATCAAGTGGTCACCATTCAACCACTACTTATATGGATTTGTAGAAGACCTTACTGAAATAAATAAATGTGTTGACTTGCTAAATGCTAAACTTTCTACCCTGTAACTATTCTGACTTTGTTATCATCATCTGCAAAGCTTTCTTCTTTAGTTAATCTATGTTTTGCATTCTTCACCCCACCTCTGCCACCCCTCTGATTTCTCTAGCAGATAACTTTAAAATCTCTCGGGACTTTACTTAAAAAGAAATCTAGTATTTAGGACAAAGGATTCATTAAAGGTTTCATTAAAGTTTTCAACATTTGTTTTTAGTCATTTACAGGAAACCTTAGAGAAATTTGTCCCATGAGAGGGATTTATAATTATTTCATGCATAAATAATTTGCAGGTGCCTAGGAAACCAAAGAGCAAAGCAAAACTGATTCATTGACATAATTCATTGCTTCACAGGGGAAAGAGGCCTCATTAGACAAATTACAATATTGCCAAAGTGGAGTAAAATATTTAGAGCATTTGTTATCAGGTGAAAGCAGCAAAGCTTTTAAATCTGAGTTAGCCAATTCAGAAAAAAAGACAGCAAAGCAACACAAAAAACAGCTTAGACAGTTTTTGGGATGAGTAGAACATTGTAGACTGTGAATGAATTTCACCATTTTTTATCTTATATTTTCTTTTTTATACTTTAATAAATTTGTTTTCTTCAGCTTTCTTGGAATATAATTGTCATAAAATTGTATATATTTAAGGTATACAATGTATTGTTTTGACATATGTATATATCATGAGATGCTATCACAATCAAGCTAAGTAACATATTTATTGCCTCTCATAGTTACATTTATGTGGGGGTTGTGTGAAAACTTAAGATCTACTCTTACTAAATTTCAGATATACAATAGAGTATTATTAACTATAGTTGCCATGTTGTACATTATGTTAGCTCTTCAGAATTTATTTATCCTGAGAAGCTGAAATTTTTTGTCTTATGACCAACATCTCTCCATTCTCCCCACCCTCCACCCTCCATGCCCTGGTAATTACCATTCTACTCTCTACATCTATGAATTCCATTTTTTAGATCATGTGGCTTTTGTCTTTCTGTGTCTGGCTTATTTCATGGAGCATAATATTCTCCTGTTCAATCCACGTTGCTGCAAATGACACATTTCCTTCCTTTTTAGGGCTGAATAATATTCTAGTGTGTGTGTGTGTGTGTGTGTGTGTGTGTGTGTATGTGTGTGTGTGTATGTATACATATATATGTTCATCTGTTGATAAATACTTAGATTGATTCCATATCTTGGCCATTGTGACTAATGCTACAGTAAATATGGGAGTGCATATAACTCTTTAAGATACTGATGGTGTTTCCTTTAGATATCTATTAAGAACTTGGATTGCTGGATATTATGGTAGTTCTATTTTTGATGCTTCCATACTGTTTTTATAATAACTGTCTCAGTTTTGTGGAGTAGGTAAAACCATTAATGGAACAGTTAAATACTTGATAATTCCCTGAAACCTCTGAACCAGTTCCCAGGCTCTGAAAACTTTCAGACAACTGAGGTTGACTGGTCTCTTCCTCAGCTTTGGGAATTCCGAAATTTGAGAAAACTTTACATTAGATTTTTCAAGCGAATAACAGTCCTGCTAGTAAAATTTCAACTTAAAGCTGAGAGTATTGTAGAGATCAGTAGTTTATTTTTTATTTGCAGATGTAGTGGCACTGGAATTGCTTGAATGCTTAAAAGTTGCAAGTAGCTCTGTTCTACAAACCTCAAACATTACCTTAGATATCTTCAAAATTTTCTTAAAGTTCAGCAGACTAAATATTTTTCAGTGTACCTGAAGTCTTTTCTTTTTCAAAATCTAGTTGCAAGACAGTAGTAAAGCCTCTCTCAATAGATAAATTCCTACATTTATGATATCAGAGCATACAGAATCATAAGGAGAATATCTATTTTTATTGTAATCTAGTAATTTCAAAACTGTTTGTAAACTCCTATTAATGATCATATTTGTTTAACTTCAGTCCTTTGGACAAGTAAAATGGATGAATCACACTCAACAAAACAAAACTTATCGGCTAAGATTCAATAATCTACTGGGTTAAATGGCCTAGAGCTTTACACCAGCCTTGTTAAAAAATTACAGTAATCCTGCAAGCAAGACTAGTGTATTAGTCAGGTTTCTATTAGAGGAACAGAATAATAGGATACATATCCTATTAGTAGATATACATAAATGGGAGTTTATTAAGTATTAGCTTACATGATCACAAGGTCCCACAACAGGCTGCCTGCAAGCTGAGGACACGGAGAGCCAGTCTGAAGTCCCTAACTGAAGAACCGGGAGTCTGATGTTCGAGGGCAGCAAGCATCCAGCACAGGAGATAGATGTAGGCTAGCCTTGTCTGTCCTCCTCATGTTTTTCTGCCTGTTTTATATTCCCTGGAAGCTGATTAGGATGATGCCTACCGGATTAAGGGTGGGTCTGCTTTCCCCAGCCCACCGTTTTAGTGTTAATCTCTTTGGCAAAACCCTCACAGGTACACCCAGGATCAGTATTGCATTTTTCAAGCCAATCAAGCTGACACTCAGTATTAACCATCACAACTAGTATCATTCTCTTTAAATTTATGTTTGACAGGACTGTGAACTTGAGTTTGAGATCCTGTCCTATGCCTCATTTAACTGACTCCTCACACAAGCATGCTCTATCTATCACCAGATACAGAGAGAGCTTGATTATGCTCTATCCAGAGACAGAGAAAGAGCATGCTTATGTGAGGAGTCAGTCATAACTAGCATGATACTAGTCAGTTATAACTGGAATAATACTGGTTGTGATGGCTAATATATATAAAATGTGTGTGTATATATATATATATATGTATATGTGGAGAGAGAGAGAGAGAGAGAGAGAGAGACACTACATATAGAGACTCTGTGTGTGTGTGTGTGTGTGTATGGGTGTGTGTGCATATATATATATACACATTATATATATGCATATATATATATATGAAGATAAGCTGTCAATACACTGAAAGGAAGACTTTCAAGTACGACATATCATTCATACAGCTACAAAAGTATAATAAGTGCCCTGCTGAATCCATGCTTCCCATGAAAAGCCAGTACCTCAGGATGACTGGACTGTGGCTTCCACAAGGCAACTGAAACTTAAGTTTTCTAGAGTATGACACTGGTACTGAACTCAACTGAAAGGAGACATGCTAGAGGGCTATTCTCATATTTTGCCTTGCCCTATCCACAGCAATGAGTACTTCAATATTTTAAAAGTCTTATTTCATTTGAAAATAAAATACTAATATTCTTATTTAATTTAAATAATATAAAATAAGAATATTATTTTATTTTAAGAATCTTATTTTATTTGCAAACAAACATATTATTTCTTAGGCTACTTTTTCTTACTGTACCCCCAGTAATGGTTCCCATACTTAAGGGAACCACGAGGTGCTAAGATTATGACTGCACTAGAAAAGGTAGAATGATGAAGAAAAGAGAAACTTCTAATTAATAGGACAACAGATATCTGCCATTTTCAGAGAGGCTACAAAAGACAGCTACAATGTCATTCAATTAACTTTGGATTTTAAATTTATTCCAGGAAAAGCACGAAAAGATAAACAAAGGTGGAAGTCCTAATTTTTCATGAAGACTTAAATGACTATTATAATCAAGTAGCTATTGATTTGATCCAATGTGAGAAATGATCCATGGTTTGTACTTGTCTTAAAGACTTAAAGCAATTAAAGCCATGTCACACATTGGAAGTTCAATCTGTACACTTCAGCAGGTCCCTATCATACAACTACATGCTAGGTAATGGACATAGACATCTGTGTTTCACATCTGGGAAAAAGTATTGGGGAAAATAGAATAATTGCCAAAGGATTGATATTTTTATGTAAATGTAATGTTACATATATGACTAGTAAAACTCGTTGGACTTCACAAGGAAAACATAAAATTGAAGATTTTAGATTATCAAGCTCTACAGTTATGCTATTTCCTATGCCTGAATTGAATAAAATTTCCTGGGGTACCATGAAATAATTGACAAACACTGTAATTAATTATTTGAATGTGCAAACAATAAAGACACCACAACAATTTGTGCAATTAAAGTGTGATAAAGGAGACATTTTTACACATTGCTAAATAAGAATCTGCTTTAAAAACTCATCATTGGTATGATACATTTAAAGTTAATCCCCTCAAGGCAAATATTGTACTAAGTTTTCAGCTACATCATCCTCTTGTAATTCTCATTATTACTTAATTATGTGTTTTTTTGTGGACTTGCTAGATATTTGGTAGCTTCACTCTACCATGGGAAAAATAGAACTACCAAATTTGCATATAGACACTATGGCATTGAACTTTCAATGGAGATCATCAAAAACTTGTAGTGTTACTATCACATAATAACAAAAGGGAGGCATTGTAAAATTAAGGACAAATCTAAAAATATACATATATTTTACTTTTCCTAAAATCAAAATTTTAAAAACCTTCCTTTTTTCTTTTTGCATTTCTTTAAAAAAAGTTATTTGTAAATCATTTCTTTATATATTTTCAAGTTATACAATTAAAAAAAAATAAAAATGAGCCTATTGCCAGTTTTGTGTCCCAGAGTGTCTTTCTTGAAGATCTTGGAGGCTTCCATTTGAAATGTGAACATCCGAAAGAGTGGCAGCCAACCCTTATCTGCTCTCTGTGTGAGGTGAACCCACACACTTGACATTAAATCTTAATTTCTGCTTATAAAAATATATAATAAATAAATATGCCTGCAAAATAAATTTGGTTTCTGAAGCTGAAAACAGTAAAAATGCATTTCAAAGCATTAACCATGTTTGCATGAATAAAACCTATGCTACTGTATATCCCTGCTTAACATACCCCATTGCATCACTTATAATCAGACACACTTTTACTACTGGATTTTCCTTATATCCAATAAAATGTAGATAGCATCTTATTCCTGATCTTGGTGAAACATATCATCACAGTGACTTTATGTGAATTCGCTTATAATGTACAATTGGATATTTTAAAAAATATATTAATTATCCATATCAATAATACAATTTGTATATCCTTTAAACTATTGTTTCTGGTAAGTATTTTCAAATATCTTGTGTGAGGTAAATCCGATTTTGGTAAGTTCCCCACAATTAGGTGATTTATCAAAGCTGCAACTTTTTTAAAACATTGCTTCAAATGATTTAAGATGATGTCAGTAGTTCTATTTTTCTTTGCTCACAATTGAGTTAATCCCTACAGTATAGTACATAATAAAATATTATATTACATTAATGTGAAAATATAGTGTAACCAGAAAAAGCAAGTTAATATCCTATTTAAGCAATTTAGTCCCTGGAGAGCTTATAAAATTATTATGTATTTAATAGTAAGTTTTCTTCATGTACTTCTAAATATTCCCAATTAAAAAGGAGTTTACAACTTTTGCCTGGAAGATTTATTATTGTGCAAAATATTGTGTCTATGACATCTTTTATATAACTGCAAAGTTTATATATTTTTTTAGTTTCCAGAAAACTATACATTAAATTGCAGTGTATATTAATTTTGTGGCCCTACATCAATTAATTACTATTTCTTCTGAGTTAGTGCTTAGTAGATACTATCAATATTTCTTTTACATATAAAAAATATAAATAATTTCAGAAAGTAAGAAGAGATAGATTGAAACGATTGGGTTACAAAAGAGTAGACTGTTCATTACTATAGCTATTCCATCTCTTTTCATCTGCACCTTTCAGAATTAATGTACAGTATAGAAGTTTTTCTATTGCCATTTGTGAAAGTGTCAGAAATATCAGTTTCTTGAGGACCTTTATTTAAAAGGAGTTACATGGAAAATTTAGGAATTTTTTTTACATATAGTTCATACAAATAATATTTTGATACACTAAATTTTGATTAGACAAAGGGAATGAGTCCTCAAAAAATGAAATAAAACGGCAGTTCATTAAGTTACCTCGGTCAAAATTTGCAATAATAGTCTATAGAATTTATTATGTTAGTTGGTACTCTTTCCTTGTTGCTGAGAGAATTAAACAATTTAAAAATAGTTTAATTTTCTTTTTGCTAAGAATAGTAAATGTAGTGAGGGGACAAAGAATGCAATTTTCAAACCAGAAAACCCAGTGACACAGATTTATAATGTCAATTTGAAAAATATATAATATTGTGCAGCATTAGTCATGTTACACATAATAAGATTTTACTGTAAGTTAGCACTTCTAAATAATTTTGCTCAGTTTCTTCTAATCACAGGATAACCTGAACAGTCAAGATAGGCATAACATTGAAGGATATACTGTCCAATTCTGAAGGCAAAAAATAGATATATTATATAACCTGTGCTACTATCCAATACGGAGTAGTAGTGTCTTTTTGGAATTTGGAATTAGTGATCATTTAAAGGTAAATGGAACTAGTCTGTTTTAGAGAATTATTGGAGCTCCCCTCTCTTTCTCCTTCCCACCCCATTGCAGTTTCCATAGCTCTGAATTAGTGTGTTCTCACACTGCTGCAAAGAACTACCTGAGACTGGGTAATTTTGAGGGAAAGAGGTTTAATTGACTTACAATTTCACAGGCTCAGCAGGAAGCTTTACTGGGCAGCCTCCAGAAACTTACAATCATTGAGGAAGGTGAAGAGGAAAACAAGGACCTTCTTCACATGATGGCCGGAGAGAGACAAAGAACAAAGGGGGATGTACCACACAGTTTTAAACCATCAGTCATTGTGCAAACTCACTTCCTATCATGAGAACAGAAAACAGAAAATTTGACCCTGTGATCCATTCATCTCTCACTAGGAATAATAATTCAAGATCTCCCTCCCCTAACACTTGGAATGATAATTCAACATGAGATTTGGATGGGAACACACAGACAAACCACATCAAGTACCATGGATTCAGGAAATGAATAGGTGTTCTTTCAACTGTCTTTATTTTGACTCTCATATTAATATGACTACTTCGTTTCTGTTTTCACTTTGATTTGTCAAAAACTTTTTAATGATTGCAGTGATTTTCTATGACATTACATTGAAAATTAAGCATTGGAAGCAAATAGGCAGAGGCATGGCATCCTAACTGCAAATGATATGCCCAAAAGTCAAAAGAAACATGGACATTTTTCTTAGTTAAGAGTTGCAGGAGTGTTATTTTTTATTATTCTATGAGACCACAGATGTGAAATAAATATATTCTATCTCAGAGTCACAGAACCTTGAGAGAAGAGAACCAATGATATGAACCCAGAGAACAGACGTATTGAGCAGACATTCAATACAACATAACTGGAAAATAAAGATGCAGTTAAAGAGTGAGACTCCCTGGTCATAGAATATGAGAAACAAACAAAAAAAGAAGTCAGGAAGTCAGTACCTTTCTGGAGGAAATTATTAGCCGAGCGCGTTGGTGCCATTAAAGATCAGGTGCTCCAATGGGCCCTTAACATTCCTTTTCGTAATGTGGAAGATCTTCCAAGTGTGTTTGTGTGTGCACCTGTGTGTACACATGTGTGTACACCCAGTAAATAATGCATATAATAGCACAAATTGGATTAGTTTTCAAAAATTTTAATTATTTCTGTGCTGATGCTTTTTTTGAAAGAAAAATTATTAGCTTAGTTTCAATAATACTAGTTGTTTAAATTATGCTTTTATATGAACTTTGTAGCTGTGTGGAAAGAAAGAAATGAAATACATTTTTAAATTAAGAATGCAGTACTCTACCTTTATCCACAGTTTTGCAGTTACTCGTGGTCAGTTGTGGTCCAAAAACAGGTCAGCACAATACAAGGTATTTAGTAAGAGAAACTATTTGAACATAAATTTTATTATAGGATACTGTTATATTTTATTATTATTGTAAATATCTTTCTGTGCCTAATTTATCAATTAAACTTTTTATAGATGTGTGTTTATGGGAAAAATCATAATATTCATAGTTTGGTACTTCCCATGGTTTCAAGCATCCATCGGCGGTCTTGGAATATATCCTCCCTGGATAAGGAAATGCTGCTTTATTCTTATCAAAACTGCTACGCTCTGGAACCGGGAATACTTTTATTTTTGTCTCTTTTCTTTAAACTCTTATTTTAGGTTCACAGTACATGTGTAAGTTTGTTATATAGGTAAATTGCATGTCACAGGGATTTGGGATACAGATTATTCCATCATCCAGGTAATAAGCATAGCACCCGACACGTAGTTTTTTTGATCCTTCGCCCTCCTCTCACCCTCTGCTCTTGAGTAGAGGGTTGCTGCGCTCATTATCTCATTATTTTTTTAGGACTGAGCAGAGATCCATAGTGGATATGTACCGTGTATTCTTTATTTACTCTACCACTGTTGGGCATTTAGGTTGATTCCACAGTTGTTACGGTGAATAGTGCTGTAACGAACAAACGTGTGCATGTGTCTTTATGGTAGAATAATTTATATTCTTTCGAGTTTATACCCAATAATGGGATTTCTGGGTCAAATGGTAGTTCTGCTTTTAGTTCTTTGAGAAATTACCACACTACTCTCCACAGTGGCTAAACTAATTTACATTCCCACCAGCAGTGAGTTCGTGTTCTCTTTTCTCCAAAACTTTTCCAGCATCTGTTATTTTTTGACTTTTTAATAACTGTCATCCATAAATATTTTTCAGTGGCCTCATTGTTTTATTGCTTTGTCTTGAAGATTAGAAGTTTTCTATTAGAAGCATTGATTGATGATCAAGCTTATTTCATATACTCTCAGTGAAAGGAAGTATCTTGGTTCTTCATATTTTGTATTAATCCATGAAATACTGTGTTTCAATAAGAAATTAAAAATAGAAAGAATGTTAAAATATAAAGGCCAAAATAAGTAAACAAAATACAAATACATTTAAATCAGGCACCTGAACATTATAATCAGATGGTGTTAGGTAATATATTTATTTAACTTTTTTATCTGTAAATAATGACTGGATTAGTGGGTTTTTTAAGATTTTTTTTTTTTCAGATGGAGTTTTGCTCTTGTTGCCCAGTTTATAGTGCAATGGCATGATCTCGGCTTACCGCAACCTCCACCTCCTGGTTGCAAGCGATTCTCCTGCCTCAGCCTCCCAAGTAGCTGGGATTAGAGGCATGCACTACCACGCCCAGCTAATTTTGTATTTTGGGCAGTGACAGGGTTTCTCCATGTTTGTCAAGCTGGTCTCCAACTCCCAAATTCAGTGTTTTTACACAGGACTATTATAAAGGATTTGTGACATAGCCAATGACCAACACCCATTTTCATGTGTTAAATGTTACCGTTAATTTGTTCTGACTTTAAAAAGAAATATTCCAGTATAAATATACTTCATCCTATTTAAAGATAAAGAATCTGAGGCTTAGAATGTTAAAGTGCTTGCCTAAGCAATGTTTTACTGAACAATAGAATTTAACTTTCCTCCTGGAGGAAAGACATAATTCTGTGAATTTTTAGAAGAGGTAAAATATAAAAAGGGATAATTTCAGTAGTAAATGTGGATTCATGATATAAATTCAAATATGTGCTCTAATCCTAAATCGTTATAGTACTGGATACCATGCTATATGGCTATATTTTATTTATCAATTTCTTGTCCATATCCCCAACTAAATTTGGAACACCTACAGAATTGAAATCATGTATATTTCAATTAATTTTCAAATGTAGAGTCTTTAGCAAGAAGCTAATTCACAGTGCTCAGCATATATTTTATTTAAAAACATAAGTAATTAAGGGACTTATAAATGCAAACTTCAACAGAATAGTTGCAAATAGATGATGTGAGTTAACAGAGTATTTAGCATCTAACTTGCTTAATGGAGTCAAGTGCCTGCTTCACTGTTACATTCATTGCCAGGATGGATTCAGCAAATAGATACGCTACATATTTCGTTGTAAAATGAAGAGTGAAAACTGCTATATAGAGACAAGAAACGGACATTTGCAGCAAGTCTGTCTATTATGGAACTTGTATCTGTTGATCCTGCTGAGTTCATAGTGCTAAAAGGGCTCCTTTCCTGCTGAGTGCACAGTGCTTGGTGCACGCATGACTGGGCTTTCTGAATAAGTGTAGCAGCCTGCAGTAGTGAGTCATGGAGGTGCTGTGAGGCCTTGATCTTCATTGATTCACATGGTACGCAGGGGAAAATTTCTCCAGCTTATTAACTTTATTTATTGTTTATCCAGACTCAGATCATTTTATGAATACATGCCAATAAAAACCAATACATAAAAGTTATTATTTTGAAATTACAAATAAGAACTGTTTTTGTCAATTTCTTTTATATTCTATATTGTAGTTTTAGTGATGTTTCTTAGAGTAAAAAGCTGAACTTTATTTTTCAGGCTTTCAAGATTTTTGAGAATCAAGAAAATTCTTATGTTTTTTATTTTCAAATTTATTTCTTTTTAAAATGGACACATAAAATTGTATGTATTTATTGTGTGCAGCATAATGCTTTAAATATATATGCATTGTGAAATGCTTAAATCTGGCTAATTTACCTATGCTTTACTTCACATAGTTATCAATTTTTTGGTAAGAATACTTAACATGCACTATCTTAGCATTTTTCAATAATATATTGTCATTATCTATATTCATCATCCTTTATAATAGATCACTTGAATTTATTACTTCTATCTAATTATTTATCCTTTGACCAAAATTACCCCAACTGTCCCTTTCCGCTGAATACCCCAGGTACCTTTAGAGACTGCCATTCTACCCCCCACCTCATGGGATCAACTATTTAAGATTCCACACATGAGTGAGATTATGTGGTATTAGTCTTTCTATCCCTGGATTATTTCATTTGATAAAATATCCTTCAGGCTCATTCATGTTTTCACAAATGACAGAATTTCTTTTTTATGGCTGAATAGTATTCCATTGTGTGTGTGTGTGTGTGTGAGGGTGTGTATGAATTACATTTTCTTTATTCATTCATCCACTGATGAACACACAAATTGATTCAATATCTTGGCTATTGTAAATAGTGCTGCAGTAAACATGTATGTCTTCAATGTTCTGATTTCTTTACTTTTGGATATATGCTTAGCAGTGGCATTGATAGATCATAAAGTAATTCTATTTTTGATTTTTTGAGAAGTCTTCATACTGTTTTCCAAAATGTGTGTACATATTTACATTCCCACCAACAGCGTGCAAGGGTTCCCGCCTTCGCCTCTCCACATCCTTTTTCCAGATCTTAGAAGAAAAGGTTAAATCTTTCCCCATTCAGTACAATGTTGGCTGTGGATTTGTTATATGTGGCTTTTATTATATTGATGTACATTCCTTCAATACTGAATTTGCGGAGAGTTTCTTAACATGAAGTGATATTGAATTTCTTAAATGCTTCTTTCTGTATCGATTGAAATGATCATATAGCATTTTTTTTTTTGTTCTGTTAGTATGATGTATCATGTTTATTGATTTGCTTATGTTGAGACACCTTTGCATCTCTGGGATGAATCCCACTTGATCCTGCCAAAGTAACTTTTAATAAGTTGTGGAATTTAGTTTGCTAGTATTTTATTGAGAAATTGCATCTATGTTCATCAGGGATATTTCAGGGATATTGTCCTGTAATTTCTTCCTTTTTGCTGAGTCCTTGCCGAGTTTTGGCATTGTGGTAATGCTAGACTAATAAAATGAATCTGGAAGTATTCCCTTCTCTTTAGTATTTTGAAAGAGTTTGATACAAATTTTTATCAGTTCTTTAAATATTTGATAGAATTCAACAGCAATGATGTCCAGTCCTAGCTTTTTCTTTGAAGGGAGACATTTTATTATTGGTTCAATATATTTACCCAGATTTTCTATTTATTCATAATTCTATTTTGGTAGCTATGTGTATCTAAAACTCTAGCATTTATTATAGGTTATTCCATTTTTGAGTGTGTAATTATTCAAAGTATTCTCAGGATCTTTTGTATTTCTGCTTTATCAATTGTCATGTCTTTCTTTTCATCTCTGATTCTGCTTGAGTTCTCTCTCTTGCTTTTTTTTTTAATCTGGCTAAAGTTTTGTTGTTATTTTTATGTTTTCAAGAAAACAAGTATTCTTTTTCTTGATCTTTCTAACAATTTTATTGTCTCTATTTAATTTATTTGTGCTCTTAACTTTATTATTTCCTTCCTGTTATTAATTTGGGGCTAATATTGTTCTTATTTTTTCGGTTCCTTGAGATGTAACATTAGATGGTTTATTTACCATTGTTTTCTTTTTTGACTTAGGTATTTATTGCTATGAACTAGTACTGCTTTTCCTATATATCATAAAGCATTTTATGTGGTGTTTAAGTTTTCATTTTTCTAAAAACTATTTAATATCCCTTTTATTTATTGACCCATTTGTATTTCAGGAACATGTTGTATAATTTCTCCATATTTATAAATTTTCTGAAGTTTCCCCTGTTACTGATTTCTAGTGTTAGAAATTTTGTGATCAAAAAACATGCTTGATATTTCAATCTTCCTGAATTTATTAAAACTACTTTTTGCCTAATATATGATCTATCCTAAAGAGTGTTCCATGTGCACTTAAGAAAATGTGTATTCTGAGGCTATTAGATGGAACGCAGTTATTTATTACAACAATTTTTAGGGTAAGATACAATAAAAACATGCCACAAGTTTTTTGGAGGAAAGAGTGATGAAAATGAGAATAACAGCAACAACAACAAAAACCTATAAAGGCTACAATAGATTGATGGTGAACTATAAATGCATTTTTTTGGTAATTGATTTTTCCCTAAATGAATTTGTATGAGTTTTCAATGCATTTATTGGTTATTGATAGAACTGGATTTTTGTTACTGACTATAATAACAAACTTTATTTTCAGTTGATTTCGAGGCCAGTGCATTTAGAACTATTTTCCAATTCAAGTAGACATATATCAGTTTTCTTTGAAAATCTCAACAAATTTATTTAATAGGAATTTAATTGCAAAGAAATAAATGTGATTATTTACCTAATATTATTACATGTATATTTTCTTCTAGTTGCTGCACAAGAATGATTGACTAATAATATGATCTAACATAATTTATCAGAAAGAATTAGTAGGCATTTGGGGTTCACATAGGTCCTTTGTAGTGAATGACTTCAAAGCCTCAGCGGTTTCTCTTCTTAAAATTCAGTAATCTGTTTTCTGTTTTTAGCTCACCTTGTAGCATGGTCTGTGGTGTGTTCTTTAAGTGAAATACAATTTCATACCTCAGTCGTCATTTCTTTAACTTCACTTCCATGTTTTATGATGCTTATCAGTCATCCTAGCTAATTCTTTGCCACCTTACCTCTTCATATGTCTTCAACTTGTGTGTTTTCATCTAACTGTATCTTCGTTTCCTTTAGTCATATCTCTTCATTTTCCATTCTCTGAGATATTTCTTTCTTGAAGTGAAGTGCTTTTATTTCTCTAGATAAAATGAGTCTTCAGTTTAAATTTTCTCCACCTTTCTAAGTGTACTACTCATATTTACTTGAACGCCATACAATTATCAGCTACAATATACATAACATTTATGATACACATCTTCACATTTACCATCAGAATAGTCCCTTTTCCGTATTTTACCTCTTCTGAAAATCCACAGAGAAATCTTAACCTTGTTTTCCTAGGAAAAAAGTATACAACTTTTGACTGCTAGTGTTTTTGCATCTCAATATGAGATGTATATTAACTTACAATATACAAAACTGGTTTACATATTTTTTTTTGCTGATCTTTCTGACAAAATCAATCTGTATTGTAGAGGAAGATCAAATGATTGTTCTATAAACAACATATCTATAAGTATTTTATTTTCCATATATTTAGATCTTTACCTCCTCAAAAGGCAAAGCACACCTGTGTTTTGTTAGAATGGATAAGAAACAGAACTGAAAGGATTACAAGACTTCATTCATGAACAGGAAAAATAGATTACACAATAGAAAACGTGGAGATTAGTTTAAAATAAAAAAACTCTAATGTTTGGTTGAGATCAAGACCGAGAAACTACAAGATAGTGGAGAGGAGAGAGAAAAGGTAAGATTGCACACCTACTTCAGGAGATGCAGGTAAAAGAAAGGAGATTAAGAGATATGTAGGCTTCTGCTTTTTAGCATTAGATAGAAATCAAAGAGATATAGCTATTCTTTAATTTGGGGGACTGATGTAAAAAGCCAAACAAATTTGGGAGAATACTTTTTATGTGAGAATTTGTGCTTGAAACTCTGAAGAGATTTATGTTTGTTTGTTTCCCCTGAATCCATAATTCTGAGAAAAATTGTTTAGAAGCATAAGAAAACATAATTATTATGTGAGAACTTAATGAACTTAATTTTTAGCATTTAACAGGAATATATTACTGATTCAAAGGCATCCACTGATATCAAGTCAATAGTATGATCAGGACACGTTGTTGCACAGCCAAAGGTTAATTTAAATATTTCTGAGACCAGGGCAGGGCCAAACATGAAAGAAATGGTCATGAACTAATCGGGGAGTCCCTCTTGTATTTTTTGCCAAATTATAAGTGTGTGTCTGTGGCCCCGTCTTCCTTGAAAATGGAGTCATTTTGCAAATAAAATATATGTTAATATGTTTATAGACACAGTATACATTGTACAAATGAGTGATACTTCAAAGAATAACTTTTTTTTAAAGAAATTTTGGCTGCCTATATTAATAATAGGAAATTTGAAGGCTAAGTTTTTTTTTTAGTATTACTTGATGATATTTGCTGGCATTTTTCAGTGCACTAATATTAACTATTGGTTACAAACCATTGCAGGTACAATTAAACATAATATCTCTATGTTTTTAGTTATTTTTAGATATCCATAATAACGAAAAAAAGTATAAGAATACTAGAAATATTTTATTTATTTATTAATTTATTTTTTGAGACAGAGTGTCACTGTTGCCCAGGCTGGAGTATAGTGGCACAATTTCTGCTCACCACAACCTCCGCCTCCCTGGTTCAAGCAATTCTCCCTCTTCAGCCTCCCGAGTAGCTGGGACTACAAGCGCAAGCCATCATGCCCAGCTAATTTCTGTATTTTTAGTAGAGATGGGGTTTCACCATGTTGGCCAGAATGTTCTTAATTTCTTGACCTTGTGATGCGTCTACCTCAGCCTCCCAAAGAGCTGTGATTACAGTTGTGAGCCACCACGCCTGGCCCAGAAATATTTTCATAGTAACTATGGCACTGGGATTCTACAGAATTCCCAGGAATTTTGATTTCTCATTTTTGAATCCGAAAGAATAATAATACTCTCAGTAGTTATAAAACAATTTTTGGTATATTATAATGTGGATATTTCTAGATTATTGAGATTGACTCTGTTACTGCACATTGATTTCTGTGGCTTGGAGTACTCCAACACAATCTGAAATCAAGTTTAGAGAGTTAGTACATAAAACATAACAATATTCTACGCATTCTTCTTTCACTGTGCTTTGGAAATTTTCTCCTCTACATCTGCCGAAGATTTCATCTTTTTTCTCTAGTTTCTCCCTCCTCTGTTCAGCACCACTTGCCTTCTTTAGGCTACCCTCCAAAATTCACTTTTTTGTCTTTATTCTTCTTTCAATATTTTAATGGTTATGTTTGTCCCCTGGGGTTAAAAATATGCATATAATTTCTCCTATTTTTTAAGAGCTGTCTGCCTCACTTCTGCTTTTTAAGTCCCATGTAAAATATCTCTTACAGTCCACAAAAATTTGAAACAATGCAAAGATGGAAATTGGTAAATGGAAATCTTTTGTATGGTGTTAACATCATAGAAACAATCTCACAATCAAATATTATTAACTTATTACTGTTATATACAACTTTTATCAAAAAATTTGTGGTGTAAATATATTCCCAGAATCATGCCAGTTATTAACAAAATGCCTCTATTCCTCTTACAGCTGGGAGCACAGTAATCCTCCTTCCAGATAGGACGAAAAGTAATCGTTCCCATTTGGGTGAGATTTTTTTTGCCAGCTAGATAAAATTTCTCTTTTGATATCATATGTCTTAATACTGACATACATGATTATCTACTCCTTTTTGTTCTTGTTGCTGTACTTTAGGCTCTGGGATACATGTGTAGATGATGCAGGATTGTTGCATACGTACATAAACGGCAAGGTGGTTTACCACCATCATCCCCCCATCACCTATATCTGGTATTTCTCCCCACGTTACCCTTCCCC
Organism: Sapajus apella; assembly: GCF_009761245.1. Classification (NCBI taxonomy): domain Eukaryota; kingdom Metazoa; phylum Chordata; class Mammalia; order Primates; family Cebidae; genus Sapajus; species Sapajus apella. The sequence goes on from NW_022436951.1 coordinate 15,750,438, forward strand.
CCCACTACCCACTCTCTGCTGTCCCTCCCCTAGCCCACCAATTGACCTCAGTGTGTGATGCTCCCCTCCCTGTGTCCATGTATTCTCACTGTTCAACATTCACCTATGAGAAAGAACATGCACTGTTTGGTTTTCTGCTCTTGTGTCAGTTTTCTGAGAATGATGGTTTCCAGATTCACCCATGTCCCTGTGAATGACATGAACTCATCATTTTTTATGGCTGTGTAGTATTCCATGGTGTGTATGTACCACATTTTCTTTATCTAATCTATTGTTGATGGACATTTGGATTGGTTCCAAGTCTTTGCTATTGTAAACACTGATGCAATTAACATATGGGTGCTTGGGTCTTTATAATAGAACAATTTATAATTCTTTGGGTATATACCCAGTAATGGGATTGCTGGGTCAAATGGAATTTCTATTTCTAGGTCCTTGAGGAATTGCCACACTGTCTTTCACAATGGTTGCACTAATTTACACTTCCACTAACAGTGTAAATATGTTCCTATTTCTCCAGCATCTGTTGTCTCCAGATTTTTTAATGATCACCATTCTAACTGGCATGAGATGTTATCACAATGTGGTTTTGATTTGCATTTCTCTAATGACCAGTGATGATGAGCACTTTTTCATATGTTTGTTGGCCTCATATATGTCTTCTTTTGAAAAATGTCTGTTCATGTCCTTTGCCCACTTTTGAATGGGTTTGTTTTTTTCTTGTAAATCTGTTTCAGTTCTTCGTAGATTCTGGATATTAGCCCATTGTCAAATGGGTAGATTGCAATTTTTTCCCCCATTCTATGGGTTGCTGGTTCACTCTAATGATTGTTTCTTTTTCTGTACAGAAGCTCTAGAGTTTAACTAGATCCCATTTATCTATTTTGGCTTTTGTTGACAATGCTTTTGGTGTTTTAGCTCTGAAGTTCTTGCCTATGCCTATGTCCTGAATGGTTGTGCTGACATTTTTTTCTAGGGTTTTTATTGTGTTAGGGCTTACGTTTAGATCTTTAATCCATCTGGAGTTAATTTTAGTGTAAAGTGTCAGAAAGGGGTCCAGTTTCTGCTTTCTGTACACTGCTAGCCAGCTTTCCCAACAGCATTTACTGAACAGGGAATCCTTTCCCCATTGCTTGTTTTTGTCAGTTTTGTCAAAGATCAGGTGATTGTAGATGTGTGGTGTTGTTTCTGAGGCCTCTGTTCTGTTCTATTGGTCTATGTCTCTGTTTTGGTACCGGAACCACGCTGTTTTGATTACTGTGGCCTTGTAGTATAGTTTGAAGTCAGGCAGCGTGATGCCTCCAGCTTTGTTCTTTTTGCTTAAGATTGTTTTAGCTATGCGGGCTGTCTTTTGGTTCCATATGAAGTTTCAAGTAGTTTTTTTTCCAGTTCTGTGAAGAAGGTCATCGGTAGCTTAATGAGGATAGTGTTGGATCTCTAAACAACTTTTGGCAGTATGGCTATTTTCAAGATACTGATTCTTCCCAACCATGAGCATGGAATGTTTTTCCATTTGTTTTTGTCCTCTCTTATTTCCTTGAGCAGTGGTTCATAGTTCTCCTTGAAGAGGTCCTTTATATCTTTTGTTAGTTGTATTCGTAGGTATTTTATTCTCTTTGTAGCAATTGTGAATGAGAGTTCGTTTAAAAATCATGTGATAGAGAAAAGGAAAGATGAGAAAAAACAACTAGTATATACATATATTCAATTCAAAAGAAGTTCGAAATATTATCCCACAGCCAGGTGTGGTGGCTCATGCCTGTAATCTCAGCACTTTAGGAGGATGATGAGGGTGAATCAAGAGGTCAGGAGTTCAAGGTCAGGCTGACCAAGATGCTGAAACTCCGACTCTAATACAAATATAAAAATTAGCTGGGCGTGGTGGCAGGCACCTGTTATTCCAGCTACTGGGAAGGCTGAGGCACGGAATTGCTTGGACCTAAGAGGTGGAGTTTGCAGATAGCCAAGATGGTACCACTGCACTCCAGGGTGGGCAACAGAGCAAGACTCTCTCTCTCAAAAAAAAAGAAAAGAAACATTATTCCTATTACAGTTCTCATTTGTGAATTGGGCCACATAGTTGTAGCTAATTGTAAATCTTTGTTTCATTAAACTCAAATCAAGAAACTAAACCTGATCCAGTTTATGTTATTTTTATACCTAACCCCCAATGTTAACTTCCAACTTCACAAATAATCTATAAGTTTTTTAGTATTAACAAAATCATGGAATTATATTTTTGTGCACCATGGCTGCTTCAGTGCCATACTTTGTTCCTAACTTTCAAAGCTATTTGTGACTTTAGTCTGGTGAAACCTAAAGAAGCAACAAGAGATGCAGTAGCATACTAGGAAAAATAGTAGGCCTCCCAAAATGTCCAGGCTCTAATGCCTGGAACCTGTGAATACGTTACTTTACTTGGCAAAAGTGACTTTGCAGAAGTGACTAAATTAAGAATCTTCAGGAAGGAAGATTTTCTTCGATTTTCTAGGTGGGTTTACTCTAATCACAAAGGTTTTCACAAAAAGAAGGTAGAATGGCCAGTGTGAGAGAAGGAAATGTGGCTATAGAAACAATCAATGAGAGACTGGAAAACCTCACACTTCTGGCTTCAAAAATGAAGGATAGGGTTGGGGATGATAGCTCATGCCTGTAATCCCAACAATTTGGGAGGTGAAGGTGAGTGGATCACATGAGGTCAGGAGTTTGAGACCAGCCTGGCCAACATGGTGAAATCCCATCTCCACTAAAAATATAAAAATTAGCCAAGCATGGTGGCACATATCTATAATTCCAGCTTCTCATGAGGCTGAAGCAGGAACATTGCATGAGCCCAGGGGGTGGAGGTTGCAGTGAGCTGAGATACTGCTCAGAAGTATGAGGCATTCCAACCTGGGGAATAAAGCAAGAAAGACTTCATCTAAAAAATAAAAAAAGATAGGGTAACGAGGCAAGGGATGTGAGCAGCCTCTAGGGGCTGGAAAACGTAAGGAAATAAATTCTCTCCTAGAGCTCCCAGAAGACATGGAGACCCGCTGAGAAACATAGATTTTAGTCAGAAAGGACCCATTTTGAACTCCGACTTCTAAAACTGTAAGATGACAAATTTGTATTGTTTTAAGTCACTAAGTTTGTTGTAATTTGTTACTGAAGCCATAGGAAACTAATGAGGGGATAAATTCTGAAAAGGATCATCAATGTTTTACAAAGCAATTATTTTACAGGAAGTTATATTTTTTTTTCAGGCAAAGAAAGATTAATCTCATAAAAGGTAAGCATCAAAGAGATGCTTTAACTAGTGAAATAAAATCAGAATAATTTATAAGCTGAAGTTTTTTAGTTTCATTGGAATTTACCTACAGACCCATTCCATTTTTCAAGGCTTTACTCTTACAAAATAAATGCTCGATTTTGATGGAAGAGACCTTGGGCATTTTGAAATTCCTTTTGTGCCATAGCTCCGACCCAAACAGGATTAGATTCTGGATTTTGTTTTCAGGAAACTTTAATATGCGAGAGCTAAGAGTTTCTCTTTAGGTATGCATAGAAGCAAAATCTTGGGCTTTGTAGTTAAAGCCATGAGCTCATTATTTTATAACCCAAGTCTTTTAGTGCATTTTAAAGCAATCTTCTAACTCCATTGTATCTTTTATTTTCATCATTGTTTTTTTTTTCAAATTTAGAAACAAAGTCTCACTTTGTCACCCAAGCTGGAGTGCAGTGGCATGATCACAGCTCACTGTAACCTCAAATTCCTGGGCTCAAAGAATCCTCCTGCCTAAGCCAAACAAAGTGCGGGACTACAGGTGACAACCATTGTACCCAGCTCCATATCCCTTTATACAACTAATCATCTGATAACTTGCTTTTTATGCACAAGTAATTACCAGTGTCAAAAAGTGGTATGTTAAGCCATTGTTTTGACACTTTCTATGTTTTCCCATTCTGTGAACTACTAGCACTCCCTTTACCCTCAGAAATACTGTCATAATGTCTTAAAACTGAATCGTACAAGATAAATAGTTTCAGATAAATCATAGCCAAATCAAGTAATCCATTCTTAAGATTCTGGCCCTCTAGACACATTTCTGTTTCTAAATTCTGTGTCAGTGAATTAATTAGAGAGCAGAACTCACTAGAGAGTACATATAAAAGGATTTACTATAGACATTATGGGGGGATGATTACAAAGTCTATGTAGGACTGTTGTCTCTCTTTCTGGATCTATATCCTGAAGTCAGAAGGGCAGTGATATGATTAGGCTTTGTGTCCCCACCCAAATCTCATCGTGAATTGTAATCCCCATGTGTTTAGGGAGAGATCTGGTGAGAAGAGATTGCATTATGGGGGTGGTTTCCTCCATGCTGTTCTTGTGATGTTGAGTGAGTTCTCACAAGATACGATGATTTTACAAAGCAGTTTTTCCTATATTTTCTTGCCTATCTCTCCTTCTGTCTTGTGAATAAGGTGCCTGCTTCTCCTTCTGCCATGATTGTAAGTTTCACTCCCCAGCCAGGCTAAACTGAGAAACAATTAAACATCTTTTCTTTATAAATTACCCAGCCTAAAGTTGATATGGTTTTGCTCTGTGTCCTTACCCAAATCTTATCGTGTAGCTACCATAATTCCAACATGTTGTGAGAGTGACCCAGTGGGAGATAATTGAATCATTGAGGTGGTTTCCCCTATACTGTTCTCATGGTAGTGAATGAGTCTCACAAAATCCGATGGTTTAAAAATAAGGGAATTTTCCTGAATAAGCTCTCTTTCCCTGCTGCCATCCGTGTAAGACATGACTTGCTCCTCCTTGCTTTCTGCCAAGATTATGAGGCTTCCTCAACCACATAAAACTGCAAGTCCATTAAACCTCTTTCTTTTGTAAATAGCCCCAATCTCAAGTATGTCTTTATGAGCCACATGAAAACAAATTAATACAGTAAATTGGTACTAGTAGAGTGGGACACTTCTGTAAAGATACCCAAAACTGTGGAAGCAACTTTGGAACTAGTTAACAGGCAGAGGTTGGAACAGTTTGGAGGGCTCGAAAAAGACAGAAAAATGAGGGAAAGTTTAGATTTCCCTAGAGAATTGTTGAATGGCTTTGACCAAAATGCTAATAATAATATGAACAATGAAATCCAGGCTGAGGTGGCCTCAGATGGAGATGTGGAAATTTTGGGGAACTGGAGTAAAGGTGACTCTCATTACGTTTGAGCAAAGGGATTGGTAGCATTTTGCATTTACCCTAGAGATTTGTGGAATTTTGAACTTGAGAGAGATAATTTAGGGTATCTGGCAGAAGAAATTTCTAAGCAGCAAAGCATTCAAGAGATAACATGGATGCTGTTTAAAACATTCAGTTTTAAAAGGGAAAGAGAGTATAAACAGAGCTTCAAAGTTCAGAAAATTTTCAGCCTGACAATGTGATAGAAAAGAAAATCCCATTTTCTGAGGAGAAATTCCAGCAAACTGCAGAAATTTGCATAATAATGAGGAGCCAAATGTTAGTCGCCAAGACAATGGGGAAAATGTCTCGAGGGCATCCCAGAGGTCTTCACAGTGACCTCTCTCATCAGAGACCCAGAAGTTTAGGAGGAAAAAATGGTTTCATAGGTCGGGCCCAGGGTCCCTGTGTTGTGTGCAGCCTAGGGACTTGTTGCTCTGCATTCCAGTGGATTCAGCTCTGTCTAAAAAGGGCCAAGGTGGAGCTTGGGCTGTTACTTCAGAGAGTGGAAGCCCAAAGTCTTGGCAGCTTCCACATGGTGTTGAGTTGGCAGCTGCACAAAAGTCAAGAACTAAGGTTTGGGAACCTCCGTCTAGATTTCAGAGGATGTATGGAAACACATGGATGCCAAGGCAGAGTTTGCTGCAGGAGCAGGACCCTCTTGGAGAATCTCTGCTAGGGCAGTATGGAAGGGAAATGCAATATCAGAGACCCCAAAGTGAGTCCCTACTGGTACACTGCCTAGTGGAGCTCTGAGAAGAGGGCCAACATCCTCCAGACTCTAAAATGTTAATCAATCCATAGCTTTCACTGTGCACCTGACAATGTTGCAGACACTCATCACCAGCCTTTGAAAGCAGCCAGGAGAGGGGCTATACCCTGAAAAGCCACAGAAGTGGAGCTGCTCAAGACCATGGGAACCCACCTCTTACATCAGTGTGACCTGGTGTGAGATGTGGAGTCCAAGGAGATAATTTTGGAGCTTTAAGATTTGAGTGCCCTACTAGATTTCTGACTTGCATGAGTCCTGCAGCCCCTTCGTTTTTGTCCATTTTTCCTATTTGGAATGAGCGTATTTACCCAATGCCTGTACCCTCATTGTATCTAGGAAGTATGTAACTTGTTTTTGATTTTATGGGCTCATATGTGGAAGGGACTTGCCTTGTCTCAGATGAGGCTGAACTGAGAACTTTTGAATTAATGCTTTAATGAGTTAAGACTTTGGGGTACTGTTGGAAAGTCATGACCAGTTTTGAAATATGAGGACATGAGATTTGGGAGAAGCCTAGGGTTTAATAATATGGTTTGGCTTTGTGTCTCCAACAAAATCTCATCTTGTAGCTCCCAAAATTCCCATGTGTTGTGAGAGAGACCCAGTGGGAGATAATTGAATCATGTGAGTGGATTTCCTCATACTGTTCTCATGGTAGTGAGTGAGTCTCATGTGATCTGATGGTTTTAAAAAGGGGAGTTTCCCTGCACAAGCTTTCTCACCCTGTTGCCCTCCATGTAAGATGTGACTTGCTGCTCCTTGCCTTCTGTCATGATTGTGAGGCCTCCCCAGCTATGTAGAATGGTAAGTCCATTAAACCTCTTTCTTTGTATGTTGCCCAGTCTTGGGTAAGTCTTTATCAGCAGCATGACAATGGACCAATACAAGGGTATTGCTTTATAGCTGTGTGAAAACAAACTAATACAGGCAATCAGGAAGAAAAGCTGAACAAGAAGTAGTAGAAGCATGAAAAATCCTCAACCATAACTCACAAGGAAAGCCTGAAACCCTCCCCAGTCTCTCACTGTCTGGATCCCTTTCAGCTTCAGCGATCAAGGTATTTGTTCTAAACGACAGGCTAATGCCTTTCATCATGAAGCAAAACACATGCTTGGACAAGGATTTGAAAAATCTTAAGGAAGAAACCCTTCAGGAGCTAAAGCTAGGGTCCTGGTTGCTGCTTCAATTCAGCAACAGATAACAGGAGATAACTAGCTAGTAAGCAATGGCTCCAATGCCCTGCCCTGACTTTATTAGTACAAAAGTCTGGGTCAGCTGTTTCACTTCCACCTTCAATATCTTGAGCAAAATCACTGTGGTCTACAATCATTTGAGTTAACCAAATAGAAATTCACAATAGTAGCTAAAATATTTCAAGCCAGCATGGCCACTACTGTTTACAATTCACAGTAGATAGATGCCACAGAGTTGAAATAGTATCTTCAAGACAACCTATTTTACCAAGAAGTAAGCCTTTAATTGTAGGAAGTTTAAGTGCCTGGGGTAAACTCTGGGTGTTGGAAAAGAGCATGTGTAAAAGGATTGATCAGTGGCTATTAAGAAAGTCATCTCTAAGTTTTCAAATTTTAATAACAGCTTGACTATGTTATTGGCACTCTGTCAACTGTGACAATTTAGCAAACATGATAAGAATGCAGGATGAATGAACATTTTAATGATCCTGTTGTTTAGCAGAATAAGTGAGGTTGCTCTCCATTGCATTTTTGAAATAATTCATCATCCTTATTCCTTTTAAACTCCCAGTTTAATGTACAATTTTAAGTAATGCTTTTCACAGATTTAAAATTAATTTGCATTTTATTGTAGTCAATGTGCATTTAAAGACTCAAGATCACAAATACAATGATAATTTGAATATTTGAATGTATTAATTAGTTTACTTAATTGATATTTCAAGTGGAGATATAGATTGCAACTATCAGATAGATGATATGATGAATTTTAAAATGTATAATTCCTTAATGCATTTTAAACTAATTTTTGTTTGTCTAGTTATATTGTAAAATGTTAAAAAATTCAGTACTTTTTGCTATATGTTAGACATTTTATTCATATTTACAAATTTAATTTTATATTTTTAGGGTTAAGTATTGTACTTTGACCATTTTACATAAGAATAATTATTCATTTTATAATCTCACAATAATATTTACAGAAGAAAAAACTCAATATATTTCTGTTATTCAAATGAGTGCTCCAATTCATTCTTATAATTTGCTATTTTTAATAGTAGCCTAAATATTGTTATTTTTTTTTAAATTTAGTTTGATATTTACACTGCATAACATTGAGAGATACAAAACTTTCTCAGGAGGTAAGTACAGACTATTTGACCCTTAAATCTCATTTTCTTTCTAAAACTCTAGGGAACCCAGCTCATTATTTCTTCCATTCTAAAACTAATAGTATTTTTCTGAGTGTGTAACATATTTTTTAAGACATAAATTCATTTCTATTTTATAATATATTTTAACTTTAACCAATCTGCTTTTAATATATGTAATAGTACTAACTGAATAAATAAAATAAAATAAAATAAAATAAAAATTTAAAACAAAATTGCAATACATTAGGTGATTTATAGTGATGTTTGTTCAATCTTTCTAGTAGATTATGTTTTAAATAATTCACTGATTTCTGAGATGAAGTTGATTTCATCATAAGAGGTATGTTCAGGCTATTAAAAATTGTGTGCATTGGGATAGAAATATTCATGGGAACTCATCTGGGAAGCCCATGAACTATGCCACTTAAAGTGAGAAAAGCTCTGGTTGATGTGTTTGATGATTGCCATAACATACTTCAACCTTTCCACATTCAATGATATGTTATTGTTGATGTATCAGAGAAGTAATAATTACTTTTATATGCCAGAAAATTTTTATGAATTTTATGAACTTACATATTTACTCATTTTTAATGTAGGTCATTTGTACTCTTATGAAAGTAATTTATGAATTTGTTTATTCACTACTGGCTGGTTGGTGGTGACTAATCTCTCAGGCAAGGTACCTCCTATATAGGGTGGTTCCTCCTGGAGAAGAGAGCCATCCTGCAATTATAAATCATCACCATAGGCTTTTTTACAACAGCTGGAGGATAGATGAACCAGCCTCATAAAGAGATCTGGACATGGTCACTACAGTATTTACTATATCAACCCTTGACCTTGCTCACATTTATTTACTATTTATGTTAGGTTTATTCTATTCAGACATAGATTCAGCTGTCTGAGTTATTTCCGGTCACAACCAGCAGGAAAAAAAAAAATTATGAGATGTGAATTGGTGAGATTAAATAATCTCAACAGTGGTTGAACTTGATTTCAAAATGATATTCATCATTCCCTTTCTCTGTCATTTATTCAGGACTCCCTACCCCTACACTAACCCAGTATTTATTTAATTGAAGATGTTTTCCTGGAGGAGTAACACAGACTCTTATCCTAATGGTTTCTATGTCTATTTCCCCTTTAAAATTGGACATATATATCAAAAGATGCACATGTGAATGACTTCAATGCCAAATATATTTATACTTCTACCTATTAAATAGCTATCACACATTCTTATGACGATCAGGTTCCATTACTATTGCAAATATGGAAATTTGTGTCTGTGCCTTCCGCTAGAAGGATGTGAGAAATCAGCCAGACAACATTGCAGCCATAGGTTTAAATTTACTGGTACTTTTGCAGTATCCACTGGAGAAATGGGTCCATTTGAGACCTGGGCTCTTTGCATAGAACAGCTTATATTTGTTGGAATTGAGAAACAAAAATTTTCCAAATGTATCACTGACAGTAATGGAGAATAGGGCCATACTTACTTCTGTTTATTGGTTCCGAGAATCATGTATGTAACCTCTCAGTGTCAGAACACATGCAATGGAACTTGTGTACTAATGTTCATCTGCCTAATAGATGGTGGATACCATCTTATAATCCCACCACTTTGGGAGGCCGAGGCGGGTGGATCACAGGGTCAGGAGTTCAAGACCAGGCTGGCCAACATGATAAAACCCCGTCTCCACTAAAAATACAAAAATTAGCCAGGCGTGGTGGTGTGTGCCTCCCAGCTACTGGGGAGGCTGAGGCAGGAAAATTGCTTTAACAATCTCAGCTCACTGCAATCTCTGCTTCAGAGATTGCAGTGAACTGAGGTTTTGCCACTGCCCTCCAGCCTGGGTGACAGAGCGAGACTCTGTCTGAAATAAATAGATAAATAAATAAGAACATTAAAAAAAAAAAAAGAAGAAGTACAGCTATGTTTGTGGGATTCAATATCAGTAAATGAGATAACTGTGATTTTCTCAGGCAGGAATGCTTAATGATGTCCTGTGGGCCAAGAAGGCAAACCAATATCTGCACTATGTGTCAACTCCAGTAAGGAGGAATCATTGCCCGATTTAATCAACTTGCAACCAAGTTGCTAATTTTATTCTCAAGGAATGATCCTACTCTTGTGTCTTTAGAAGTCCTTGAAGGTGGCATTAATATGCCATTGTATCTGAGACATAATTTTGGTTTTGATTTTCTACCATAATGGTGACAACATAGTCTTAAGTTCTTTCATTTGGATTTTTCTACGACAACACATCATATTCTAAAGGGCAAATAAATTAATGTGAGGACTTTGCCAAATGCTAAGATTGTTCATTCCATTTATATATTCACAAATTTGAGGAATGACCAATTGAGCTAAACGTCATTTAGATTAAAGACTTCATCACTTCCCTGGACAAACCAAATGCATTGACTGATTAATGCTAAGATATAATAGGTGTCACAGACTTAATAGTGCCCTATCTCACCCCAAAGCTTATTTGCTGAAGACCTAACTCCTAGTGTGACTGTATTTGGAGATAGGGCTTTTAAGAAGTTTCTAAGAGAGGCCACAAACAAATGGAGAAACATTCCATGCTCATGTTTAGGAAGAATCAATATGGTGAAAATGGCCATACTGCCCAAAGTAATTTGTAGATTGAGTGCTATCCCCATCAAGCTACCATTGGTTTTCTTCACAGAACTGGAAAAAAACACCTTAAACTTCATTTGGAACCAAAAAAGAGTCCATATAGCCAAGAGAATCCTAAGCAAAAAGAATAAAGGAGGCATCATTCTTGGTACTGGTACCAAAACAGAGATATAGACCAATGGAACAGCACAGAGGCCTCAGAAGTAATGCCACATACCTACAACCATCTGATCTTTGACAAATCTGACAAAAACAAGCAATGGGGAAAGGATTCCCTATTTAATAAATGGTGTTGGAGAAACTGGCTAATCATGTGCAGAAAGCTGAAACTGGATGTCTTCCTTACATCTTACACTAAAATTAACTCCAGAGGGATTAAAGACTTAAACATAAGACCTAACACCATAAAAACCCTAGAAGAAAACCTGGGCAATACTATTCAGGATATAGGCATGGGCTAAGACTTCATGACTGAAATACCAAAAGCAACTGCAACAAAAGCCAAAATAGATAAATGGGATCTAATTAAACTCAAGAGCTTCTACACAGAAAAAGAAACAATCATCAGAGTGAACCAGTAACCAATAGAATGGGAAAAGTTTTTGCAATCTACCCATCTGACAAAGGGCTAATATCAAGAATCTATAAAGAACTAAGACAAACTCACAAGAAAAAAAATTTTAAAAATGGGCAAAGAAAATGAACAGAAACTTTTCAAAAGAAGACATTTATGTGGCCAAAAAACATGAAAAAATTATCATCACCATTAGAGAAATACAAATCAAAACCACATTGAGATAGCATCTTGTGCCACTTAGAATGGCAGCCATCAAAAAATCTGGATACAGCAGATGCTGGAGAGGATGTGGAGAAATAGGAACACTTTTACAGTATTGGTGGGAGCATAAATTAGTTCAATCATTGTGGAAGACAGTGTGGCAATTCCTCAAGGATCTAGAACTAGAAATTCCATTGACTGAGCAATCTCATTACTGGGTATATAAATCATTCTATTATAAAGACACATGCACACATATGTTTATTGCACACTGTTTATAATAGCAAAAATATTGCACACTGTTTATATTATAAAATAGCAAAGAAACTGACACAAATGTCCATCAACGATAGACTGCGCAAATAAAATGTGGCACATATACACCATGGAATACTATGCAGCCATAAAAAAGGATGAGTTCATGTCCTTTGCAGGGACGTGAAAGAAGCTGGAAACCATCATTCTCAGCAAACTGACACAAGAACAGAAAGCCAAACACCGCATGTTCTCACTTCTATGTTGGTGTTGAACAATGAGAACTCATGGACACAGGGAGAGGAACATCACTCACTGGGGCTAGGGAAGTTGGGGGATGGGGGACTAGGGAAGAGATAGCATGGGGTGGGAAGATTGGGGAGAAATCTCAAAACTCTTTGTTCACCTCCTTTGCCAATTATTTAGTGAGGCTTTTTTTGTTGTTGTTAAATTGTTTCAGCTACTTATAGACTCCGGATATTAGACCTTTGTTGGATGACTAGTTTATGAATATTTTCTCCCATTTTGTAGGTTGTCTGTTGACTGTGTTGATGGTTTCTTTGGCTGCGCAGAAACTTTTTAGTTTAATTAGGTTCCACTTGTCAATTTTTGCTAAAACAGAGCTACCATTTGACTCTGATCTCATTACTAGGTAAATACCCAAAAGAATATAAATTATTCTTTTATAAAGACACTTGCATGAATATCTTCATTGAAGCACTGTTCAAAATAGCAAAGACATGGAATCCACCCGGGTGCCTACCAATGCCGAATTGGATTAAGAAAAGGTAATACATATACACCATGGAATACTAGACAGCCATAAAAAATGAAATCATGTACTTTGTAGCAATGTGGATGTAGCTAGAGGCCATAATCCTAAGCATATTAATGCAAAAAGGAACACCAAAAATCATGTTATCACTTATAAGTGGGAGCTAAACATTGAGCACATAGTATCATAAACCAGGAAACAATCAACATGGCAGAATACTAAAAGTGGGAAGAACAGGAGTGTGGGTTGAAAGGGTTGAAAGTGACACCTATTGGTTATTATGCTCACAACTAGGCTTAATTAAACCATGCAACAATCCTACACGTGCTCTCCCATATCTAAAATAAAAACTGAAATTAAAAAAATTGGGATCACTAAAACAAAATCTGTTGGCACTAAAAAGTTTTATCTTAAAAAGACAATGTAATAAATCATATAGTCATATCATTATGTATTATTTGTACAGAATTAAGATTGTCAATCTAAACGGAAAAATAAGAGAATAGCCTATACAGGTATAAAAAATTAAGCATTAATACTAAATTTTGACAATCTGTAAAACATAAAATTAAAAGATAGAAAATACCTTTGGGAAATATATTTACAAACAATAGATATTATTCATTTATAATTTATAAAGGTCACAGTTCGTACAAATCATTGCAAATGACATAATATTTGGCTAAAATGGAAAAATGATTCTAAACACATGAACTGATATTTCTTAACAAAAACAGTATATATAGCACATGAAATTGAATTAAAAAGTCTAAAGGTAATTGGAAGCAAAACAACACAAAAAGTTGGAAAAATTCTAAGTTAATTTATGTTTTTGTTTTTAAATGGAATTGAAAAGTTCCATACTCAACTGAGTTGATCATTTAGTGCTACCTTTCTAGAAAAAAATTTGAAATTTGTAATATATGTATATATATATATAGTCTTTGAAAATAAACATATAACTTTGAAACACTTGAATTATTAACTAGATATATATATATATAATTTAAAATGTGCATTAATAATTTATAAATATTACTTATTTTAAAAATGCAGATTGATTTTTAAAACTATTTTACAACTATACAGAATACTAAAAATTGAAAATAGTTCATAGCCCAGTTGGAAAAAATTGAAACAAAAGATTATGTGATATAAATTCAATAGTATGTGAAACAACAGTGAAAGTCATGCTTTTGAAAAATATTTAATGCAATAGTGAAATAATTTTTATTATAATTTGTAGAAAAATGAATTATGAGTAAGATCTATACTGTCTAAAAATAGCATGCATCATCAATTAAAAATGTGTATATGCATGTATGTATATGAATGCATTCATTAGCAATGAGTATCATTGGATACAGGTGAACAAGTACTTATTTCTATGTGGGTCTTCTTCCTGTATTTTGCCAAATAATGGCAGTATAAAAAGAAATAGAATCCTCCAAATAGATGATTTTAAATAAAAATAATTAGTAAAACACCATTAAAGCTACTTTTGTATACATCACCCTCATATACTTCACAGACCTTATAACAACCATGGTCTCCCATAAAATGTAAGGCCAATATCCACCTCTGTTATTGAAGTTTCATATCCACACATATTATCATTTTTTTTGTGTGTTCACTTTTCCCTACTCTCTTGGTTGTAAACTTGTTGAAGTGCCTTCTATAGCAAAGAAAAAAATTATTTTCCTTTTCTATTTTTTTAAATTCAAACCCATCCACAATTATTACTCAACTATAGTAGCTCCTTTTGTGTTTATCTGCATTTATTTGACATCTTTCCTTTAGAATATTTTATTTTTCATGTCATATCACCATTTCCTATTTTTGCAACATCTATTTTTTTACTACCTCTATTTCTAAAACTTATTAGGATATTTTTACTTCTCTCACATGTTTAGATGATAAGGATTTGTTTATTTTTAATAGAAAAAACAAGTAAAAATTAAATTATTCCACATCTTATGTGGCAATTATATGCGCCTATACTCATATAGCCAATATACTCAACAGTCATTCATCTTACTGTACCTATATTTTACACTCAATCATCTCCCCGCTCTAATTAGGACTCCACTTATCTTTCTATGACAAAAAAAAAAAAGTTTGCTAAAAACACCAGTGACTTATGAGACATTGAGTTCTACAGCAGTTCATTCATCTGATCACACACTTCTTAAAACCACCGTTCTTGGCTTTTTAGTTTACATCATATATCATTGTTCTTTTCCTGGTCTTTTTTTCTTTTTTGTTGTGTTACCGTTTTCTGGTTACTTGATATTCTGTCTATAGAATACAACTGTTCTTACCTCAATATTTTTTCCATAAGAAACACAATTTATGTAGGTAGAATTAATTGTCACTTTTATGAGATATCTTAAAATTTGTACTTCTAGCCCAACACTGACATCTAAGCTTCAAACTCATATGTCTATCCCTCTGTATGAGATTTTTACTCAGAAGTCTCAATTCACCTTAAAAATAGCAAGTTCAAAATAAAACTTGTGCTTCCCTTCCCCATTTGTCTTCTAGTAGGGTTCCCTATATTATTACATGACATGATCATAATTATTTAAGCTTGATAACCTAGAAGCTAAATTCAACACTTCCCTGTTTCTATCCACTTTTATTAAAGCTAGCAACATTTGTTGGCCATTTTCTAAGTTAAATATCCTTTGAATTTGTCAACTTTTCCTCTACTATCTAGCTATTTTCAGCTACTGTCACTCTGAAATTTTGCATCCAAAATTTCAGCAGATAGTCTGAATTATCTCAATGTTTAGAAGGATGACTCTAAGTATCTATCAAGTAGAGTCCTCTTATTCAAATTCAGATCTGTGTATATTCCCTTCTATTTAATACACCTTAATTATTTTCTTTTATCAAAAAACAGAATGTATTAAAATAGAAAGTAAGACTAGACATGATGACCTATGTACCTGCCACAGTCGTTTTTCCTATTGATCTTCGTATTCCAGATCTATTGCATTTACTTTGTTGTCTGGTATACTACATGTTCCTCTTAGCACAGGGCCTTTACCCGTGATCTCTTCTCTTAGCCTAGAATTCCTTTTCTTTTTTTTAAGATGGCGTCTCCCTCTATAGCCCAGGCTGCAGTGCAGTGGCACAAGCTCGGCTCACTGCACCCTCTGCTTCCTGGATTCAAGCAATGCTCCTGCCTCAGCCTCCTAATTACCTGGGATTACAGGTGTGTCACCTCACCTGGCTAATATTTGTATTTTCAGTAGAGACAAGGTTTTGCCATGTTGGCTAGGCTAGTCTCAAACTCCTGACCTCAGGTGATCCTCCTGCCTTGGCCTCCTAAAGGTCTGGGATTACGGGTGTGAGCCACTGTACCAGGCCTCAGCCTAGAATTCTTATACCCACTTCTCCACCAGTTGTGTTACTTCCTATTCTGCCTTTAATTTCAGCTTTATCATTTAATTAGGTAACCCTTCACTCATTTGTCTAACTATATATTTTCTTCATAATGCATTTTCATAATACCAAAGCCCTTTCTTTTTGGAACTTTATAAAGCATTTTAAATTATATATGTACTTGTTTTTTAAAATTAATAGCAATATCTTAGCAGAGTTTTATGCTATTACAGTCTACTTAGTAGATTCCATGGTCATAAATAGTTTTCAAAATTTTCCATTGCTTTTTAGAAATGATTATATATGTAGTGTTCAATAAATCTGACAGATGGGATATTTCCTGTTAAATAGTTGTAAAATGAGTTAATAAATGAATTATTCTCATGTATATAATATGCCATATACATTTTTATAATATTTTAATTTATATATATGGTGTAAAGTTTTATTCTAGAACAAAATTATCAGACTTTCCTCTTTGTTTTAAACAATAATTTGTTAATCTTAGGCACTACTCATGTCAACTGTATTGAAAATTTGGGGACATAGATAAGAGAGCTCTATAGTTATAGTTATATTCCTGGGTAAATAGAGTAACTGATACAGATTCTTCCAGAAGTAGAGCTCCTTCGTCTAATTACACACTTGGTATTGATTTAATAGCAGAAACTGTTCCTTCCACATTAACTTTTAACTAATGTTT
Organism: Sapajus apella; assembly: GCF_009761245.1. NCBI lineage: Eukaryota > Metazoa > Chordata > Mammalia > Primates > Cebidae > Sapajus > Sapajus apella. The sequence continues at coordinate 15,767,332 of NW_022436951.1, forward strand.
GCTCAGTTGAAATGTTTTCTGCATAAGTCTTTCCAATATTAATAATCAATATAAGGTAGAAAATAGAAATGTTAAAAGGTCAAAAGGAGCTGCATAATTGATTGTATTGTTGCTCAGTTAAAAACACCTAAAGACATCAGTCAGTAGGATCAGCCCCAGAATAAATTAGTGAATTAACAAGGGATATGGTTATTCAGGGAATTTCATGAGATGATAATAAAATACTAGGGAAGTTTTAATGATTAAATTTTCCCCAAGGAAACTTGTGCTGAACATTCATTAAAAGTATTCTGTAACATTTCTTATACTTTTATACTTTCTCCCAGTTATTCAAATGTGAATAATCACACTTCTAGAAATGTATGTAAAGATACCTTTATGAAGAGTTGTAGGAGTTATGCCTGAAAAGACTACCAAAGGTGACATTTTAAGGTTCCTTCAAAAACCCCCTTTTGAATTAAAGTCCATGCCAACTTATGTTTTAGTTTATTCAGATAGAACATTTAATGAATACATACACTCTAGACATTTTCTTAGATGCTATATTCTTTCATTTTTATAATGACCCTCCTTAATCATAGTCTTAATTCATGAAAAGGAAACTGAGGCTCAATGGTGGTGAATGTATGTGTGAATTTTAATAGCTGAATTGGTACTGAGCCAAGGTAAATTTAATTGACACCAAATTCTTGTTATGTTTCATTTTGCTCTCTGATCCCTAGAATGCAGAGGTATTTTTTCCAGTTAGAAAAAAGATGAACTCTTAATAATCAGAGGATTGTATCTGGTTGCTACACTGTGCATAATGACTAATAAAACTGCTTACATTTTAAATTATTCTCTGACAGAAAGTTACCACGTAACCTGAGAAGAACACACTCATTTACATTCCAAGAGCAGTTTGAGATTTGAATTAAACATAAGTGTACACAAGAAAGGCATCCCATGATGTTTTTCAGGAAGTCAGCTTCTAAGCACTTATTAACTAATATATTTTCTTGGTGGATAAATGGTAAACCAAAATGCATTGTGCAGTCAATGGAAGGCTACTGAACCGAGAGCTGGGACTCCTACAGCCTAGTCTTAGTTACTGCACCAACTTACTCTATGCCCTTCGATCAGTTGCCATTTCAATTTTCTTGGTCATATTCAAAAGCCTTTCACAAGGAGGGGAGTAACTAGAACATTTATGTGATTGCTTTTAGCCTTAAAATAGTTTAAAAGAGTGAAATAATTATAGAATTCTCCCCACCAAGATCATCATCCTTCCAGAGTCCCCATCTCAGTTAATCAACCCGCTTGCTCAGTCCTCAAGCGAGAAGTAATTTTAATTGCATTCCTTCCCTGTATATCCTCTGGAATATTGAGACATTAACAGAGAAGGGTTTTCTGCGCAATATGGATGTCAGGGAACACAGAGTTACTCAGGCTCTTTTTATCACGTGGACATACTGTGGATTGCTCATCCTTAAAGGTTTTGTATTGCCCTGATACTTGACATACTTCATTACAGATGCATGACGAGGGTAGATTTTGTCAGCATTCAAATGACATGGTGTATGGAATAGGGAGCATTATCAGCTTGGGTGCCAGCTTCTGTGAAAGATGTATACAACTCTGGTAAATGAGCTACTGAGCAGACTTGTGCCTTAGTGCCTATTTCTCCACAGGAAGCTGCAGCAGCTGCAGGGATATCTTGGAAGTGAGCTTTGTGGCCCTTTATTTCCTAACTTCATGTGTTTACAGTTGCAAAAGTTCTTTATGTTTCACTTCCAAAATGTGGCCTAAATTTGTTCCCATCTCATCATATCCAAAACTATCACTTGAAACAAAGCTGGCTGATTGTTCTATCTTTTCATAAACAAAAATGATTGATGCCAGCTCATTCTGCCAGACTTAAACCAGCTAGATTTCTCACTGCAATGCTAAGACCAGATTTTACTAATATCCTCTTTCACCATTCTGAAATAGCCACACTAGTCCCTTTGTTCCCTGACAAAGGTATTTCCACATAAATTTAAACACCTAATAAATACTATTATTATTTTTTATTATTATTATTTTTTGAGATGGAATCTCGCTCTGTTCCCTAGGCTGGAGTGCAGTGGCATGATCTTGGCTCACTGCAAACTTCACCTCCTGGGTTCAAGTGATTCTCCTGCCTCAGCCTCCTGAGCAGCTGAGATTACAGGTGTGTGGCACCACAACTGGCTAATTTTTGAATTTTTAGTAGTGAAGGGGTTTCACCATGTTGGCCAGGCTGGTCTCGAACTCCTAACCTCAAGTGATCTGCCTGCCTTGGCCTCCCAAAGTACTGGGATTATAGGCATGAGCCACCGCGCCCTGTCTAATAGTTGTTTTTACCCTGCATTTTACATGGTTGCCTCCTCATCATTCATGTCTCAGCTCTGAGAAAATACTACTCTGCACAGCTAAGGTTTCCCAACTGTCGGCTCCTCCCTAATTATCACAATGTTTTACCTTATTACTTTTATTAATCACTGTCATTTTATTATTTAATATTAATATTTTTATTTCCACTAGGTGTATATTCCCAAGGGGACATAAGACTGTATCTTGTTCAATCATAAATTCTAAATAAATGCTATAAATAGTAGATTTTATGATAGAGTAAATAAAATGTAAAGAGTTGGAGGGATAAATGAGAAGAGAAATAGAGAGGTAGCAAAGTAGGTCTAGAGATATTTGTGACACTTGGGACAACTTTTTCTTGATTAATGTTCATATTTATCTGTAATTTATGTGTGACATATATTTTGTGATCTCTATATTCTCTTCCTAATCATACATCTTCATGTGTATCCACATATCATTAATATACAACCTTCAGAAGAAAATAACTTCATTAAGATTAAATTTATGAGAAAGTGTAAAACACAGAAGGCTAATCTTGTTCATTTTTATTTCTAACTTAATAATGAAGGTGAAAAATTTACATTCCCCCAAAGCGGTCCAATTGCTTCTATTTTTAAATAAAAATACTCAAACACTTAGGCTAACTTTTACTTTATTATTAGACAAATCCTTTAGATGATAAATAGTCTGGTTTGCTGTGTTTTACACCGCACAGTAGTTTATTCACCGATCCAAGTTGATTTAGACTTTTTGTTACCTTATTTTTTGCTGTAAAATAAAATGCTGAAATTTGGCTTGTGAGTAGCAGAAATTCTTTAGAATTACTCCCTTAAGAGAATGAGCTCTCAATGGAGCGTTGTTTTAAAAAGATGAATAGCATTGAGGGAACATAGAAATCTTTATTGAGATATATTTTGTTTTGTTGTATTATAGTGCTGTGCATTTTTTTTTTACAAGAGTTATTTGGAGTATTAGTACAAAGCTATCCCAAAACTTAGTTGAAATAAAGACAGAAAAAAGTACAGCAAGCTAATGATGATAAAGTTCCAAAGACAGAAACTAAACATAGTCAAAGGGGAAATATTAACTAAAATTGATAATGGAAAAGAAAATAAATTGATGAAATAATGTCACTTTAAGACATCAGAATGAAATGAAAGACAAATAGGTTTCAATTTAATGACCACTTTGTGGTCTGTATGGAATACATTGATTTTCTCAGTCTAACTTTTAATAGAAAAACATCTCTATTTCAAGACAAAGCTAACATTTGAGTTAATAAAACATTACACAATAAAGAGTTCACATAATGTTTTCCATTGAGCCAGCCATAAAAACTTTAAAAAATATTTTATGGGACTGGAATAACATTATGATTTATATTGGTTATGTTTAATTGTTTAGATCTAGGTTAAACTTTATAAATCAAAATATATTACTGAAAATTGTGTATTTGTCTATAACATAATTAATTTTTTTTGATTCATGCCTAAAATATTTTGTCACTCTAAGGATATCACCATTAAATACAAAAGAAACATATTTTAATTTACTTTGCTTTTTAAAAAATTCTCATTAGTAAAATTTGCAGCTCATGGTTTCAGAAAACTGTATACAAGACATCGCATTTAAAGTATTGGTTATGATAATCTGTGAAAGTATGATTTCACTACTAACAACATTTTGTTGTATAGTTTCCATATATCACAAGGTCTTGCCTATCAAACTCATCAGCTTTATTAACATGCAATTTCCTTTTTGTTCTAAAATTTATCTAAGCCTTGTATTTCAATTTTGAATCATAGTAAATAATTAGTCTACTATAATAAGGTAATTTTTGTATCAAAAGTAGACTGTTTTTAATTAAATTGAATTACCTCATTTTTATGAATCCTATAGAATTTTATTTTAACATTTATGAAAACCGAATTGGAATCTAGCAGGTTATCTGATAATCTTGTATTTTATAAAACTGATGCTTGTAATAATGATATCTATAAAGACAGAATGAAAATTTTCAGAATGTCATACTAAATGCTGTGAGTATGAAATAATACTCAACATACACAAGCCATAAAATATATTTACAAAATATAAACGTGGGCACAATGCCAAATTTAAGTTCCAAAATATACCATCTATTTTGTTAAATCCTATGATTTTATTACTTTCCTGATACTATCCTCTGTCCCTCCTATTCAGGGATAAATTGTTTCCCATGTCACTTTTATGGTTAAATAAAAAATATAGGAATCCATAGAAATTGTGTTTTAGCTGCGCGTCTTTGGATATTTGCTGATAGTATCATTTGTGGTGTATTCTTCTGCAAGTTGAAATTTATACTAAACACATTGTTTCTAAGATGTATTCACTTTATCACTTTAGCTATTGTTTATACATTTGTACTATTCTATATTATATTATATTTATATTATAGCAATATAATCTAATTTACCTATGTAGTGTATGCTACACTAGAGAAAAATCTTTTTTCTAAATTGATTATTTTCAACTTACCGGAGGGTTCTTGGCGTTCTTTTTTTTTTTTTTTTTTCTTATCATCATATCTCCATAAATCAGAGATTGAAAGAATAGTGTATTTGATATTACTTCATATAACAACATAATCCCAGAGACACAGAATTGAATGAAACAGGAGTTAGAGAGGTCATATACAAAGCTGATGATCATGCTTTGGTGTCACGTTTAACTTGTAGCTTGATCTAACAGGACAATATTTGAAAAGGTTGTATTGATAAATGTATATGGATTTAGGAAGAAGAATTATCCACAGGCTTCATTCTATCATTGGTTAAAGTTTATCCCATTGCATGTGACCTCTCCTCTGTCTCTGCGTTGTGCATATGTGATACCCAGCAGAGCCCACAGCATTTTGTCATTCAGAGTCAAAAGTATATTCTGAGGCAGGAAAGTGTAAACAAGGCATCTCGTTTGGAGTTGAGCCTACTTAAAATTTGTCTGTGCCCAAGGCATGCTAGTTTTCACAGAACATGGTTAACCAGTGCAAGAGGCAAAAGTCAAGCCATAAAGTTAAGAGGATTTGAAATGGATCCTCAAATATATCCAATAAAATGCTGTTTCACATTCTCATCAGCACTTGATCTTGTCAGTTTTTAAATTTGTTTTTTGGGGGGACAGGATCATAGATAGATAATGGTGTCATATTTCCAATTATTTATTCTTGACCTCTAAAAAACATTTAAGACTTTTATTGTGAAGCTCAAATTATTTCAGTTGAACCAAAGCAAATTGTTATATTCGACCCTTATGACACACAAAAAAGGTAATTTCAAGATTTCAGTGTAATAGTGTTGCTTACACATTTTCCCCATTAAATGTATTGTTTAATCATTTTAGTTATCAATTTGTAAGGGTTATTGTAATGTCACAAATATATTCTGTAAGTCAGTGGCGATTTTCAACATAATTTGTGGCATATTGTGATGAATAAAATTTTGAATTTTAATGTAATCATTTCTTTGCATGATGGCTTCTCATCTATATTTTTATTACAAATATATATGTAAATAAAGTTCTCATTTTTAGCAAAAATGTCTTGAAATTTAATAGGAATCATATTGACTCTGTCATTACACTTTATTAGATATGTCATATTGATTCTGTCATTACATTTATTAGATATAAATTAGCATAGTCTAGTTTTCTATTTAAGTATTTTTGACTGTTTTGCTCTGAAAAATATGTATCATTTTCTTCAAACAAGATTTGTATAATTTGCATTAGAAATGTCACCTGAAGCTTAATGTAGACTTCTCAAATCTGTGTCTATAAATATTTTCTAAATATTTATACTGTTATATGTAGACATGTGATTGATTTTCCATTAAACATTTTAGTAAAGGATAATATACATTTAAAAAAAAAAACACAAACAGTAAGAACAAAGCATGATGAACCACCATTTATTACTCATAAGGGGAAATAAGATTACACCAGAAATGCAAACGTTCCTCCTATGCCTTCTAAGTCACAATCTAACAGTAATTTACAAAGGAAACTGCTATCATGATTTCTAAACTAGAAGATATTTTTATGTATATGGAATCATATATATATGCGGTAATAGAAAGTAGATTATTTGACCTCTGATGTTCTTGGTTTACATAAATGTTTGGATTATATATATGTTGAGAATATAAATTAAGGACTGCAAATTCAGGTTTATGTGGTGTGGCATGCTCAATGCCAGTAGACAATGAAAGAATTTCAAAAGTGAGGGCCCCAATTTTTATGCGCCCACAAGCAATGAATGAAAGATCAAGCTTTTCCATATGCTTGCCAACATACAACTTTGTCAGTTTGAAAATTCTAGTCTTTCTAATAGATGTGCAGTATCATCACATTACAGTTAATTTCTGCTTCCCTAGATCTTAATAGGGTTGAGCATCTTCTAATGAGTTTATTCGTCATTTGGATTCCATAGTACTGTAAAGTACCTACTCAAAAACTTTCCTGTTATTTTTCTACTAGCTTCTCTTTATCTTATTAGTGTCTCATAAATTTTAACATACTTAGAATATGTACCTGTTTTGTTTTATATATGTTGCTAATGTATTTCATGAGTGCACTTTATATTTCTGCACATCAGAGTACACATATCTCTTTTTTTTTTAAGGGTAAATGATTCTTTCTTTCTTTCTTTTTTTCTTTTTATTGCATTTTAGGTTTGGGGGTACATGTGAAGAACATGCAAAATTGTTGCATATGTACACACATGGCAGTGTGATTTGCTGCCTTCCTCCCCTTCACCTATATCTGCCATTTCTCCCCATGTTATCTCTCCCCAACTCTCCACTCCCCACCGTCCCTCTCCCATTTCCCCCCAACAGACCCCAGTGTGTAGTGCTCCCCTTCCTGTGTCCATGTGTTCTCATTGTTCAACACCCGCCTATGAGTGAGAACATGCGAGAGCATTGATTTTCTGCTCTTGTGTCAGTTTGCTGAGAATGATGGTTTCCAGGTTCATCCACGTCCCTACAAAGAACATGAACTCATCACTTTTGATGGCTGCATAATATTCCATGGTGTATATGTGTCACATTTTCCCTGTCCAATCTATGATCGATGGGCATTTGGGTTGGTTCCAGGTCTTTGCTATTGTAAACAGTGCTGCAATGAACATTGTGTGCGTGTGTCCTTACAGTAGAATGATTTATAATCCTTTGGATATATGCCCAGTAATGGGATTGCTGGGTCAAATGGAATTTCTATTTCTAGGTCCTTAAGGAATCGCCACACTGTCATATATCTCTTTGAACACACTAGTCACTTCCATTCTCTTGGAAATATATCCAAAGGTGGGATTGCTGATCATATTGTAGTTTTATTTATAGATATTTTGAAGAATCTTCATGCTGTTTTCCATGTGGCTGTATTAATATATATTCCTACCAACAATGTGCAAGAGTTCCCTTTTGTCCAAATCCCTACCAACTCTTTTAATATTCCTTTTATTTGATAACAGTCATTCTACAGGCATAAGGTGAATAATTCATCAGGATTTTAGCTTGCACTTTCTTGATAATTTGTTGTTGAGCATTTTGTTATACAACTGTCAGCCACATTTTATGTCTCCTTTTGAATAATGCCTATTCAGCTCTTTTGCTCATTTTAAAAATTTAATTGCTTTCTTGCTATGAATTGTTTGAATTTCTCATATATTTTGGCATTAACCCCTTATCCCCACGTGTATGATTTGCAAATATTTTCTTCCATTCTGCTGTTCTCTTCACTCTATTTATTGTTTTATTTGCTATGCAGAAACTTCTTAGTTTGAGGCAATTCTGTAATCTATTTTTGCTTTCATTGCCTCTGCTTTTGAGGTCATATTGAAAAAAATCATTACCCAAAGTACTGATTTTTGTGTATAGAATGAGATAAGCGTGTAATTTCGTTATTTTGCAAGTGTATACCCAGTTTTCCAAACACCATTTATTGAAGAGACTGTTATTTCCCTACTGTTTGTTCCTGGAACATTTGTAGAAAATCATTGGCTGTAAATTTGTTAATTGGGCACAGTATTATGTTGCATTGTACTATGTGTTTGTTTTTATGCCAGTGCCATGCTGTTTTAAATACCGCAACTTTTCTTAATATTTTGAAGTCAGGAAGTATAATGCATCTAGCTTTTTTCTTTTTGCTTAAGAGAATTTTGGCTATTTGGAGTCTTTTGTGGTTTCATACCAATTTTAGAATTTTTATTTAATTTCTTGTTATATTTTACTGTCATTACAATTTTGATAGGAGTTGTATTGAATCTGTAGCTCATTTTGAGTAGACTGAACATTTTTAGAATATGAAGACTTCCAATCTATAACATGGGATATTTTTCCATTTATTTGTGTCTTATTCAATTTCTTTCATCCATATTTTAAAGTTTTAATGTAAAGATCTTTCATCTCTTTAGTTAAATTGATTCTTAGATATTTTATTTTTTAATGATTGTAAATGAGATTGTTTTCTTGATTTCTTTTCATTATACTTTTCAAAAATAGTTTGTTGTTAGTGTATAAAAATATGTCTAATTTTTTATGTTGATTTTGCATGCTGTAATGTTATGGAATTTATTAGTTCTAAAAGCATTTTTTATGGAGTCTTCAGAGTTTTCTATATATATCATAACATCATATGTAAATGGATAATTTTTCATCTTCTTTTCCAATTTAGATGCCTTTTTTTTTCTCTTGCCTAATTGTTTTGTTTAGGAACTCCATTATTACATTGAATTGAATTAACAAGGGTGAGCATCTGTTTCTAATCTCAGAAGGAAATTTTCGACTTTGTCGCATTTTGCATGATGTTAGCTGAGGGTTTTTCATATGTAGCCTTTGTTACATTGAGTAACATTCCTTTTATCATTAATTTGTTGCAAGTTTTTATCATGAATGTCTGCTGAATATTGTAAAATGCTGTTTCAGATGATTCTTGATTTTTGTTATTTTTTCTGGTAATATGTCACATTAATAGATTTGCATACATGGAATCATCCCTGCATCCTTATAATAAGTACCACTTGATTATAGTGAATGATCTTTGAATATGTGTCTGAGTTTATTTTGCTAGCAATTTTTTTTTAAGAATTTTTGTACCTTTGTTCATCAGGAATACCACCCTGTTGTTTTCTTTTTCTGTTGTGCTCGTGGTCTCAGGTTAATTTTGTGTTGATTTATTAGAAACCTTCTTATTCATTAGTGTATTTCCAATAAATGTCTTCTTCATAATTTTCCTGGTTACTCTTAATTTCTGCATTACCATATACATTTTAAAATAAGTTTGTAAAATCTCTCCTTTACCACTTTTCCCCAGATAAGTCTGCTGGGATTTTCTTTGGCATTGCACTGAATCTCTTTTTTCAGTTTGGAGAAAATTGACATGTAGGGGATTAAATCTTGAGTCCACGATGGAAGATATTCCTCCATTTCATAATTTTATAATTTTTAAAAGGATAATATATGTTTCCATAGAGGATTCATACTTTTCTAAATTATCAATTTCAAATAATTTTATGCAATTAATGTCATTTTAAATATTATTTTAAAATTTTATCTTAATATGAGCTTGAATCAAGACATTTTATTTTACAAAAACTTTATATTCTATATATTTTTTAATTCAGTTAGTAAATTTATTATCTTTTTTTTACATTTATTGATGACAAAGCTATATTTCTGGTAACAGTTTTTTCTTTCTTTGAATTCTTGTATTATATTATCCCCTGAGTTCATGAATGGAATGGAAAACAGAATATGATGTTGAATAAGAATGAAGGTAAGAAATATTCCAGTCTCATTCTGAGGGAAAATTTTTAATGTTGAACAATTTTTAATATTAAACAATTAAATAAAACGTTGTATTTGTTTGCTGTTAGTAGAAGCTTTTGATATATGCCCTTTTAGAATATAAACTTTTTTTACATTCATCATTGAATAATAGTTTTTTTAGATAATTCTAACCTAAATGTTATAGACATAGAGGTTCTATGTAAAAAGTTTTGCTTGACATATTTTTAAAATAGATGTGTGATTTAGATTTTACACTTATTCCTGTGCTAATTTTGATGTGTTATCCTAAAAAGTTGTCCTTGAATTATTTTTTCCAAATATATAAATAAAATTACATTCAATTTACCTTACTATATTTTTAATGTTTGACATATCTGTGATGTTCCCCATTTCATTATCATGTTAATTTGTAATTTGTCTCTTTTTAAATTATTTAAATTTGGTAGTATCTTGTAATTTGTATTAATCTTTAAAAACTATTTTATGTTGTTGCTTTATGAAAACTCTCAAATGGTCTTTTTCATTTTTAAAAAAATATTTTATCCTTATTACTTGCTATTTTATATTTCATATCTATTTTTCTTTTTAACTTTTGAACATGGGGTGCTATTTTTTTATCATCTGTAATATTCAAATATTTGTATTTAAAGCTATATTGTTTTGTTTCGAACTAATATAGATGCATTTCATCTTTTTGATATGCTTCATCAGTGTCATTTAATAAAAATATATTCTTCTATATATTGGACTTTTTCTTTTAGTCATGTAGTTTTATAGTTTCTTGTTTAATTTCTAAAGTGTTAGGAATTTTTTGATCTCATTTATTATTAATTACTGTCTTAGCTCCACCCTGGTTAGAGAACATACTTGGAATTATTTGATACTTTGAAGTGTTTGTGACTTGCTTTATGACCTATAAGTAGCCTATTTTAGTAAATGTTCAAAGTGCCTTTGAAAATAAGTGTGTTGTGTTTCTATATATATAAATTCAGTGATATTTGTTAGTCTTGTTGATCAAAACTCCTATATTACTCTTGCCTCTTCATTTTCATTTTATGGATCACTAAGAGATTGTTGAGAGAGAAATCACCATAATCGCTCTTATTTCTCATGTTTTGTTTTTTTTCAGCAAAGGTTCTGATGCCTTTATTCTAGGTCATCTTTTCAAGGATATCTGAATAGTGAACAGCTTTTGAAGATAAAGATATATGTCTCTCCAGAATAAAACAGCAGGTTTGTTTACTGTCCAGAATAATAAAGATACTGTTTCTCTCTATGGCAAAGGTCAAGCAGGCTCACTGACCCTCATTAAAGACATGAATGCCCTGATCCCTAGCTTCCTCTCTTTTATGTAATCCACTTTGTCTGCAGGGTTACCAAGCCTTTGTGTCACCAAGTAAGAACAAGGATATGGAAAACTAAAATAAAACTAATATTAAACTGGTATTTAATAGCAACTGCTATTGCTGCTTGTTATAAAGTGTCTTTTGTCTCTCATCCAGAGATCTCATTTTCACTTTCAAGAAAGGTAAAGTCTCAGATCCTTCACAAATCTTGAGAGAAATGTGTTTTAAAGATCTTCCAACATATTTTTATATTTGTCTTATTTCTTTATTTATCTTAATTTTTACTCTTTATATTTTGAGGCTGCAATTGGGATTTATAAATTGGTGACTTTCAGCTCTATTAGCCCTTTTGAATTTGAGAAATGTCCCTTTTATATGTTTAAGACATATTCCCTAAAAGCTTATTTTGTCTAAACTTAGTATAGCTCAAGGGGTTTTTGAAAATAGTGTTTAAATAGAAATTTGCTTTCAAATTCATTGTGTGCTCAAATTTTAAGCAGGTATTACATTAGTAGCCTAGTATTGCGTTTATCTTTAATTAGGCAATCATTTTTAGTAGGGAACTTGAAACTTTATATATCATATAATTACTGACATGCAATTATTTTTTAAATTTTACCTGTTTTTTAATTCATTATGTTTCTACTTTTCTTGCTTTTTTCAAATTAATAATTATTTTAAATTATTCAGTGTTTTCTCATGAGTAAATCATATTAACAGCCGTATTGAGGAATAATTGATAGGCAATAAACTTTACATATTTAAAATATGCAACTTAACAAGTTTTTACATAGTTTACAGTTCAGAAACTATCATCACAATGAACATAATAAATATACTTTTATCTTATAAAGTCTCTATGACCCTCCTCCCCATTGGAATCCCTCATCACATATAACATTCTCCTGTTACCAGGCAATCAGTGATACACTTTCTTATAAGAATGAAATTGTATAGAATAAACTCTTTTTTCAAGCTTATTTCATCCACCCTAATTATTTTGAGATCCATTCATGGCATTGTACCTATTATAGTACATTTATTTTTATTTAGATGTAGGAGAACATTGTATGAATCAGTCACGATGTATCTATTTTTTTATTTGTTCTTTCCAGTTTGAGACTATTACAAGTAAGGCTGCTATGAGCATTCATGCTCAAATCATTTTATGGGCATATGGCTTTACTTATCTTGCATAAATAATGAGAAACAGAGTGTTTAGATCTTATACTATCTTAAGAAACGCAAAACTGTTTTTCAAAGCAGTTGTTTCTTACAAGGAATGTATGAAAGCTCTGATTCCTCCCCATCTTCATCAACACTGGATATAGTCAATGTTTTTAAATTTAGATATTCAAATAAGAAGGAAGGGGTATGTCATTATGGGTTAGTTAGCTATTTTCTACTGACTAATGTTGCTGAACATTTTTCAGTTTTTTTTTTTTCTCTTTTTGCATCCACACATATATTTGGGGACGATACGTTTCCAAATCTGTATCTTCTTATCTTCTTCTTCCCTCCTCCTTCCCCTTCCCCTTCCCCTCCTCCTTCTTCCTCTTCCTTTTCTCTTCCTTCTCCTGCTTTTCTTTCTTTTTTCTTTCTTCTTTCTTTCTTCTTTCTTTCTTTCTTTCTTTCTTTCTTTCTTTCTTTCTTTCCTTTCTTTCTTTCCTTTCTTTCACCTCCTCTTCTTTCTTCTTCCTCTTCTTATTCTTCTCTTCCCTCTTCTTATTCTTCTCTTTCCTCTTCTTCTTATTCTGCTTCTCCTCCTTCTCCTTCTTCCTTCTCATTCTTTCTTTCATTCCTCTTCCTCCACTGTCATCATCTATGTCTTATTCCTCCTCCTCCTTCTCTTTCTCCTTCCTCTTTTTCTTCTTCTTCTTCTTCCTCTTGTTCTTCTTCTCTTTCCTCTAATTCCTCTTCTGCTTCTCCTCCTTCTCCTTCTTCTTTCTCCTTCTTTCTTCCTCCCCCATCGTCTTCATTTTCTTTTTTCCCTTCCTTCTTCTTCCTCTTCTCCTTCTCCTCTTTATTCTTCCTTCTCTCTTCTTCCTCTTCCTCTTCTCCTTCTCACACTTCTCTTTCTCCCCTTCTCTTTCCTTCTTTCTTCTCTTCTTCTCTCATTTTTCTTCTATTCTTTCTTCTTCTCTTTCTTTCTCTCTCTCTCTTTCTTTCTTTCTTTCTCTCTCTTCTTCCTTCCCCTCCTCCTCCTTTTTCTCTTTCCTCTTCTTCCTCTTCTTTTTCCATCTTTCTTTCTTTCTTTTTCTTCTTTCTTTCCTTCTTTCTTTCTTTCTTTCTTTCTTCCTTTCCTTCCTTCCTTCCTTCCTTCCTTCCTTCCTTCCTTCCTTCCTTCCTTCCTTCCTTCCTTCTCTTTCTTTCTTCTTTCTTTCTTTCTTTCTTTCTTTCTTTCTTTCTTTCTTTTTTCTTTTTGTCTTTCTTTCCTCCTTTCTCTTTCTCCTTCCTCCTCCTCTTCTTTCTTCTTCCTCTTCTCTTCTTTGAGACAGAGTCTCACTCTGTTGCCCATGCTGGATTACAGTGACATCATCACAACTCACTGCATCCTTGAACTCCTGAACTCAAGCTATCCTCTGTCTGAGCCTCCTGAATTGCTAGGATGACAGGCATGTACCACCATGCCCAGCTGATTTTTTTGTTTCTTTTTTTTTAGAGATTGGGGTCTTGCTATGCTGCTCTTGAGCTCCTGACCTCAACCAATTTTCTCTCCTCAGCTTCCCAAAATGTTGGGATAACAGCCATGAGCCAATGCACTCAGCTTGCCATCTTTTTATTAATGAAATATTTAAGTTTCTTTTTTTGTATATGTAATCTGGATACATGTCTTCTTCTTATTTGCAGGCTTTACATTCAGGTCTTTCTATTGTCAATACCTTTTTATATAGTGTGAAGTATAAAATAAAGATTATTTTTTCTGATAGTATTGAATAACTTCAGCTTGCTTGATTGAAAAGATCCTCTGAATTGTCTTCTGAATTATATTTCTAACTTTTTCAAAATTAATTTTAAAATATACATGTTTTATTAAATACATTATGGAATTCAAAGATTAGTTTTAATATGAAGTATTTATAAAATTAAAATTCTATACATGATATAATTAACTGCATTGAGCATTCATGTAAGCATAACCATTCTTGTGTAATTATATAAAATTTTTAAAATGTATGTAAAAATGTATGTGTGTATATATAATTATAAAGAGTATAAGAGGACATATGTAATTTTATTAGCATTGATTATCTTTGGTATAAAGAATTTCAGAAAAACAAAAGTGGGGATATTAGTTTGTTTTTGACTTAAGAATATAATAATTTAAAAAAAGATTTTGAAAAAAATACTACTGTAGACATAGAGTTGATTTACATCTCAACTAGAAAAACAGCATTTATATCTCTAGTAATGGCTACAGGGAGATTTCTTGACTCTTTATCAACATAAGGAATAAATTTTTTCATGCTCTGTTCAGGGGCTGAAAATCTGGTAATGCATTTCCACCTGTGTTTTACTTGTATTTTGCAACTAGTCTAAGTAGTTTCACAAGCTTGGCTTTATTACCTATCTAAAGGAAATTACAAGCATCCCTACTGAGAACTTCTCTGAACTCTTGTAAAGCCTAGACTCTTTGCATGGGTTCTGGCCATTCAAGGAGACTCAGTCTGGCCCATTGGGAGCCAAGACGGCCTTGAATAATTTTTCTAGGATATCATTGGGACTCATTCTAGGGCTGCATTCTCATCTTTTAAATGCACTGTATGCTTTACTTTTAAATAAACACCTTATGTCACTGGTGCTTATTTAAAGGTAAAGAATGTCATACATTTAGAAGAGAGAATGCTAAGTTCTTTCCACTACACAAATGGGGGAAAACAACCCAAATATATTGATATATTTTCTTCTACAACACGTCACATTTTCCAATTATCACTTCTAAAGAGATTTTTTTTTTCCTTTATAACTATTACTTGGTTTACAATACAAACAGTATTTAAAGAAACTGTGTAAGTTTTCCTGGCAACAGGGAAGTGAAAATCTGTTTGTTTGTTTTGGATAACCTAGTATATTTTAATCAAGCATACCTAAGCAGATCACGAAGTACTAAAAAAACATAAAAAAAAAAAAACTTTTGAAAATAATCATAAAATGACACACTATCTACAGGGAACCAATTTGAATGGCAGCTAAATTATATCAAAATTGTGTGGCCTTAGACAGTGATAGAGCATCATTAAGATCCCAAAAGACAAAAAAAAAGTCAACCTAGAATTCCATATACAGTGAAAATACACTATGCTATCCCATTATAAACCCATACTTTCAGTTTTTCAAAAAATTCTAAAAGGCTGCATAGAGGTAACAGAATTCTGTCAATGTAGCTGATAATTATGTGTCACCAACTACTAGTTTCTTTCCTAATGTCATCATCTTTTTCTTCTTCACTAACATAATCTGACTTTAGTTAGATATAGAAAAATTTACATTTTGCTACCTTACTAGAGGTGATCTTATGTGGCACAGTTCTTAGCAAAAGCAAATAAGTAGAGATCAGTGAGTTAGGCTTCCGAAAAATTAGTTGGTACACACTCTTCTGCCCTTTTGCCCTTTGCTTCACCTCCTTTTTCCTCACTAAAAAAGAAAGTTAATTGGCTAAATCTGGAGAAACCGAATGTGATCATTAGAGAAAAATTCAGGTAAGTGAAGATATATTTGTTCAGAAATCCCTAAATCCAAAATCAAGGCTAGTATCTGTCTAGTCTACCTCTGGTTTCACATTACATAGAAAAGCACTTCTTTGTTCAAGGTACTGTTATTTGTATTTTCTGTTACTTTTAGCAAAATTATTTATTGAATGCTAAATATATTAATTTTAAAATGCATTACAAGTTCTTGAAATGCTGGGATACCAATAAACAAGCAAACCAATACATGAACAAATGTATGAAGAAATAGACAGGTGAGCATATCAATAGATTTGGTTGCATACAAACTCACAAAATGGCAAAAATAATTTCTAAGATCTAGAGATCAAGAGCAAAGTTAGCTTAGCAAAATTTTTCTAAGAGATGTATACACGGTGTGGCAGGCAAGGGTTGTTGTGTCTTGTTACATGTGAAAAGATTCTAAGGGGATAGGAGTTAGCAACCAAGTATTAGAAGTTTTTACACCTCAGGGAAATATAACCTTGGTAGCACATGATGCTAATTATTAGGATTCACATATAAAGCTAAGAATCTCAATGTGAACTACAGAAATGCTTGTATATACAATCATAAGAACAAAAGGGAAAAATGTCATTTCTGGAATTAGAGTTTAACAACAACAACAACAAAACAAGAATCTTATCTGGAATAAAATACATTATTCCTGAAGTTCCCTCAGGGAAAACCCAGGAGTGTTAAACTCTGCTAAGAGCTTCCAGCGATGCCAACTATAGATATTTAAATAAAACAAACCATTCAAAGGAGATATTTAGTAGAAGATTCAACTTAGTAGGTAAAAATATAGATCCAGAAAGACTCTCCAAGATGGCCAAATAGACACAACTCTGGCACACAACACTCAGCGAGAGAGACGCAGAAATCCAGAGATCTCTTAGCTCCAACCGAGGTACCAGTCATTTCAACGGGTCTGGTCCTACACTGAGCAAAGCCCAGGCAAGGCAGAGTGAGGTGGGGAGAGGTGTTGCTTCACCCTGAAAGTGCATCTGTCAGGCGAGTCGGAGGCTTCCCCTGGCACTCTAGTCCATATACGGCACTTCCCCCAAAGCCTCAGCAATACACAGACCAGGGAATCTTTGCCAGTCAAGCACTGGGAATTGCAAGCACAGAGTTGAATAATAATCCAGGACGGTGTCCCTGTTTGGTGCAAAGACCTAAACAGATGCATAAGTCCAAAAGCTGGCTGGGAGAGCCTGCAGACTGAGCTATCACCACCTCCCTACCCTCTGCCACAAATCCCAGAGGGCTGAAGCTCTGACCCTAGAGGGTTGCACAGCCAATGCCACATTCTGAGCTGTACCCTGAATGACCCAGCCCAGTGGAGGAAGGGCACAACCCACCATTAGAGGGGTGGGACTGGGCTACATGTTTTAACAAAAAATACAGGAAGCCTACATAGCAATGGGACAGCATTCTTGAAAACCCAGCAACGCCTACAGGTCAGTGGAAGAGGCGGGCCTAATCTCCCAGTATAAACAAGAAAGGCACAGGAATCTTCCCTAGTAACCTGAAGGAGTCCCTAGAAACTCAGTAGCACCTCGACAGGCAGACAAGCGACCTCATCAAGCAGCTCTCTGACACCACAGCCAGGTAAATCCACGAAGATGGGAAAAATAAGCAGCACAAAAAAGATGAAACAATCAAAGACCAGAACACCACTTCTCCTTCAAGGGATCACAACTCCTCAACAACATGGAAACACAGCGTGACTGAGAAAGAGTGCGATGAATTGAGGGAAACAGACTTCAGAAGGTGGATAATAACAAACTTTTCTAAGCTAAAGGAACACGTTCTAACTTAATGCAAAGAAACCAAAAACCTCAAAAAAAGGTTAGATGAAATGCTAACTAGAATAACCAACATAGATAAGAACATAAACGACTTGATGGAGTTGAAAAACACAGCAAGAGAGCTATGTGACACAAACACAAGTTTTAATAGCTGAATCAATCAAGCAGAAAAAATGATATCAGAGGTTGAAGATCAACTCAATGAAATAAAAAGAGAAGGCAAGACAAGAAAAAAAAAGAGTGAAAATAAGTGAACAAAGCCTTTAAGAAATATGGGATTATGTGAAAAGACCTAATCTACACTTGATCGGTGTACTTGAATATGATGGGGAGAATGAATACAAGCTGGAAAACACACCCAGGTTATTATCCAGGAGAACTTCCCAAGACTAGCAAGGCAGTCCAACATTTAAATTCAAGAAATACAGAGAATTCTACAGAGATATTCCTTAAGAAAAGTGACCCCAAGGCACATAATTGTCAGATTCACCAGGGTTGAAATGAAGGAAAAAATGCTAAGGGCAGTGAGAGAGGAAGATCAGGTCACCCACAGAGGGAAGCCAATCAGACTCACAGCAGATCTCTTTACAGAAACCCTACAAGCCAGCAGAGAGTGGAGGGCAATATTCAACATCCATAAAGAAAAGAACTTACAATCAGGAATTTTATATCCAGCCAAACTAAGCTTCATAAGTGAAGGGGAAATAAAATAAAATCCTTTATGGACAAGCAATTACTGAGAGATTTCATCACCACCAGACCTGACCTACAAGAGCTCCTGAAAGAAACACTAAGCATGAAAAGAAACAAGTACCAGCCACTGCAAAAGCAAACCAGTTGGCAAAGATCAATAATGCAATGAAGAAAATGAGTCAACTAACGGGAAAGAAAACCAGCCAGTAAAAAAATGGCAGGATCAAATTCACACATAACAATATTAACATTGAATGTAAACTGCCTAAATGCCCCAATCAAAAGACATAGACTGGCAAACTGTATAAAAAGTCAAGACCCATCAGTGTGCTGTATTCAGGAAACCCATACAGACACACATAGACTCAAAATAAAGAGATGAAAGAAGATTTACCAAGCAAATGGAGAACAACAACAACAAGAAGAACAACAAAACAGGGGTTGCAATCTTAATCTCTGATAAAATGGACTTCAAACCAACAAAGATAAAAAGAGACAAAGAAGGACATTACATAATGGTAAAAGGATCAATTCAACAAGAAGAGCTAACTGTTCTAAATATATACGCCCCCCCACACAGGAACACCCAGATACATAAAGCAAGTTCTTAATGACCTAAAATGAGATTTACACTTCCACACAATAATAGCAGGAGACTTCAACACTTCGCTGTCAATATTAGACAGACCAACAAGAGAAAAATTTAACAAGGACATCCGGGACTTGAATGCAGAGCTGGACCAAGTGGACCTAATAGACATATACAGAATGCTCCACCCTAAATCCACAGAATATACATTTTTCTCAGCACCACATTGCACTTACTCTAAAATTGATCACATCATTGGAAGCAAATCACTACTCAGCAAATGTAAAAGAATGGAAATCATAACAGTCTATCAGATCAAAACACAATCAGACTAGAACTCAGGATTGAAAAATACACTCATATCCACACAAACACTTGGAAACTGAACAACTTGCTTCTGACTGTCAACTGAATAAACAATGAAATGAAGGCAGAAATAAAGATGTTCTTTGAAATCAATCAGAATGAAGACACAACTTACCAGAATCTCTGGGACACCTTTAAAGCAGTGTCAAGAAGGAAATGTATAGTAATGAATGCCCACACGAGAAACAAGGAAAGATCTAAAATTGATACCCTATCATCAAAATTGAAAGAGCTAGAGGAGGAAGATCAAAAAAACTCAAAACCTAGCAGAAGACAAGAAATAACTGAGATCAGAAGCCGAACTGAAGGAGACAGAGACACAAAAACCTTCAAAAAATCAGTAAACCCAGGAGCTGGTTTTTTGAAAAGATCAACAAAATAGACCACTAGCTAGACTAATAAAAAGGAAAAGAGAGAAGAATCAAATAGATGCAATAAAAGCAGATAAAGGGGACATCACCACTGATCCCACAGAAATACAAACTACAATCAGAGATTACCACAAACAGCTCTATGCACATAAACCAGTAAACCAGGAAGAAATTGATAAATTCCTGGACATTTAACTCTACCAAAACTAAACCAGGATGAAGTTGAAACCCTGAATAGATCAATAACAAGGGCTGAACTAGAGACAGCAATCAATAGCCTACCAACCAAAAAAAGTCCAGGTTCAGATGGGTTCACAGCCGAATTATACCAGAAGTACAAAGAGGAGCCAGTTCCATTCCTTCTGAAACTGTATCGACAATACAAAAGGAGGGAATCCTCCTTAACTCATTTTAATGAGACCAACATCGTCCTGATACCAAAACCAGGCAGAGACTCAACTAGAAAAGAAAACTTCAGACCAATATCCATGATGAACACAGACACAAAAACCTTCAATAAAATACTGACAAACTGATTACAACAGCACATCAGAAAGCTTATCCATCACAATCATGTAGGCTTCCTTCTGGGGATGCAAGGCTGGTTCAACATATGCAAATCCATAAACATAATCCATCACATAAATGGAACCAAAGACAAAAACCACATGATTATCTCAGTAGATGCAGAGAAGGCCTTCGACAAAATTCAACAGCCCTTCATGATAAAAACTCTCAATAAACTAGGTATCGACAGAACATATCATAAAATGATAAACACCATTTATGAGAAACCTACAGCCAATATCATACTGAAAGGGCAATAGCTTGAAGAATCCCCTTTGAAATCAGGAACTAGACAAGGATGCCCTCTCTCATCACTCATATTCAATATAGTATTGGAGGTTCTAGACAGAGCAGTCAGGCAAGAAAAAGAAATAAAAGTATTCAATTATGAAAGGACGAAGTCAAACTTTCTCTATTTGCAGATGACATGATTGTATATCTAGAAGACCCCATCGTCTCAGCCCAAAATCTTCTCAAACTGATAAGCAACTTCAGTAGTGTCAGGATACAAAATCAACATGCGGAAATCACAAGCATTCCTATATGTCAATAACAGACAAATAGCCAAATCAAGAGCAAACTCCCGTTCACAATTGCTACAAAGAGAATAAATTACCTAGGAATACAACTAACAAAGGATGTATAGGACCTCTTCAAGGAGAACTACAAACCACTGCTCAATGATTTAAGAGAGGACACAAACATACGGAAAAATATTCCATGCTGATGGTTAGGAAGAATTAATATCATGAAAATGACCATATTGCCCAAAGTAATCTATAGATTCAAAGCTATCCCCATCAAGCTACCAATGACCTTCTTCACAGAACTGGAAAAAATCACTTTAATCTTCATATGGAATCACAAGAGAGTTTGCATGGCCAAGACAATCTTAAGTGAAAAGAACAAAGCTGGAGGCATCACACTGCCAGACTTCAAACTATACTACAAGGCTACAGTAATCAAAATATCATGGTACTGGTACCAAAACAGAGACATAGACCAATGGAACAGAACAGAGGCCTCAGAAGCAACACCACACATCCACAACCATTCAATCTTTGACAAATTTGACCAAAACAAGCAATGGGGAAAGGACTCCATGTTAAACAAATGGTGTTGGGAAAACTGGCTAGCAATGTGCAGAAAGCAGAAACTGGACCCTTCCTGTCACCTTACACTAAAATTAACTCCAGATGGATCAAAATTTAAACATAAAACTTAACACCATAAAAGCACTAGATGAAAACATAGGCAAAACCATCCAGGACATAGGCATAGACAAGGACTTCATGTCTAAAACATCAAAAGCAATGGCAACAAAAGCCAAGATAAACAAATGAGATCTAATTAAAATTCAGATCTTCTGTGCAGCAAAAGAAACCATCATTAGAGCAAACCAGCAACCAACAGCACAGGAAAAAATTTTTGCAATCTACCCATCTGACAAAGGGCTAATATCCAGAACCTACAAAGAACTAAAACAGATATACAAGAAAAAAACAAACAACCCCATTCAAAACTGGGCAAAGGGTATGAACAGACACTTTTCAAAAGAATATATATATATGAGGTAAACAAACATGAAAAATGCTGATTGTCAGTGGTCATTAGAGAAATGCAAATCAAAACCACAGTGAGATACCATATCACGCCAGTTAGAATGGCGATCGTTAAAAAATCTGGAGACAACAGATGCTGGAGAGGATGTGGAGAAATAGGAACACTCCTACACAGTTAGTGGGAGTGTAAATTACTTCAACCATTGTGGAAGACAGTGTGGTGATTTCTCAAGGGTCTAGAAATAGAAATTCCATTTGACCCAGCAATCTCATTACTGTGTATATACCCAAAGAACTATAAAATGTTCTACTATAAAGACTCATGCACATGTATGTTCATTGAAGCCCTATGTACAATAGCAAAGACCTGGAACCAAACCAAATGCCCATCAATGATAAACTGGACAAAGAAAATGTGGTACATATACACCATGGAGTACTACGCAGCCATAAAAAAACAATGAGTTCGTGTCCTTTATAGGGACTTGGATGAATCTGGAAACCATCATTCTCAGCAAACTGACACAAGAACAGAAAACAAAACACCACATGTTCTCACTCATAGGTGGCTGTTGAACAGTCAACATATGGACTCAGGGAGAGGAGCATCACACAGTGGGGGCAGTTGTGCAGGGTAGGGGAGGGACAGCAGGGGCTGGGGAGAGTGGAGAGGGTGGGGAGGGATAACATGGGGAGAAAGGCCAGATATAGTATACATCTAAGGTAAAATAATACGTATATATATATATATATATATATAGCCAATAAAATTATTTATATTGCAGCCTTAAGAGGTACAGAAATCGCACGCTCACATACACAAACAGTAGAGGGCACAGAGCATGAAAAGATTCAGCTTATGTCTAATCTGACTTCCAAAGTATATGAAGTGACAGGTGATATTCAAATCAATGAAAATAAATGAAAATTTCCCAGAATTTTGGAAAATAACATAAATGCAAAATTATCAATACTTACTTTGCATTAAGTCATTAAGGAGTCTAAGAACTTCACATTGAGAGACTTAAAAACTTGACAATAATGATGCATAAAGTAAAATGAGGATTGGTTAGAGGGTTGGTGAGATGGTGATCAAAGGATACAAAGTTTCAGCTAGAGAGGAAGAATAAATCCAGATCTGCTGTACAACATGACAACTCTAGTTAAAAATAGATTGTATTCTTAAAAATGGGGAGAAATGCCAGATATAGGTGATGGGGAGGAAGGCAGCAAACCACACTACCATGTATATACCTATGCAACAATCTTGCATGTTCTTCACATGTACCCCAAAACCTAAAATGCAATAAAATATATTTTTAAAAAATGCAAAAGGAAATATTAACCTTGCAAATATAGATATGCTTCTGTAACAATCTATAATTTTTACATATTAAAGAAAGTACTTTACTTTGTTTTACTATAAGACCTATTCATTGCTTTTGATTTTTTAAAAAGCAACAGAATGCTTAGTCAATTTCAAAATTTTTCAAACTTTGAGAACAGAAGAGCTGATTCAATTTAGATTTGTCTTATGTCAAAAATGTATTTTCAAAATATAGGCTAGATAAGTGATTCTAAACTTTTTTCCATCATAGCCCATGCGGCGATGATATTTGCTAACACAGAGTGATAAATGAAAGAAAGTGCTCCATAGCCAGAGGTGACAAATGTGGGCCTGACCCAGTTGTCCTGAAGCCCAAGGGGATTAATATCTGAGCATGAGTTCTCAATAAATACTCATTTATTGCAAACTGGTGTCACACAGCATCATTGTAGTAAAGCTCTGATCTAAAAACAGAAATAAAATATATAGCTTCAAAACTAGTAGGATGGAGATATAATTGAAGAAAAACTCAACAGTCCCTAAAGAAGTAGAAAATTGGTTGGTGGTAGGAGGGAGTGAAAGAGAGCATACGAAAGCTGTGCTAACAGCTATTTAAATGACAAAATATTTTAAGATGGATGAGCATCACAAAGATAAACAGTCTGTATAAAAGATTTAGAGGGAAGAGTCAATATCATGAAATAAGTAAAAAAAATTACAAAAATACTGTGGCATAAATATGTATGAAAGGAACATGGTGGGTCTATGAGTGGCGAAAAATAATCTATTCACTATTATGTGAGGCAATTTTAGCACACTTTTCTCAGTATTTTATAGATCAACTTGGGTTAAATTTAGAAAGAAAATAGAGCTCCAGAAAACATATTTAACAAACATGAACCTGTATGTTGATTTAATCATTATATATGTGTGTCTTTATATATTCATGATTATATTTTTGAGGATATACTATAAAGTATTCAGTATATATAATATGTAATACATTATTTTGAGTATATATATGTATTAAACACAGAAAACACACATATAAGCATTTGCAAATGTTAAACTTTTCATAAATGGCTATATTGAATTCAAACCAAGTCTCAAAGTTTACAAAAAGTTAGTATTATAGAAAAAAATTATCTGAAAACAAGAAAAATAAATCAAATCAATTTACTTACAGAAATTAAATCCCATTTAACCTAAATGCCATGTGTTTATCAAACCATTAAATAAGCTTTTCTAAATTATTAATGTATTACTGTGATGTTAACTGAATTTGCAGATCATTATAACTGAATGATCATGGGAAATACTTCACATTGCCATTAACAAAATATTTAAACAATTTCCTCAAATTCATTTATGAGAAATGTGTGTATGACTGTGTATTCTCTCTTTTTCTTCCTCTGCTTTTTTAAAATTAAAATGGAATCTTGCTCTGTTGCTCAGGATGCTAACTCCCCATCGCCTGGGTTCAAGCAATTTTCTGGCCTCAGCCTCCCTAGTAGCTTGTACTACAGGCACTCACCACCATGTCCACCAAATATGTATTTTTAGTAGAGATGTGGTTTCATTATGTTGGCCAAGCTGTTCTCAAACTCCTGACCTCAGGTGATCCGATCTTCTTAGCCTCCCGAAGTACTGGGATAACAGGCATGAGCCACTATGCCTGGCCGTGTTCTCTCTTAGGGCAGCAGTGACACTGGATTCAGGATATGTCCTTATCCAGTGTGATTTCATTTTAAGTGATCATATCAGCAAATGTGCTGTCCTGTTTCCACATAAGATCACTGTCTGGATTTCAAAGTGGACATAAATTTGGTTGGGGGATACTACCCAATTTATTCTATATGGCTTAAGAAAAAAAAATTAGGCAAGGCACCTAAATTGTACTAAACCAAACACGTTCATAGGCTGGTTCTACCAACCCTTCAAGAAACAGATAGTTTCTATTTATAGAATGTGGTCGAGAAACCAGAGCAGGAAATTTCCTGCCTTGTATGAGACTAGTGAGACATTTCCAGAAAACCCGAAGAACACTGCTGCAATGGAAAAGTGTGGACCAATCTCAATTAGAAACATAGTCCCTCATTATTTTTAAATATTAAGAGAATTATATCAGCAATATGTTAAGTACCTGTACATTTGGAAGGGAGATTCCATATATAAATGAATGCATTTACAGATTAAAGGAGATTAATTATATACTTGTCTTAATTGAAGCAAGAAAAAAGCTAAATTGATTTTTAAAAATCACCACCTACTCGTAATAAATTATACTTAACAAACCAACAAAAGAGGAGTAATTTCTCAATGGGTTGTCATGTATTTAGCAGAAAAAAATAAGCTCTAAATTGATGGCAGATATCTAGTGAGAGTCCATTTTTTATCTTTTAATTTTAAAGAGACACTTAAGCCAATATTTACATGTCTTCTGTCTAGAAAATAAAGATGCGTAATTTGTATCATGATAATCAATGTAAGTTTACATTTAGTAAGTTATCCATTAGAAAGTGTTGTCCTATGTTTCAGTAAACTAAATTCCTTGAAAACAGTGGTGATTACAGCAAATTTTAAATTAATCACTGAAGTCACTTTATCTTGCTAGTAATGGTTGTTTTCCATGGGAGCTCTTCACACATTTTTCTATTCACTTAGAGAATAGCACAGAGTTTGTTTGTTTGTTTGTTTTTTATTCCTGGACACAAATGTCTTAAATAAAATTTCAAAACAGTGGGTTACAAAAAATATTAAATTTAACTTAAGAAATTAATCTCACTTGCAGTTACTCTTATGTAATCATCTCCTTACATGCCCCTTTACTTTTGAGATCAAGAAAAATCATCAGTCTTACAATTTTTATAGTCACACTATTGGGTAAACAATTTTTGTCCTCCCAAGTTTGGCATCAAATACAAAAGAGATTTGTGATCTGCATTTTCTTTTCATTTTAACAAATAACAAATTAGGATATTTGGTTTTGTAATAATAGTTTGGTAATTCTATATCCTCATTCCAGGGCTTCCTTTGAAACAATTTGCTTCATGATAGAATATTTTTGAGTAGAAACAGTCTCCTGATCATCCCAGTCTTATATCTGAATATACGTAATATTTACATAAGTAAATAATATTGATTTTCATTAGTACTGTAGCCTATGTAGCATTTTATCACAAGTTCCACCGCATATATACTATATACCTTGCTGCTTAGATTTTTAATTTCTCTTATAATTTATTAGATCAAACACATAACCTTATTCTCTAATGTAATGTGATCTTGCCCTTATCTTTCTAACAAACTAGGGAAGTCTCAGATAATTTCTGAATAATCAGGAGCGTATGTTCAATGTTTTTTACTAAAGTGCTTACTCTCTTATTATGCAGTTGAGTAATACCAAGAGACAAATGAAGTATTGTTAATCATATTTCTATTTTAGTCATGTCCTGAAAATTATATTTGTTCATATTAAATTCCTTTAAATTGCTGGCCTTTCCTTTCCATCTCTTGTGTAAACAGATCACACAACCCACGTGTTAGGAGTGCTTGTAATTTCAGAAAGAGCCATACACTCCATAAACTACACAATCCTTTGATAACCATGGACAAATATATCCTAGAGAGAAGTCCCTTTATGAGTTGTACTTTGTTTACCGGAGCCCATGAACTTGGATTAGAACAGCCAAGACGGTTGAGGTCTTACCATCATTAAAACGGCTTTGTGATGGAAATATCACTTTAGCTAATTAAGATA
Source organism: Sapajus apella (assembly GCF_009761245.1). Taxonomy (NCBI): domain Eukaryota; kingdom Metazoa; phylum Chordata; class Mammalia; order Primates; family Cebidae; genus Sapajus; species Sapajus apella. Next base: position 15,794,629 of record NW_022436951.1, read on the forward strand.
AGAAAATACCTCCCCGCTTATTTATGTCATGGATGGGTGTGTTAATCCTTATAAATTCCACTAGGCACAAGGAAATTCAACATGTATAGCACAACAGAGAGAATTAGACAGTAAACCTGTGCCACAAGATTGCTCACTAATATGCCATACTTAAATCTGATCAACTGTATGAAGGCCTAGAAAAAAATATATAAAATATTATTTACATCACTATAAGATACTAGTTGCTTGATACATTGTTTAATGTATTTCAGGGATGCAACATCTCCAAAAATCCTAGCCTTCAGAACATGTGGAGTGCTCAATCTGTTTAGAAAAATTGAAAACAAACAAAAATGGCTATTAATTTGGAACATAGAAAGAAAAGCCATCTCTAACTCTTAGGATATGTCTAAGACAGAAATTGTGGCAAATAATAACCACAAAAGTAACAGTAGCTATATGAAAATAAATAAATTACTAATCTTTAATTCAAAAGATAATCAAAAATATTTTTTCCAACCTCTCTAGAACATACTAGAAACTTGGCTTTTCCAGAGCTTGTTTTCAGAGAAAAAAATTAATTTTAAATGCCTGTAATATTAAAGAAAACAGTTATTGTCAGATAATTGAAAGATAGAAAGTGTATAAGTATGAAGAGAAAATTAACTCTAAAATGGCATTAACATGGCTAAATAATAATAAATAACAAAGAATTAATAAATCCAAAAGATCATTCCTAAAAAGTTAAATAAAATTTAATAAGCCCAAAAAAAGGAGAGAGAGGAAAGAGAGAGCACAAGAACATATGTATTTCATGAATTTAACTGTTTTTATTTTAGGATTATAAAACTATACAAAAACTTGCAAAGTTTGTCTTTCTGACAAAAAACACATAATTGTCTCAATAGATGCAGAAAAAACTTTAAATAAAATTTAATGTCCATTCATGTTAAATCTCTCAATAAGTAACAAAGGAAAATATTTCAAAATTATAAGAGTGGTCTGTAACAAACCCACAGCCAACAATGAACTGAATGGGCAAAAGCTGGAAGCATTCTTCTTGAAAACAATCCCAAGACAAAGATGCCCTCTGTTACCATTCCTATTCAGCATAGTGTTGGAAATGCTGGCCAGGCCAATTGGGCAAGAGAAAGAAAGAAAGTCATCCAAATAGGAAGAGAGGAAGCCAAACTATCCCTGTTTGCAGACGATATCACCCTATATCTAGATTTAAGAGTTTTAAAAGAGAAACCAATATTTGAGGGTTTCACAGTTTAGTTTTGTTTAAAAAATAGATTTCCCCAAAGACTTTTCAATTTCAGGGCATAGAAAACTCAACAAAGTATTTTATATAGCCAGTATGTCTATAAATAGCAACATCAGATGAAATTAGCATAAAAAAGAAAATTATAGATACCTTACTAATGAATATAGATGCAAATATATAAATAAAGCAGTGCTTGGAATAGACAGTATATTAAGAGAAAGATATTCCATATGATTTTATGGCATTTTTTCAAAATTTAAGGGATTTTTATTTTTTAAATGTATTAAAACAAATAGTTTTGAAAAGTGTTTATTTTAAAAATAATTGTCCACATATGAAGATGATTTTTAATTTAAAAATCCAAGTAATAAAGATATAAGAATACAAAACATCCACTTAAATAGGATATAAATTATTTCCAGAACTTTAGAGGAGATACTAATCTAAACATTGTAAAACTAATATATAGTTCCTGTAGGGACAGTCTTGAGTTTTGTTTGTAGACAAATTGTTTGTTATTTATACATTTTTATTTTTCCTTTCCAAAATTTTCACTTTAATACATAAATTATTTAATTATTCTCCATGTCTCAGTTCTCTTAATGCACCATCTAGTATACTTTTAAAGTGAAATGGTGGAATGATGTTTCTTGATTCTTTCTAGACTTCAAAGGAAAATTTCACTGTGAAGTATATTATTTACCTTTAATTTATAATAAGAAAATGAATCTCTCATATAATAATATAATATTGATAACATGTATTGAATTGAGGTGGTGAGTAATTGGTGTCTGCTACAATATTTTCCAAAAGTTCACCTTTTCAGTTTATAAAGTAACTATATTTTATGAGAACATTTCTAAAGTATTGATCTTCCACCATCTTTGTCTGAAGCAGGGGAATCTGATGGATACCTATCTTTATTTTCTATCTTGGTCTTTGTATCTTAATATTTAGCTTGTCTCTTTCTTGATTGCCTGCTTCAAAATTTTTTCCATCTGTGAATTATTATACACCATTAGAAACTCTACCCTTACCTCCACAATCTCTCTCTCTCTCTCTCTCTCTCTCTGAATATTTCTGCTAATGCAGATTCTTTCTCGGTCACTTTGCCAGCCAGGAACCTCTGGCCAACAATGATTCCCCCTTGTTCGGCCACACTACCTATCACAGGAGATGGCCCATTCACTTGGCCTGCCATGGCCACACCTGGCTTGTGCACCAGCTCAGCCCATGGCTGGACTGAGCATACCCCAATCCACCTGTGTTATAGCTCAGACCTGTGTTCGGCAGTTCTCTAGTTCTTTTTTTCCTTTTTTTTTTTTTATTGTACTTTAGGTTCTGGGGTACATGTGCAGATCATGCAGGATTGTTGCATGGCAATATGGTTTGCTGCCTCCAACCCCCTGTCACCTATACCAGCAGAAAGGGGATGAGGGGATGAAGGGTTTATCCCCCACCTGAAGTCAATGGTTTCTCTCCCAGCGTGGCTGGGCTAGGGCTTTTATGGGCTCGGAATAGGGGAGTGCATGCTGATTGGTTTGTGAGTAGACAAAAAAAGTAAAACAAAGGCACCACTCAAAGGTGGGCATAGCAGTGTAAAAAGCCAATTAGGGAAGGGTAGGTATATGTAAAACAGGAAAAGGATGAGAATCAATCAGGGAAAACCACACCAAAGGAGAAGAGAGATTCTCAGTCTGGCCGATGGATATACCTGGGACTTGTAGCTAGGCTTTAAACTGTCTTCAGCTTGAAGGTGGGGCTTCACTGGAGGAGTTTGGAGTTTCATTTGTCTGCCTCCTGCTGCTGTCACTACTATTCCATACAAAAAACCTTTCCTAATGTGTGATTTTCATATGTTTTTTTACAAGAGTGATGTGAATAGATATTCACTCAACAGACCAACTGTATTTCATAGGCTAAAACTCTGAACACTTCCTTAAAAATATCTCAGAATACTTATACGTTTGAATAATAAGAATTAAACATTGTCTAGGGAATTTTAATTTTGTTGATCAATATGATATGTACTTATTTTATATAGAAATAATTATTTGCGTATATGTAGGCATACTCCACTTTTGTTCTAAGTACCTGCTACTTGAATTGGCCAAAACAATTTAAATAGGTGACAGCTTACTGTCACCTATTTGCAATTCACTAAGGCGTAAAAAATAATTTTTATCTAGACATTTTGTGTTTTAAAACTGAAATTAGTGTTGAACATTATAATGCTGAAGAATTGAATAATTCATTTGACATACTCAGTAATATTACAAAATATGAAGAAATATCTGGTTGAGAACATTCATTGCAGCCTTCAAAGCTCATCAAAAGTCTCTTGAGGGTCAAGAAACCTCTTCTAGTCTGAAGAGACAGTTTCCAAATTAAGTAGCCACTACCTGAAATGCCTTATAGTCACACACCTCTTTGTAATGTTAGTTCTGTCAATATTAGGACTTCAAAATTCAATTAATAACATAGTCCATGAATATATTTACTTACTTCAGAGTAAAATGCAGTCACTCAAATAATCAGGTTTCTATAAAAGTTTTAGTAAAAAGTTAGACATTGTAGAGTGAATATATGTTTTTTAACATTAGCCCTAACAAGCACATTTTTTTAGGGGGATGGAGTCTTGCTTGGTCACCCAGGCTGGAGTATAGTGGCCTGATCTTGGTTGACTGAAACCTCTGCCTCTTGAGTTCAAGGAATCCTCCTGCCTCAGCCTCTTAGGTAGTGGGATTATAGGTGTGTGTCAGCACACCCAGATAATACTCTGTGAGTTTTGCTAGTGGAGACAGAGTTTCACCATGCTGGTCAGGCTGGCCTTGAACTCCTGACCTCAAGTAATCCACCTTCTTCTGCCTCCCAAAGTTCAGGAATTACAGATGTGAGTCATCATGCATGGCCTCAAATACACTTTTTTAAACATAGCTCAGTATTTACCTAAATGTTTATTTAAATGCATCTCAATATTCTCACATTCACATGTCAAAAGTTATCAAATTTGTAATGAATGAAATGTCACTATGTTCAGGGAGTTACTATTCCTTGTCTACATAGTGAGATAGAATAGGTACTATCTCTATTTATTGAAGCATTGGCATATATACTATACTCATGGAAAACCCTTGAAGAGCCTGAGATTGGCTTTTAAAAGTATGCTTCTGCTGCAATAAAAATCACCTAGAGAACCTTCAGAACTTTTCTGTTCTGTGAGATTTGGCCCTTATAAATGTATATTGCACCATGATGAAGAGTAAAGAACATATTGAAAAAAAAATTGTGCCTTATGTTATAACTGGAGACCAATCCTTTGAATTGAATTTGGTTCTTTGTGTGACATTATTCATAAACTAAACAGACTCACAATGAAAATCTGGGCCTTTATATTTAAATTCCATTTTTTTTCTACACTTGCATATGCCTAAGACCTCTGGATTCTTAACACACATGTGTGTGAGCTTATTCAAAGAGTTTTCGTCATTTTCTCGTGTCATAACTCCCTTTCTTATCATTACTAATGGTCTTCAATGTGCAAAGTAAATTACCTTAAATTTTTTAATCCAAGTCTATACATTCATTTTATATTCTGTAGGAAATCTGCACTTTTAAAAAAATTTCAATAAAATATTAACTTGCTAGCTAATACACATTCTTTTCTGAAATTTGACATTATTATTTTTAAGAGCACAAGGAAAAATGGAAAGGACTTGACAGAGAGTTCCTACCAAGCTGTCTTCTAAGATATTATCAAAAGTGCGACCAAAATTTAAGAAGTATATGAAGGGAAAGTAACTCAAATCCAGAGCTTTTATTCATAAAATATTTTGTCTTCCCCAGGTATACAATTTTGTGATTAATGTTTATATTTCTTATTCATCATTTCTTATAAGGCTATTGATTATATTATGATAATAGAAAACATACTTTTAAAACTTTTGATATGTCAATGTAGTATATTAATGTGGAATTCCCAGGGGATGCCTGTCAAAACTTCTTTTCATATATCTTATAAATATTCGTTTGTGAAAGTAGGCAGTTTCTATTTTAACCTGTGTTGTTCAATTAACTTACAGCTGAGCATGTATAAAATTGATTTTACGTTTTAAACAAACAAATCAGTTGCTTATAGTCACTTAAAGCACAAGTTACTTAAATGCATCATGCTAAATGGTATTTAGTCACTTAAAGCACAAGTTACTTAAATGCATCATGCTAAATGGTATTTAAAAATAAAATAAAAACAAATGTGTGTTTATTCATTTTAATATCTTAATTTAGGCATGACCTCGAAAATTTTTAACTTATTGTTCCTTGGATATTTTAGATCTATTGTATGATTTCATATACTTTGTAATTTATATTGCCCTTAATTCAATTTATCATCATGAAGAAAAAATTAATGCAAAGCTAAATACTTGCATAGTGTTACCTCAAATAATACTTTTTGAAGAAAACATAGTTTTTGTACATGAAAATCCTAACAAAGCAAAAAATTCACCATAAGGACATTTCATTACAATATTATTGATTGTACTCTTTATATTTAAATTAATTTGACAATACCAATATGTGCTCTGCAAGTTTATGGATTGTTGAGTCAATATGTGAGTGGCTATAATAAACCCTCCCAGATCAAAGTTCTTTAAAAGAGTTAGATATCATTACCAGTATAATAGAAGCATTTTTAAGCAAACATTACATTAAGGTTAGATAACTGTAAGGAATGGTCATATAGGCCCATATGAGACCATCACATGAGAAATTAATTTGAATTAGGTCATTTTGATGTGTTTGATACTCTGAGAGTCCTCACCCAAGAGACTAACTAGGGCTCTCAGAAGCCGCAGTTTGAAGTACTGATGGTACCCAAGTGGTAGGGAAGAGTTCAACAACTGCCTTCTCCTAGAAATGCTGTTATAGTGAGATCTAGGAGCACCAAGAAGCAAGAGACGGGCATATTTTGGAGAGAGGAAAATATAGGTTTCTCTGAGGACAAACATCACAAAACGCTAACAGGATGAGCGGTATCAGAACACAAAACCTTTAGCAAGCAGCAAAGATATCGGAACCTGGATGTGTGGTTCACTTCCTCTCTTTTTTTCTCTCTCTGTCTTTCCTCTCTCCTCATCTATCACAATCACTGAGCCAGATGACTTGGTGCAAACAAGGGGTTTCCAATTTGGTGATGCTCCTAGCTACGATCAAAAGCAGAGGCAGATTCTCTCCAGAGAAATGCCACCCTAATTTAAGCTTGAGAGCTTAATGAAAGAAGGAGGAATAATCAATATGCAGAGATAATCACAGAAGAAAGAGTACACTGCTTTGTGTTTGGTTCAGTAGAAATATACAAACAAAACAAAACAACAAATTAAATCTGTATTAGTGAAGACTGCATACTTTATATTTAAACATGTGCTTTCCACAAAAGCCCCACAGTACAAAGAGCTGGCTTTAAACATAGGTGATTCAGAAGGCATGGATAGTCACATCAGTTATTTTTACCCCTGCAGAGTCAGGGTCACATGAAGGAGATGGAAGAGTGAATTGGACAGTTAGGTAAAAATAGAGTAAAAAAGCTGAGAAGCATCACATTTTTTTTTTCCCACTGCATTCTTCAGAGGCCCAGCCATGCTGAAGCTGAATCTCTAGCATCTATTTGCCATTCCTTCTTAATTTTAGATTGAATGAAGTGTGGTTTCAGGCAAAATAAATCCATTTCCCAGCCAGTTTAATCCAATTTTAATTCATGCTTTCTATCTCTTTGGAATGAGAAATGCAGAGATTAACATGCAAATTATGCTATGCAATCAAATACAGTAGGTATTTATGAGACCTGGGTCAGTTTCCTTGAGGAAAGCCAATGATAGAGTCGAAAAATCCAAAAAGGAATTGTGGGGGGAACATCCCTAACACTGGATTTGACAGTTTTTGATTTGTAATTTCCCTTATTATTATTTTGTATTTAAATACAATGTTTTAATCTATAAAACATTAGAGGTCATAACTATAAATTCTAGTAATTCTAGCATGTGCTGTATACCCCGCAGAATACATTTTTTAAACCTTATGCCTCTCTTTCCATTTTCACTTCCTCAGCAGCATGAAGCAAAGTTCACATGGTTACATACCTAAACCATCACTTCTTAACAGACCTCTGTGGTCTTTATATTTCCCCAGCCAATCCATGGACTCGTTCCCTACATTTCTTTTTTCAATGCCAACCCTTCCAATCAAGTCAATAACATAATTAATAATCCATGATGAAAGTGAACAAAGAAGCAGGGAAGAAACCAAGTTTGGGAAGGGAACAGGGAAGGCCTCTCACAATTAGTGACATTTAAGCTGATTGGGTTGAGACCTGAAGTTAGCAAGCTGTTGCATAGTCCAGGTGAGAAAATGCAAGGAAGACACAGGTTTCATTGGTGGCTCTAGGAGTCAGGGAGGAGAGAAGACAGTGGATTTTTTCCTGGATTTCTTTATAATTCATTTAATAAACCCAAGTTCCATGCAAATCTCCTCCATCAAAATTTATCTATGCTGTTACCCTTGCAAATGCTTAGCAAGACCAGCATTGCTCATGCAATTCCTTCCATCTACTCCACTTTCAAGACCTACAGACCATTCTCTGTTTGAAAAGCACACAGCCAGAAGGCAACATTACTACTACTGAATTCCAGTGGCCTTTTTTTTTTAACTTTTAAGTTCAGGAGTCCATGTGGAGGTTTGTTATATAGGTAAACTTATATCATGGGACTTTGTTGTAAAGATTATTTCATCCTCCAGGTATTAAACCTAATACCCATTAGTCATTTTTCCTCATCCTCTTCCTTCTCTCACCCAGTCTTCATCCTCCAGTATGCCCGAGTATGTTTTTCCCCTCTATGTGTCCATATGTTCTCATTATTTAGCTCCCATTTATACGTGAAAACATGCAGTATTTGGTTTTCTATTCTTGTCTTAGTTTGCTAAGGATGATGACCTCCAGCTCCACCCATGTTCCTGTGTAGGATATAACCTTGTTCTTCTTACAGCTCTGTAGTATTTCATGCTGTATATGTACCACATTTCCTTTATCCAGTCTATCATTGATGGGCATTTTGGTTTATTCCATGTCTTTGCTATTGTGAATAGTGATGCAATATACATACAAGTGCATGTGTCTTTTTGGTAAAACCAATTTATATTTCTTTGGGTATATACCCAGTAATGGGATTGCTGGGTTGAATAGTGTTTCTGTTTTTAGGTCTTTGGGAATTTCCATAATGTGTTCCACAATGGTTGAACTAATTTACACTCTCGCCAACCTTCCCTTTATTATTTAAGCCAGTATGACTAAGATGTTATATTTTTTATAGGAAAAGTTTCTAATAACTATATATGACATTGATTGTCTTAAGTATGAATGATTCTCAACATCTCATTTTTGTAAGGCTATATACTATATGTTATAGGAATTACCCATCCATTAAGTATTGTATCAGTATAGCTTACAAACTATCTTTCTTTGCAAAGAAAGTTTATAAAAGTGCAGAGTAAGATTGATTTTATCCAATTATTTTCGTATATCTATGTATAAAAAGGCAACAAAATATTCAGAAGACCATGATAGTTTCCCATTCCTTAGTTTTTCTAAGGAAACTTTCCAGCCCAATAAGCCAAGGGCATCGTCACAAGTCTTTTAGATATCAGAAATGGAGATACTCTAGAAAGCTGTTAAGCATTCTTTACAAGTTCAGACATAAGGAGATTAGGGACAGCTTTGCAGAATCAGCATAGTATTATGAACTGACAATCAGCTTGAAGAAGACAGCTCATTAGCAACCTAAACCATGAAAACACCATAGAAAAGTAAAGATCTCCATGGGTGACATGGTGCAGAAAGCTGTCAGTGAATACTACTACTTCTTCAGCACAATTGCCTTTAAAGGAAAAGCTAATGGGAAAAAAAGAGAAAACCAGATCAATAAAATCAGCATGACCTTCAAATGGCAGGAGGCAGGGCATGTTATCCAACCAAGTTAATAGTTTCTTGAGCAGTTAAAGACCACTTTTTTGAGGGTTTTGTTATTTATATATGACATGGGCATTACATATACAACTTTTGAAACATAATTATTTAGGAATTGACCAAATGTGTTCTGTATTTGACAACAAATGACAAGAAACAATGATTAAGGGCATCTAAATATTAGAAAGGCAAAGGGTATTTGTGGCAGTTTTAAGGAAATAGCATATAAAACAAGAATGTTTAATGAGAGAAAAGAAATATGTGCAGTCTCTGTTTTATATTAGAAAAGTAAAGAAGTGGGGGAATTTGTTCAAAATCATAGACATAATAGGCAAGTTCACAGAGAAATATCAAATAACTGGGAGATATTTATATTTGATAAGTCCTATATCTGTATAAAACTAATGTACAACTTTAGTTCTTACCTCTCTATGATATAATTCTCTGTTCATTGATTATATAACATTAACCAAAAATGAAAAGTAGAAATATTACCAGTAGTAATTAAGGCATAAATATATACAAATAGAAGAACAGATAGAGAGAGAGAAAGAGAGAGAGAGGTAATGAGAGATTTGTGTCTGTAGATACATAAAATCTAACCTATCTGTCAACTGTTGCTAAACAATGATTAGCAATGTAATCATTAGCAGTTAGTGAGCAGATGGAGTAGGGAGACCTAAGAACACAAATTCATAAATGTGTCTCAGGCTAAAAGTTATGAATAACAAAAGTAATACTAAATTTTTGCAATTTTTTTGAATATTTCTTTGGCATGCTTATTTTTGTCAGTGCTTAAATCTAGTTCTCGATTCTGATTCAAGTAGTAAAGGAGTAATCAAAACTCAAGGATGAAAGGCACTCAAAGTACAAAACCTTGTTAATTAGCTTGATTGTGGTAACCATTTCATGATGTATACATCCATCAAAGCATCATGTTGTCCAATTTAAATATACACATGTTTATTTGCCAATTCATCCTCAATAAAGCTGGGGGAATAAAGAACACAAAGCATTAAGATTTAACCATTCCATGTTGTATAATTACTGTAAAACATCATATGTTATGTAATAAATACATAAAATATTACATGTAGATTTGAAGAAATAAGAAATCTATCCTGTGGCTTCTTGGAAATGTTTAAATGGCTAAACTGTTTTCAAATATTTAAATCATGCATTTTTTATAGAAAGAGTATAAAATCTTTTATGGGATGTGGAAGGACATATACATAAAATGAATTTCACCATTCTATAATAAAATAGCTATGTAATTATTAAGCAATAAAAATCAAAAGTTACTTCTGTTTTTAAAACCCATTCATAGCTTAATAACAGTAAACACTGCTACTGCTTATCTCCCTCAGTAATGATTTTACCTGTTTAAAAATATAGAAACCACATAAATTGAATGGGGAATTTAGTTTCCTCTGGAAAAAATTCTAAATCTTGCTTCTTGCGTTGAAACGGTAAAAGGGTAACTAATGATATTTGATATTCCAGTATATTATTATAAATAATAATCTAAAAGATACACTAAAATTGAATATTGACCTTTATTCACCTCTGAATAAACATAATAAAAGACCATTGAGACTAGGGAATTTAAACTAAAGAAAAAAAATCAATAATATTAAGTCGACTTTCCTCAGTAGACTAGAGTACATCTTTATGTCTGTGCTAAACTGCATTTAAAGTCATTTTTGTGTGTGTGTGTGCATTGACAAAGCTCTTCAATTATTATACAGATAAAGACCTTTCCTAATCAATTTAGGTTATATCTCAGGAGAATATTATTTAGATTTCAAAAGTTTTACTCTGTAATTTAAGTCAGTTCAATAATTGTTGAAATAACTAAAGAAAGATTATATACTTCAAGAGAAGATTTTTCTATTTATTAATTTTTTTTTCCAATCTAGGTCAAAAAATTTCTTCCTGTGAAATCTTGGTGATGACTTATTTTGTAAAATTTCTTAATGTTTTTAATTGCTTATTTCTTTAGTTCATAAACATTGCTATGAATATTTTAAAAACATGCTTTAGCTATTTGAAACTAAAGCATTTTCTATTTTTGATGTTCTTTATTACATTCAGGAGCATTGAACATATATGTTTTTATACATATACATGCATATATATTTATCTATCTATATATTTTAATTTGCGAGCTCTAAATACATATATTTTGAAGACTGTATTTGATGGGTAAGAAATAAAATGTTATATAAGCATGCCCTTCACATGAAACTCCAGCTTAAAAGTCATATAGGCCCATGGGCTGACTTCATCCCACAGGTGCAGTTTGTTTGACTTTGTTATCAACATTTTCAAAAGGTAAATTCCACTTAAATACTCCAGAGACATTTGAAGATTTTACTTTTGTTCTCCTTTGACTCCTTGATGAGATAAGTTGAGGTGGTGGAGAAAAGTCATCTACACATTGTTAAGAAATTAAATATTACAATATGCCAGTAAAGAACAGTTCTGTAATTCATGACTCTACAGAAAATAAAAAAAATGTTAAGATTTACAATATGCCTGTCTTAGTCAACTGGCTGCTGTAATGAAATATGACAGACAGGGTGGCTTAAGCAACAGACATTTATTTCTGACAGTTCTGGAGGCTGGGAAGTTAAAGATTAAAGTGTTAGCCATTTCAGTTCCTGGTAAAGGTTCTATTCCTAGCTTGCAGATGTCCGTCTTGCTATATCCTGTCATGGAGAGGACACAGAGAAAGAATCTCTCTTGTGTCTCTTCTTCTAAGGACACTAATACCATCATGGGAACACCACACTGATGACCTCATGTGAACTTACGTGCAAAAGGCCACATCTCCAAGTACCATAACACTGGTAGTTAGGGTTTCAAAATTCAACATAAATTTTGGGAGGGAAACAAACCTTCAATTCATAAGAATTCTCTTACAAACAAAATCACTATTACTTCTATGCATTAATATAAGAACAATATAAAAAGATTTTCTAATAAACCTTCATAATAGTTTTTGATATCACTCAAAATGACTGTGAAAATGCAATCTTATTTAAAACACTGGAATTTCCCCTTACCTTTTCTATCACTCTATATGTTATCTACAATCAATATAATATGCACAAAATCAAGTAATAGATCAGGTTTAAAAATAAAGCATGAGATGATATCTCAATGAGGCTTTGATTTGCATTTCCTTAATGTCCAGTGATGATGAGCTCTTTTTCATATGTTTGTAGGCTGCATAAAGCATTCTTTTGAAAAGTGTCTGTTCAGATCCTTTGCCCACTTTTTGATGGTTTGTTTTTTCCTTGTAAATCTGTTTTAGTTCTTTGTAGTTCTGTATATTAGCCCTTTGTCAACTGGTAGATTACAAATTTTTTTTTCCCATTCTGTGGGTTGCCAGTTCACTCTAACGATAGTTTCTTTTGCTGTGCAGAAGCTCTTTAGTTTAATTAGATCCCATTTGTCTATTTTGGGATTTGTTGTCATTTGTTTTAGTCATGAAGTCCTTGCCCATGCCTATATTCTGAGTGGTATTGCCTAGGTTTTCTTCTAGTGTTTTTATGGTGTTAGGTCTTATGTTTAAATCTTTAATTCATCTGGAGTTAATTTTTGTATAAGGTGTAAGAAAGGAATCAGTTTCAATTTTCTACATATGCCTAGCCAGTTTTCCCAACACTGTTTACTAAATAAGGAATCTTCCCCATTGCTTGTTTTCGTCAGATTTGTCAAAGATCAGATGATTGTAGATGTATAGCGTTACTTCTGAGGCCTCTGTTCTGTTCTATTGGTCTTTATCTCTGTTTTGGTACTAGTACCATTCTGTTTTGATTGCTGCAGTTTGAAGTCAGGTAGTGTGATGCCTCCAGCTTTGTTTTTTATGCTTAGGGATGTCTTCTATGTGGGCTCTCTTTTGGTTCCACATGAAGCTTAAGGTGTTATTTTCAAAGTCTGTGAAGAAAGTCAATGGTAGCTTGATGGGGATAGCACGGAATCTATAAATTACTTTGGACAGTATGACCATTTTCACAATATTGGTTCTTTCTAACCATGAGCATGGAATGTTTTTCCATCTGTTTGTGCCCTCTCTTATTTCCTTTAGCAGTGGTTTGTAGTTCTCCTTGAAGATGTCCTCAAACCCTTGCTAGTTGTATTCCTAGGTATCTTATTCTCTTTGTAGCAATTGTGAATGGGAGTTCACTCATGATTTGGCTCTTTGTCTGTTATTAGTGTACAGAAATGCTTGAGATTTTTGCACATGGGTTTTGTATCCTGAGACTTTGCTGAAGATGCTTATCATCTTAATTAGATTTTGGGCTGAGATGATGGGGTCTTCTAAGTATACAATCATGGCATCTGCAAATAGAGACAATTTTACTTCCGCTTTTCCTGATTGAATACTCTTTATTTCTATTTCTTGCCTGATTGCCCTGGCCAGAACTTCCAATTCTATGTTGAATAGGAGTGATGGAGAGGGCGTCCTTATCTTGTACCAGTTTTCAAAGGGAATGCTTCCAATTTTTGCCCATTCAGTATGATATTGGCTATGGGTTTTTCATAAATAGCTCTTATAATTTTGAGATACGTTAATTAGTTCATTGAGAAGTTTTAGCATAAAGGCTGTTGAATTATGTGGAAGGCTTTCTCTGCATCTATTGAGAATAATCATGTGTTTTTTTCTCTTCGGTTCTGTTTATGTGATGGATTACCTTTATAGATTTGCATATGCTGAACCAGCCTTGCATGCCAGGGATGAAGCCATCTTTATCATGATAAATAAGCTTTTTGATGTGCTCTTGGATGCAGTTTGCCAGTATTTTATTGAGGATTTTCACATCAATATTCCTCATGGATATTGGCCTGAAATATCCTTTTTCAGTTGTGTCTCTGACAGGTTTTTTGGTATCAGGATGATGTTGGTATCATAAAATGAGTTAGGGAGGATTCTCTCTTTTTGTATCATTTGGAATCGTTTCAGAAGGAATAGTACCAGCTCCTCTTTGTAACTCTGGTAGAATTCCACTGTGAACTCATCTGGACCAGGACTATTTTTTGTTTTTATGCTATTAGTTGCTGCCTCAATTTTGTACATTGTTATTGGTCTGTTCTGGGACTCAACTTCTTCTTGGTTTAGTCTTGGGAGGGTGTGTCCAGGAATTTTTCCATATCTTCTAGATTTACTGGTTTGTTTGCATAGAACTGTTAGTACTATTCTCTGATGGTAGTTTGTATTTCTCTGGGATCACTGGTGATATCCCCTTTACCATTTTTTATTGTATATTTGATTCTTCCCTCTTTTCTTCTTTATTAGTCTGGCTAGTGATCTATTTATTTTGATTATCTTTTCAAAAAACCTGCTCCTGGATTCACTGAGTTTTTGAAGGTTTTTTTTTCGTGTATCTATCTCCTTCAGTTCTGCTCTGATCATACCAGTCAGAATGGCCATCATTAAATAATCAGGAGACATCAGATGCTGGAGAGGATGTGAAAAAATAGGAATGTGTTTACACTGTTGGTGGGAGTGTAAGTTATCTCAACCATTGTGGAAGCCAGTGCGTTGATTTCTCAAGGATCTAGAAATAGAAATACCATTTGACCTAGCAATTTCATTACCCTGTATATATCCAAAGGATTATAAATAATTCCATTATAAAGACACATGCACATGTATGTTTATTGCAGCACTGTTCACAATAACAAATTCTTGGAACCAACCCAAATGACCATCAATGATAGGCTGTATAAAGCAAGTGTGGCACATATACACTATGGAATACTATGCAGCCATAAAAAGGATGAGTTTGTGACCTTTGCAGGGACATGGATAAAGCTGGAAACCATCATTCTCAGCAAACTGACACAAGAACAGAAAACCAAATACCACATGTTCTCACTCATGAGTGGGTGTTGATCAATGAGAACACATGAACACAGGGAGGGGAATATCACACACTGGGGCCTTTCAGGGCATGGAAGCTAGGGAAGGGATAGCAGGGGGTGGAGGGATAGAGGAGGATAACATTAGGTGAAATACCTAATGTAGATGACAGGGTCATGGGTGCAACAAACCACCATGGCACATGTATATCTATGTAACAAACCTGCACATTCTGACATGTACCCCAGAACTTAAAGTATAATAAAAATAAATAAAGAAACAAAGTAAGTAAGAGCATTAAAAAGTAACTGAATAGGAGTTTCATATTGTGTAGAACCACAAAAGTGAGATGTAAAGGAAAATGGTTGCCCTAAATTGAATGGTCTATTATACCTATATTTTTTCTAATATCTTAAATTCTGTAATGCCGGTTGCCTCCCTGGGAGGTTGGACACACCTACCTCTGCACCCAGCACCAGGCTCTGCACTCAGTGCCTAGCTCTGCTGCATGGCTCCCCTGGAAGGCTCCAGCTGATACAAGGCTCCTGGTCGGCTCTCACACCGGAAAACTCACTCAACAACCTGCCAACAAATAGCAGCCCGCCCCGTCTCAATCCCACTCCCCTGGAGTCAATCAGAGCCAACCAATAGCGGCCACCCCATCTCAATCCTGCTCCCCTGGAGTCAATCAGAGCACCCAGCCGTTGCCCATTCCTCCTAGCCATAAAAACCCCACGCCCCAGGAATTTGGTGCTACTTCCCTGGCCCCTTTCCCCGGGACCATGGAACCTTGCCCAGGAGTTAAATAAATTGGCATATAATTTTCTTATACTGGCCTCAGTTTCCTCATTTTAAACTTGGCAATAACCCTTACAAATTCTATTCTCTCCTTCAAAATAATTGTGTAAACAACATCATATTTTTATATTAATCCAAAATTTAGCTGCCACTAAATTTGATCTTGAGGAAAAAAAAAAGTTCTTGAGGAGTGTTGCAAAGAGAGGTGACAGAAAAGTATCTTTACCCTTGCCCCATTTTGTTCATTCCAAGTGTTTTCTCAGAATGAACATTCTGATAGCTTTCATTTGCTTATGTTGAGTCTGCATATTGCTCTCAAAATAAAGAACAGCTCCTTCAGCAGACCCTTGCAGTATCGACATAGGTTCTTCTATAGAGATGGAATTTCTTTGTAAAATATTGTTGTCAGTAACTTGGTAATGTTCCAGAAATCACCTGCATGAAGAAACAGAAACACAAAAGAAAATATATAAATGTACATAGTAAAAGTAGTTTCAGGAAAGCCATTTTCTTTTGATGAAATGAATTTAAAATTCTTTTGCCTATATTTAGAGACTACAACTTCTGAAAAATACCCTGTGGCTCTAACAAAATTCATCCCTTCACACCTCAGAAGTGGTAATAAAATAACATGAAGGATTGAAAAGCAATTTATATGTTTGATCTGATTTAGTCTTCCCACCCAGTTTATAAATCAAAAATTAGTATTCTCTTTATGTAAGGATGGGAACCGAGGCTTCATGATTAAATCAGTATTTTTGACAGACATATACATCTAGTAAGGACCAAGACAACAGTACACCTTTATCTCATTTTAAAAGTACATTCTTCAGTAACTTTACTGTCCTTCTTCCTCCTAGATAATGCATAGTTAGTACCTCTCCATAGAAAAATAAATTCTCAATCTATTAAATTATACATTCGGTAGCCTTCTAAATATCAGGTTAACTTACACCTTCAAATTTTTACTATCTTTCCTTTTTATGATTGACTCTGGATATCCTATTCTCATCCAAATATTTACAAACATAAATCTACTCCCTGATTCTCTCTCCTCTTTCACTTCCTTCTGCTCCTCCTCCACTTTCTTCTTGTCCTACTCTTGTCCCTCTTTTTTTTTAAACTTTAAAATTTTTTCCATATTATAGAAAGCTATATGACAAATGGACCACATGTACTTATCTACTGGGGTGTACTCCGATATTTAATTCTGGAGAAAAATGTTTGTTCTTTATTTTGTGCTGCATAAACCATGTACCACCTAATATTCTTCACTGGCAAGCTGGGAAAGTGTAGAACCAGTGCAATGTCTTAAGGAATAACATTTCCAAAATCAAGATTTAAATGAAGATGTTTCTATATCCTTGTTAATTTGCTATTTATACCAAATAAGAATAATTTACATGTATTTAATCAAGTTATTTAAGTAACTGCTTTTCTATCATTGTCTAACTTCCTTGGTTTTTGCTTAATTAGCATTGCTATGACTTTACTTGGTAATAATAATCACAGTTATTATGGGTGAAAGATTCATTAAATGAAAAGATGTATAAACACTTTTAGGAATGTAAAGAACACAACACTTCTCAATATTTTAATACAGAGCAAAATGTTTGAATTAGTCTTAAATGATGTAAAATATGAAAAATCTAAAATGAATAAAAAACGTTATGTTACTGACCATGAAGTCTTGAACTCTCGATGCAATAAAAATTGACATGAGGCCAAAAGAATTTTCCCAGATAAGGCTTCATGGAATCCTATTCCCAGGCATAAGACAGGCAGGGAAAAGAGAGAGAGAGAATTCCCTGACTCTCCAAAAAGGGTCAGTTGTAACGTTTTATTAGGTAAAGTGCAATAATTGATATTAGGAGTAGTATACGAATGTCAAGATGGGAAAAGCACAGTAAGGGTAGAGTTTGCACTTTATCATATCTCATTACAAAGGTTATCTTGCATAATCGCTCACCTAGTAGTCTAGTTGGTGGCAACAGGCTGTAAATCAATTGATTAGCATTTCTTCCAAAGGTGGGACACTCCACAACCTTGCTTTGATATTTTGGACCTCCTAAGGCCACTTCCTGAAAGTCTTTAAGACATGGCAAAACATTATGAGAATGAAGAGGGCAATATAAAATGACTATTGTCTTTATAACTAAGGGTAATACAAACATAACCCTTAGGGCTAGTGATATGGTTTCAGTGAGGTAGTAGTGTAGGCTTTGTGATCAGTATGAATGCATGAAATAATGCTCTCTCTAATAGGAGTTAGTTGAAGCCGAGACCTGTTCTGACTCTGTCTCATTCCCCCTTGAGACATTTTATCCCCTTGGTTATTATTATTATCATTTGAGACAGAGTGTCCCTCTCACCCAGGCTGGAGTTCAGTGGTGTGACCTTGGTTCACTAAAATCTTCTCCTCCTGGATTTAAGTGATTCTCATGTCTCAGCCTCCTGAGTAGCTTAGATTACAGGCATGTGTCAGTTTATCTGGCTAATTTTCACATTTTTAGTAGAGGTGAGATTTCACCATGTTGGCTAGCCTGGCCTCCAACTTCTTGCATCAAGTGATCCACCCATGTCAGCCTCCCAAAGTGGTTAGATTACAGGCATGAGCCACCATGCCCAGCTTTATCCTTCTTATGGTTAAGGAAAAAGGGCTAAAACTCTCATCTTCTGAAGCTGCTTCATGCTGAATAGGATTGTTATACTTGACTCACCTTAGAGGGCATGAAAATATCTTTCTGATTGTTCTACAGACATCTAGGTACTTGAAACTATTAAAGCCTTGAAGTCATAGACCATCTGCACCCTGTGTTGAATATAATAAAGAACTATTTTAAAAATCAAATAGTTCCCAGTGATAATAAAATTATTAATCCCAGTTAAATGATGCATATAAGAAGAGATCAGATGTTATTTGGAATTTAAATGAATGGGCTAGAAAAGCAGTCTCCTATTTTCTGAAATATAAGAATAACAGGCCGTTAATAGGAAGCATTTCTATGGAAACAGAAGAAAAACAGACATTAATGGTATGCATAATCTATGTAGATGTTAAACAATCCTACTACAGAGAAGAAAGGCAGTGGCAATGTGACACCCTCTTTCCTGTGTCACAATAAATAAACTTCAGCTTGCAGGGCCTCAGGTAAAAGATAGTAGTAATTTAATTGTGTTCAAGTTAGGAAAATGGAAGAAACATTGAAAAAAAATGGTTTGGCAACTTGTAGCCCAAAAAAGAATTAAGATTTAGTCTGAATTTTAGAAAATAACATTTTAAAAAGTCAAAAACAATTGGCAAGATTAGAATTCAATAACAGATGTGTTATATTTTTTCCCTCTCCAGTCTCTCATTTTTATCAAAGGGGAATCATATTACGGCCAACTTCTTTGCAATATGTTTTAGTCTTCTTATACTTGGTCTGAAATTATTTATCATATATGCTCTCCTTTACGGAACTTTTTCCATTAGGAACCTGAGATTAGACTTTTTAAAGCCTTGAGCCCAGCCACAAATTTATCTCAGAATGCAAATGCTTCTATGAATTAGGTAAATTCTTTTCCTCTGGAGGTCCCTAAGATAACTTGAGGCTTTTGAACCTGTTAGAAAGTGACATTCTTTACCTACTACAGGTCAGGAACCCTTCACAGGGACTACTTTGATAAGATATGAAACCAGTTTTACCAAGGGGGTATTATCATCTTTGTAAGTCAACTTTGAATTCTTAAAGCAGTCTGTTTATATTTGAGATTCTGTCAGTTCAGTCAAAGCCTTGGTAAAATAATCAGTTTCTCCAGTTGTGTCCTGTTACAAAAGAAAAGATTCTTACTGCATTTGTGCAAATACCTGTATTGAGATAAGTTAATAATACTCACAAATAGTTTCCAAATTCTTCAGAAATCTGATAGAGAGAAAGAAATATGCTCCAAGTTTTACTCACAGGAGTGTAATTTACTCAATTGTTAAAAGCTGTAAATACCTCAAAAGAAAAAGTTTTCTTGACTCTGAAAACAGCTAAAAGATCAGCATTGTGTCAAGCAAAAAGTAATAAAAGGATTATTTCAGTGTTCTATTAGTCTAGTCTATGTAATTAACTCCATTTTGGCTCAATACTTCTAAACACATTTGCTCTCAAAGAGAGTCTTGGAAATTCTTGCTATTCTAATAGTCAAACCTCCAAGTTATTAGAGACCTTCATTCAAGAGTCCTTGCCAGAACCTTATAGCTGATTATAAACTGTCTTTTGAAAAAAAATCAAAACAAGATAATTGTGTGTGGGTGACAAAAGTCTTAGGAGAGTCAATATAAAAAAGAAGATTGAAAAAAAAAGTGAGCATCTGTTTAGCACACAGTAACTTAATTGTCATAATTACTATTGATAGCTTATACTAAGACATATTCGAATGAGGAAGATTATATAATTTTGGAATACAAGCCAGTAACATAGAAATGTAATCAAAAAGGAAGTTAAACAATACTTTATATTTGACAATGTTTTCTCTATGGTTTTAAAATACCAAATCAACTTAATATATCTATTTTGGGCTTCAGAGGATCTAATACTTAATTTGATCTTGGAAAATTTGTCAAATATCAAATGATTTAAAATACTTGATATTAAAAAATATAATCCCAGATCATGATAATAAGACATTTATTTAGTCAAGTAATAACCCCCAAATTTATAAAAGGCAAAATCTTTTACTTATTGATAGAGGGGAGACTTAATTTTCTAAGCAACAAAGCCCAATAAAGACAGAATGAGGCCAACTGAATCTGTCTCTTATCTCTCTCCTTTTTCCTATAGTCTATTTCAAAGGCAAGCACAAATCTTTTATAATCTCTCTATATTACATGAAGATCTTGTTTAAAACAAAAACCAGATTTTATCTTGAATTACCATATTCATACTAAAGCAAATTTTAATAAAAAGTTTATAAACAAATCTATTAATTTTAACTAGTTTAACCATAAGGTGAGATTTTTTCATAACCTTTTAGAATCTGTTGCATTTAACTGTTAAAGAGACGATCAATGGTCTAAAAAAGATCCTGTTTTTCTGAGACATGGGCAAAGGCTCTGGCTCCGCACCAGTATACTTTTGTTTTCATGTCTAATATATGGAAAAACTAAATAAAATCCTTTAAATTTTAGCCAACTTGCTCATACACAAATATTTTTAGATAAGTAATCTTTCATTAACCTTCTATAACTGTCTTAAAACTTGTTTTATTTTTTCTTTAGTAACTTAACATATTTCTTAAATCCTCTAAATTAGAGAAAATTACTTTCTCTTAAAAACCACACTTACATAACTTTTAATCGAATACGCATAACTTTCATTTTTAGTGTAAGTAATTTTAATTAGGTATCAGGTGCAGAATCACAGATAATGTCTGATTCTTCTAGCAAAGCTATGGCTAACTTCGTATGTCCTCAGTCTTACCGATAATAGAAAAGCTCTAAAGCAAGAAAGTTGAAAAAGTATCAAAAGTCACATAAGCAGTTTATAAATTTAAAGTGAGACAGTATAGGAAAAAAATATTTAGCCCTGACAAGCCACACAGATGAAACGTCAACTGCTAAATCATATTTAGCCTAAAGCTGTCTCCGTACGTATTTTAAGGTTGGTCTAAAGGTTTCTCTGTATATGGTGAACTATAACCTAAATGAAGGTGTGAACAGACTACACCCTACTCTTGTGCCAATCACTGAGCTGTGGCCAAGCAAAGGGGCCAACTGTTCAAAATGTGTTCAAAATTGAGCAAATATTGAGCTGTAACAAATCCAGCTGTTTCTGTACCTCAATTCCATTTTCAGCACATCACTTGCCTTTTTTTGTCCATAAATGTTTTCCACCATGTGGCTTTGCTAGAGCCTCTTTGAGCCTACTCTGGTTCTGTACACTGCCTAATTCATGAATTATTATTTGTTCAATTAAGCTCTGTTAAATTTACTTTGGTTAAGGTTTTTCTTTTAACATAACCAAAGTCTTGATGGGTCTTAAATGCCAGGACATATTTCCTCCCTACCTTAAATCAAATGGCAGTGAAACCGGATTTTATTTTTTTGGGAGGTGCTGGTGAGGCACAGCTCCCCTGAGAAAATGCTGTGGGTTCTTGGTCTTTAATCTCTTAAAGAATAAGTGATGGGACCACTGCAGGTGCACTGTACACTTGTAAAAGTAAATATCAGATCCAAGAAGTGTTGCAGAAAGGTGATTTTATTTAGGTAGAGAAAAGAGAGAGAAAGACTTCCACAAAAAATGTGGAAGGGGATTCCAGAAGGTAAAATTCCAGAGGGGAAAGAGAGCTCCCACCATGTGGGAGGGGATTCCAGAAGGCTGAAAATCTGCTGAGGGTGAAGGAGCAGGGGAACTTATCCTGGGAGAAATTCCCACCTTCCCAAGTTTCTCTGACCAATGAAAGGAGATTCCTTTAAACTTCCGCTGGGGTGATTGACTTTCAGTTTCTTCCCATGCCTGTGAAATTTACACAAACTGTTAAATCTCCCAGATGGAGAGATATGGGAGGGGGGCATGGCACTGGGAAATTTTTGCCCTTAAAACTACCCCCCCTCGTGGACCTAGAAAGAACACATTCCCTTATTCTCCTCTCTGAACAGGAAAATTTAACTTGTGTTGGAATAGGGACATTGATTCTCTTTAACTACTTCCTGCTGAAATGGGATGTAGAAGGGCCCCTGAAGTTGAGGTTTTCCCCAAAGAGGAGGCTTATAGGGGTGCAGGTTGATTTAGAGGTCCACAATACAGCTTACCAGCCAAGGACATCTGAGGGTCCAGTGGAAGGATTGTTATCTTATGGTTCTATAAGAAATGAATATGACAATGTGGGTAAAGATGAGAGGACCAGAGTTCTAAACGAGCCTAGGAGAGAACAGAGCCAGGTTTTTGAAGATCTCTAGCCCTGTGTTTGATTGATTCCTGAGTTCTATATTTAAAATAACACTTAACTGTTTTACAAAATAGCAGCATTTCTCCTAGAAAGAAACAGGTTTCCCTCCTCTCTGTTGTTAGCAGACTTAGGGCCATTTTATTTTTTAAAGCTATGGCAGGTACAGAGTTAAGCTGGTTTGCAGAGAAAGCTGCCTTTTGCAGAGACAATTAGCAAACTTTTTTGTGTGTGTTATTAATTAACTTCTGAGATAGCTTATCGTAACTGAATAGAGGTAGTAACTTTTCTACAACCAGCATCAAGTTTTCAGGGCAGGAGAGAAATACTGAGAAAGCCGTGTCAGTGCCCTGGGGAAGACTGTCTTCCCGGACTTTTATGGCTAGCTTTACCCGGGGCTTTGTGAGGGTGATGGCTTGTGCTGGCACTTGTTCCGGGTACCCTTAGTTCTGCCATTGGATTATCTGGTCAGACAACTGAGGACCAGGGAACCTTGGTTCCCTGGGACAGTGTGCTTTATAGTGATTCCCTTGGCACAACAGGCAAGAATGAGGTGGTGGTTCATTCTTCCAGGGACAGTTTCTTAAAACATGTCCCTTTAGACTGCAATGGTAGCAAGCTTTGCCAGCCTGGCGGCTAACCTGAGCCTTTCCCTTATTTGAGCCCCTGGGGTCTGCTTGCCTGAAGGCCATAACTAAGTCTGCAGACTTTCTCTGATCTCTCCTGTTCCTTTCAGCCTGTTGCTTTTGGTCTCTATTATAAAACACTGAGGTTGCCTGGTTGGGCAATGATTCTAGCCTGTTCTAGTCCCAAGGCCAGCTTCTGAAGCTTCCTCCTGATGTCTGCTGCTGACTGAGTACTAAACTTGTCCTTTAGTATTAACTGACCCTCAATAGAGCCTGGTGACAGGGGAGTGTATTTTCTTAAAGCCTTTCACAATTGCTTAAGGAAAGCTATTGAGGTTTTATTTTTCCTTCCTTGAGTTATAGTGGATAACATTACATAGTTCTTGAGCTTTTTCCTAATTCGCCTTAATCCCTTAAATACACAGGTTAGGAAATGCTTAGGGCTCCAGTCCCCCTGTTCTGAATCCGGATTCCAGCTAGGGTCCGTGCCAGGGACTGCCTGAGTACCTGCGGGATATCTACCCTTTTTCTCTGGAGTTAATAGGTTATGTACCTGACTAAGGTACCAAGTGTCCCCAAACGCTTAAGCCGCTGCTTAGAGTTTGATTAAGCAAAAGTATGACATCTTCCAGTCTAATTCGAAGTTCTGACCCAGGCCCTGCAGAACGTTTATGTACTTGCCTGTATCATTTGAAAACTTTCCTAAACCCACGTAATTTGCTTTAAGTCAGAACATGAGCAGGGGGTGTCCACCTTAGTTGGGCCAAATTCTCCTCCCACTGCCTGTAGGGGGCAGAGTTTGGGCATCTGGGTAGGCTGAGATGCCCTAGCTGTCTCGGCCCTCCCTGGATCCTGTTGGGGCAAAGGAACTGAGGAGCCCTGATTGGCATTGGTGGAGGTAGTTGCCACAGGGAGTCCCACATGTGGAGTTAGTCCTGAGGAGGGCTGAATGGGGTATGGGGCACAGGCCTCACAGAGCTGAGGCTTATTACTTAGGGAAAAGAAAAGTTGCACATAGGGGACCTCAAGCCATTTACTTTCACTTTCACAATGCAGGCATAATTGCAGAATAGTGTGATAATCTACACTTCCCAGGTTTTTCCACTCACCAGGGGATATGTCGGCCACTCTGTTCAGCATGGAAAGATGAGCTGCTTCTTTTTTAAAAGCCCTGTGTTAAATTGGTCCTAATATTCCAGTATACATTTTAATTGGGACTTGAGCTTGGGATTAGAAGCACCCATTTGAAATGAACACAAGGAATGCCCGCATCCCCGGTTAAGAAAATTACAACTGCTTTGACTTGAGGTGTTCCCCAGGTAAAATGGGTACTGCAATGAATAGTTTTTTCAGTGAGCACCCCAAAATTTTGGGAGCCCAAGATGCATGATCCATTTTATTAGAAGGCTTTCCATTTACTGGATTCTGATCACGACCTACCAGCCTCATGGACTCACACCCACAGCCTCGCATTACCTCCAGTGACCACCATGGAGAAATGGAATGAAAGGAGCTATTGGGTTGGGTGGTAATCATACCAATGAGCTCTGATGAGTCCAGTGAGGCTCAGGAGATGGGTACTAATATTTCTAGCAAAGGTTTAATTTTCACAGGCCAATTTATAAAACTGCCCTAGAAGGGTAAGCTTCTAGGGAGGGGTCATTAGAGCACACAATTTAAAGAAGTAGGCTGTGCCACTGCAGCTGCCCTACCTGTTTGAGTGCCTTTTTTATACCACCTCCTGCCAGAGGAGAAAGTTTGCTGTGTTCCTGCTCAGGGACATGTGGCTGCCATGTTGCTGGACCATGTGTGCACTGTAGACCACTCCGCCAGCTGCTGCCCACACAGGCACCCATGGTCAGGATGTTGCTGGGACCCTGTGCACATCCTGGGTCATTCTCCCAGGTTCTGCCCACACAGCAACCCGCGGCCGGCATGCAAACACCCCCGGGGTGGAATTCCCTTGTTCTGTCCCTGCTGTGGTTTTTTAACTGCAGTGTTCTGCGGTTCCATGCTTCCCCCAACTAGGGATCTGAACATGCTGGCCAGTGAGCAAGAGAACTAGCAAAAGCGTTTCCCTGCAGTGCTTCCTTAAGTGCTGCCTCTCTGCTTACAGAATTTGGACCCGACCAGAATGCTCCTCGCCCAGCCCCGAAGCTCTTTTCTCCCTGCCTGGCTGCAGCTGACTGCAGGGCTGGGTGGTGGGCAGTCCCAGTTCCTGTTCTGGCCAGCAAGGAGCGAAAGACCTGGGGGCAGAGGAGTGCCCCCACTCCACCTTGACAGTTTGGGAGCCCAACACCTGGAGGTGCCTGTGCATGCCCAGTGCTATCCCTTGTACAAATAGAGAGCGTTTGCTTGCCCACCTCCCACAGGTTATTTGCCCAGAGAAGCAGCTGAGAGAAAGGGAGGGGGGAGAGAAAGACAGCTTCTAGGAAAAGGTGCACTTTTAGTTCTGGCTGGCCTGCGCCAGTGCTGTTCCGGTTCCCTGCAGCACCCCCTGGCTGTGACTGCTTTAGGTATTCTTAAAGAGACAGGACAGAAAGCAAGTGAGAAGCGTTCAGTATTTTTTCTTACCCCTCTGAAGTAACTGTTCTTTCTTACACTTCACTCCTTTGCCTCATGTTGGGTGCCAATTCTTTAATCAGGTTTTTTTGGGGGTACTGGTGAGGAACAGCTCCCCCAAAAGAATGCTGTGGGTTCTTGGTCTTTAATCTTTTAAAGAATAAGCAATGGGACCACTGCAGGTACCCTGTACATTTGTGAAAGTAAATATTGGACCCAAGAAGTGTTGCAGAAAGGTGATTTTATTTAGGTAAAGAGAAGAAGAGAAAGACTTCCACGAAAACTGTGGAAGGGGATTCCAGAGGGGAAATCCCAGAGGGGAAAGGGAGCTCCCACCAAGTGGGAGGGGATTCCAGAGAGCTGGAGATCTGCTGTGGATGGAGGAGCAGGGGAGTTTATCCTGGGAGAAATTCCCACCTTCCCGAGTTCATCTGGACAATGAGGGGAGTTCCTTTAAACTTCGGATGGGGTGACTGACTTTTACTTTCTTCACGAGCCTGCCAAATTCAAACATAAACCATTAAATCTGGTTGGAGAGAGATGGGAGGGGTGTATGGCACTGGGAAATTCTTGCCCTTAAAACTACGCCCCCTTGTGGACCTGGAGAGAGAACACATTCCCTTAGCAGGAAGAGGGAAACTTTTCTAACTTAGCTGACTAGGCTAAATTCCTAATCATGAAAGAAAAAATTTAACCAGGTATCTCTTGGAGTGATATTTGCCAAGGTCACTAAAGCAAGGGTCTGGCCTCCTGATAAGAACCTGACCAGATCCAACTGACTGAAGACAAGGTGGACTTCAGCACTAACCTTCCACTGATGTTCTCCTCAATCTATCTTGTCATACTAAAATATCCCCCATGGTGGGGCATATCTGCCATTTTCTGGTCATGCGATGCATGTCAGAACATGTTGTCCTACTGCTCAAGTGCAGAGAAGCCCATGCCCAAACATGCTTGTAAATCTTCTCTTTCCCTCCCTGACTTCCTTAAAATGACAGAAACTGAGTCCCTTCAGAGAACTAGCACCAGAATCCCTTTCCTGTGCACTTTACTCTGGTGCTGTCCGGCCACAAGCCTATTGAACCTTGCATGAGCAAAAGTTCTATTTGGCCTTGAGTTAATTTTCACTTACACAAGAGCCAGAAAACTCAGGGGTTGGGGTGGCAACAAAAGGATCTAGAAAAGACAGTATCAGGTGTGGTAACAAAAGCATCTAACAAAGGCAGTAAGTTACACCAAATACCTAAATTTTGAAGATGTTTTATTACTGTTTTAAACCAATAATCTTTAAAACTGTCTTTATTTATCAAAGATTACTAAAGTAATATGAACTAAAAGGCATTACAATTTTTGTTTCTTCTGGCAAAATATTTTATTCAAATGCTTATGTTTAAGCCAATTAATTTGAACTCTTTTATGTATTTTGGAAGTAAAACATCATATACATGACACACATAAATACACAGTTAGACAGAAGGAGAAGTGATGGAATTCCTAATCACTGTATACAACTGCCGTTAGACATTTAAAAAAGTATAAACAACTCAGTCTACTGAGAATTAAAAAAAAACCAAAAACCAAAACTCCTTTTTCAAAATGAAAATCCAAGAAAAGAAAAAAAAAAACATAAAGGCCTTTTAAATGTATATATAACTTGGATATTCCCTTGTAATTAAGCTGACTTTTAATCATAGAGCTCTTTTTTAAAAATCCTTTTAAATATTTATTACCAGATTTTTAGAGAACAAACAGCCAATACCTCTGACTTTTTCGTCTTTTTTATTGTCCCCAAAGCTATTTTCCCAAGTGAAACCAATAAGCCTTAATTAGGGTTATGACTTAACAGGGTGCACAAGGTATCTCCAAAGAGACGGCAAACAGTTTTTACAAGATCTAGAATCACCCCACAGGTAGCTCAGAGGCAGGAAAATTTAAGACAGGAGGTCCGAAATCATTCACAGAGGGGAAGAGAATCAATAAATGGCAAAGGTCACACAAATATTAAACCAGGAAGGACTCATTCTCTAAGCTGTGGATTGAACCAAGATCACCACTGCGAAAGGGCAGAGCCTTAGCTGCGGAGCTACAGATATGGCAGCTGCCATCACTTTCCCAGAAGAACTCTAAAGCAGTCATTTTTGAGCTTGCAAAGGCTTTAGCCCCTCAAGAAAATTATTCCGGATAACCATGACATTAGCATGTGTCCTTTCGGACCAGATGACTGAGAGGATCTAAAAATTTCTCACCCTCCGGATGACAGGGACTGAAAGACAGTACCTCCATATTGTTACGAAGTCAAGTTGTCAAGGGCATAAGACAAGATGAGAGGAATATCTCATTCAGCTTTTGTTTTAGGGACCCCCGCAAACTTCGTAGTCTGCTGGGCCGGCTGGAATAGTGGGCAAGTAGGGATACTAGGCTCACATCTATCCTGTGGCACCTCTTCATGACTGAACGACACAGAACGACAAATTTACAGCACAAAGGACATCAGACTGGCTACAGCCTAACAATAGTCACACCAATCCTTCTACTTACTAATTAAAACCTTGTAGAGGAAACAAGCAATGATTTTTACCATTCACTCAACCAGTTTGCACAGAGAGACAGAACCCAGAAGCCTGGCTGGTAAGAAATTCTTACCCTTTTGCTGACATGCCAGGTTACCAAGTTTCCTTTCTCTGTAGCTTTCAGAAGAGCAGAGCAGTTTTGGATGATCCTGTTTGCTATACCACAGCTGTGGGGCTCAAGCCATATTACAAAAGAAAATCATCCTTTTCTGTTTCGTAAACCCGTAGGCCAAAGCCTCTCATTTTTGCAGGATGCTGCTCAATGGGCTTCAGGTGGGAATATGATGTCAAATTAGACACAAACAAGTGAACAATGGATCAGGATATGAGGGATGCAAACTTCAGACTCATATACTGTCAATTTTCTCTTTACAAAGACAGCGCTGAGGATAGGTAGACTTGCACGCTTGAATAGACAGATGTCAGAAAAGTCCAGAGGCCTCCATTCTCCACAAGGTGTAGCAAAGGGAAAGAAAGAACTTAGAAGACTTGAAGAAGATTATATTGTCCAGAGACAGGGCATCAGGCAGAGATTCCTACCAGCTGAACTGATCGGCTGTTTGAATCCATTCTGCATGGATGTCTTTTCAGACTGAGCTGATGAAGTTGGTGAAAAGCAAAGGAAGATAAGGAGGAAGGAAGAAGAAGCAAAAAGAAAGACACAACAAATAGAGGACAGGAGGGGAGGGAAAGTGTTGTCTAGGTGGTGGTGGCAAGGGATCTTGAGCTCATAGGAAAAACTCACTCTGAATCTAAGATTCAAGTGGCCGCCCATCAGCCATGAAGGGGGTCACATTCAGGAGTCCCGCTGGCTCATAAGCCTCCCACCTTGGGAGAGAAAAATCTTCCCTATGATTCCAGACAAGCCTCCAAAGAAGATGTTACCAACCATTGTTCTCGGGCCCTCAGTGCAATAGAAATTGACATGATACCAAAAGAAATTTCCCAGACAAGGCTTCATTGGCACTTATGCCCGGGCATAGGCAGGCAGAACAACGAAGAAAGACAGAGAGAGAGTTTCCTGAATGACTCCCTGAAAAGTGCCAGTTGAGGATTTTTATTTTATTTTGCAGACTGTGGGAACTGATACCAGGGGTAGAGTATGGAAGCTAGGCTGGGCAAAGCACATGATGGGTAGGGTGTGCAAGTCAGCATATCAGGTTGCAATTCTTATCTTGAGTAATGGGCTGTCTGGTGGTCTGGTCAGTGACAAGAAGGCTATAACTCAACTGATAAGCATTTCTTGCTAAGGTGAAGCACTCTGCAACCTGGGTTTGAAATTTTGAAACTCTTAAGGCCAATCCCTGGAATTCTTTAAGTTAAAGGCATGGTTAGACATTCCAAGAGCACAAGAGAACAAAACAGAATGGTTATCTTCTTTGTATAACAAAACCTTGCATCAGAGGCTTTTGAAACAGAGAGTCTCCATCTTGAGTGGGGACCAGGAAAATAAGGCTGAGACCGACTGGCCTGCATTCCCAGGAGGTTAGGCATTCTAAGTCATAGGATGAGACAGGAGGTCTGCACAAGATACAGGTCATAAAGACCTTGCTGATAAAGCAGGTTGCGGTAAAGAAGCCGGCTAAAATCCACCAAAACCAAGATTGCAAAAAAGTAACCGCTGGTAATCCTCACTGCTCATTATGTGCTTAGTATAATTCATTAGCATGCTAAAAGACTCCCAGGGCCAAGATACTTTACAAATGCCTTGGCAATGTCAGGAAATTACCCTATATGGTCCAAAAAGAGAAAGAACCTTTGATTCTGCTAATTGTCCGCCTAATCAAGCCGCAACAATAAGTATAAGTAGCTAAATCAGCCCATGCTGCTACTCTGCCCATGGAGTAGCCATTCTTTATTCCTTTGCTTTCCTGATGAACTTTACTCTGGGTACAGATTTGTATCTTTCACTTTACTCTGTGTATGGATTTGCCTCAAATTCTTTCTTGTGTGAGATCCAAGAATCGTCTCTTGGAGTCTGGATCAGGACTGCTCTCAGGTAACACTTTGGGTTAGCAAGCATGTTATCAGCATGGTCATGGTGTGTGTTTTGTGATTAGTGGGACTTCATGAAGGAATGCTCTCGCAGGAGTGAGCTGAAGCCAAACTCTATTTCTACCCTGTCTCAGATCTTACATTCCTAAGCTGATGGGAGAGGTGTAAAATACATACAACAAAGTTTCTCCGTAATTTCAAAGGTGGGGTCAAAACATCACTTGTGTAAATTGTGAGGTTACTAAATGCATAGAGCACACCTCTAACTAGTTGATTGGAAAATTCTAGGAAACAGAAATAATAGAAGTCATTTGGGGGGGTCGTTACTTGGTTTCTTTGTATCTGTGTTATAAATATCATTTTAGATAGATTTAAATAACAATATAATGTGGCCTATTCAATCAATGGAAATATTTAGAAGCAAACAAAAATGTTCACCAGTTCACAAAAAATGTCCTTTTTAATGGGATTTGGTTTTATTTTTCTATTTACACTACCCTGCAAATATTTTCAGGCCCGTATATGAAACCACTCTTATTCCCTCTTTCTTTTCCCCCAGTGACCTAAGAAAACATGAACATTTCCATGCCCTAGAATCTATTTCACATAACGCTCTAGTAAAATTAAATCAGAAATCCATATATCTCTTAATCTTCTGATGTACTAATTTGCTTCTATTGCTTTACATGTAACTAGCTAGTCTATATGTGAATAGAAGAAACTTGTCATTTTAAATCATAATTTACCAATTCTAACATCTAGCATCTTACTCAGTATTTTAAGATTCTAAAACATTGTCTTTAGTGAATACATTCTTTTAATTTCTGAATGGGTTAATTCAATACTTGTTTAAAATCCTGGATACAATTCTACTGTACAGTCAAAATGAAAATTTTGACTGGGAGTGAAACAGGAAAAGTTTTGTTGGCCCCTCGCAGGACATGCGATGGGGGTGTGGCTTACTTCTTCAGTGCTCCACTGCTCAAACATCTAGCGGAGCAGATACATGGGCAGGTTATGAGGCTCCGACCCCACAGCAGTATGTAGGGGTGAATGTTTACAGCTCCTGAAGCCCCAGTGGTCATATACTGCCATGAGCTCTTTTAGTTTTTCTGTCTACAGGCAGCTTGTGTTAACCAGCTCAATTAGACCCTCTGCCTTGTAACAAGGACAGAGGGGTTTCTGTATCTCAGGATCTTGCCTTGGTGTACTGGAAGGATAGGATCACACCTGGGCTTGGAGAATAAGGGCAAGGTGTTCTTTTTTTCTTTTCTTTTCTTCAATAGTTGTTTATTGCTTTTCACCTTTTAGAATCCAACCATAGACAAACATCAAAAAACTCAATTATGATTACAGAGTAGAATTTAATGTTATGTTTTGACAATATAAAAGGCCAGATAACAGAAGTTGGGAGGTTAATGGTGAGGAAAGGGACTACAGGAAAGGGTATTCTCTCATCTAACAAAGTCCTAGTTCAGAAATATTGTCCGTAGTACATGGAACAGCTAAAGGCATTACTCAATAACCCATGGAAAAACTAAATTATACTAGAAGCAGGAAGGAGGTGAACTTGTAAATGATCTAGATCTTCATCTGTCGCAGCAGGACATCAGTGGGTAATGTCTGAAAGTGATGATTTTTTAAATGTCCACATATTACGTAGGTATGGAGATAAAAATCAGGATAATAACTAAAAGTGGCTGTTAAAAGTGAGAGTGGGGGCGGGGATGTGTGGGACAGTAGGCTTTTACTTTCCATGAGTCTGTCTGTAGTGATTCGACTAAACTGATTTGCATTTTCTAAATAAGGTACATGGATTACTTCTATTTTAAAATGAGGGGAAAAATAATTAAAATAGGCAGTCCCACCCACAATCCTCCTTCCCCCAAATTCTGGAGATAGCTCTCCAGCAGATGGGGGAAACCAGACGGTGATGGATTGGGAAGGTTTTCCCCCGGTGTCTGGCTGCACAGTGGCCTGGGTTCTCGTCTGACTGCCCCAGCCAAATTTGATGTCATTCTGCTTCTACACCACCATTCAGTGGTCTGCTGGAGTGCTGGTGCCTGCCGGTGTGTTTCTTCAGCGTCCAGTTGCCTGTGTGTTCTGCTGATGTGCCTCTCTTGACATCCAGCTGTCTGCGTGTCTGGCTGTTAGGGTTACAGCGTTTTTATAGGCACAGGATGGGGGCGTGGCAGGCCAGAGTAGTCTTGGGAGATGCAACATTTGGGCGGGAAAACAAAAATGCCTGTCCTCACCTAAGTTCCTGGAGAAGGAGCCACCAGGGACTCTGCCCTTCTTCACTTCTGTATCATTTAAAGGGACCATGCCTTTCTCTTTACCCAGCACTTCCATATCAGTAGCTCTAGTGACCAGTAAGAACAATTTCTCTGAAGAGTTATTCCTCAGTGTCCTGTGTCTTTCTTTGTAAAAATGCAAATATCTGGGTGTTCTGATATTGAATTATGTCAAGCTGTGTCACTCATATAAAACACAAAAGTCTCATTTGGCCCAAATATTTACAACTTTTCTTTTACAAGATGAGAGGAAACTGAAAGAGTTTAATCCAAACTTTTTTTCCCCCAATGCAACTAAAACTTTTTTCTCAAATTTTTCCCAAAAAAGTTAGTGTGGTGGAAGGAGATTTATTTGAAAATATTTATTACACCTCAACTTATGTTTTTACTCTTAACTCCTTGAAATAAATTGTATCTGGACCTGAAATAGTGCTTGAAAATATTAATAGCATATATATGAGAATTTATGTTAGCAATATTAGTTGGTAATTTATTTATATTTAATTAATGTCAGTAAAGAGTCCCAGTCATTTACCTATTGCCTATTGGCTGCTTTTGTACTACTGTAACTGAGCTAGTAACTCCATTTTGAAAACAAATGACTATTCCTTTTTTTTACAATGCCTAACTCTGTATTTGCTTAAATTAGTTTCTTTTTTTTTCCCCCATTTATTTATTTTATTGCATTTTAGGTTTTGGGGTACTTGTGAAGAACATGCAAAATTGTTGCATAGGTACACACATGGCAGTGTGATTTACTGCCTTCCTCCCCATCACCTACATCTGGTATTTCTCCCCTTGCTATCTCTCCCCAGCTCCCCACCCCCTACCTTCCCTTAATTCCAGGAACTAGCCTTGTGATAGGACAAAGGTAATGGACTCACCCCCACCCCTGGAAGTACAATGCTAAGCAGTAAATCTTCCATCCTGCTGAGGGCTAGCTGACACCAGCCAGACCACTAGGCGGCCCATTACTCAAGATAATCATCAGAGCAAGACATGCTGACCTACAAGAGTTTCCCAAGTCCTTTGCTCTTTGAAGTCCCTTTGGCCAGCCAAGGGAGGGAGAGATGGTATTTGAGACATTATTCTGCCATATTTGAGACTCTATCTTGCCATTTCTTTAGGCTGTCAGGTGAATAAAACTGTTCTTTCTTCTACCAGCTCTTTGTTTCTCAAGTTTTGCTTTTTGATTGACAAGCTCCCAAACCTGGGTTCAGTTACACTACAATCACAAAATTGAGTAGTTGTGACAGAGACTGTATGACCTGTTAAGGGCAAAATGGTGATTATCTGATCACTTACAGAAAAAGTTTGTCAACTCCTGTATTAAATTAAAAAAATGAACACACACACACACACACACACACACACACACACACACACATACACGTGCATGCAAGCATATCCCTAAGACAGCACAGATAATTGGAAAGGATATGTGAGCTGAAATGATCAAGGTATAAGTAGCAAAACTTGCCTGGACACATCAAAATAATGCTTTGAGAAGAATGTCACCACACTGATTTTTTTCAACCTTTCAGAAATTTAAAAAATGTCCTAAAAGATTTAAGACCATAATTTAATTCATGGCTAAGGAAAATTTTTTGCTCTGTAGAAAATGAATTGGAAAGGAACAATCATAATAGAAAGGCAAACTACTTAGTACACAGAAAAGAGTTACCCCAGCAAGCTTGATGTTGTTTGCAAGATTGGCTCTTGGTCAGCATCTCAAAATTGAGCTTTTGGAAGTTTTAAAAGATTAAGGTATTTCATTGTGCCTAGTTTGTTTGGGCAAACAGTATGATTTATACTCATCATTTGCTTTCACTTGGGAATGTGGAATTAGATAACATTTTAAACTCTATAACTAGATCTTATTACAAAACTTTGAATTCAAGTTCTAATGGGTTCCCTAGGAAAAATCATAAACCCATGTTACTGTGTTTTCACTGATTAAGGAAGAATGTGCTCTGTACGGTTACTCACAGGAAGGAAGGAGCACAAGGTTATCTGCTTCCTCCAGAATCCACTCATGTCTTTTTCTGTTATGATCTGGATATATATTCCTACTCAGTCTCTATAATAAACCTTAGCCATGAATACAATTACATATTGAGTCTCATGAGTACTTCTAGCAAATCTTCAAAATGGACATTTTATGTGGACCTCTGAAAAACTATTTAAATAGTACAGGAACATGTTAGGAGGAATAGAACTAAGGCAGTGGTATGGAGACAGAAGACATATACATAGAGTTTAATAATAGATTGTTTTCTAGTTTCTTAAAAAATATTACCATAATATACAGCTTTGGAGAGAAGTGAGGTAGCATAGTTCCAACATTCACCACAGAGAACTATCAAATCAGGATCCTTCAACTAGAATTGTTTTATTAGAAGACAAGAATGGGTTTAAGAACTATCCAGAAGACACAGAAAGTGAATATATGGGAGCTTTTAAGCTGTGGCTTAAGATGGCTACTTTTGGAAGGGAGCTGTTAACTCTAATGTCATGCTAAGAAAACAGAAGCACAGATGAACTTGTGATTTTGTGTAACACATGCCATATTAGGAGTAAAATATCCCACAGAGGTAATAGGTAATAAGAAGGTAAATGGATCTGTCACAAAAGCTGTTGCAGTACCAATCCTTAAAATTCCCCTGGCCTTCAAAATTTGGAAACATGCATTTTACATCTTAAATGTCTCTTGAGAATGGGTTTGTTTAAGCATCTTAGATAGAAGTTAAGTAACATTCCTAGCTGCAAGATCAAATTGTTTGACAAAGTAATATGGAAGGTCAACTTGAAGATCTGCAGATTCATTCATCATGCAGCTGGGGTCTGTGTCCTTAAAATTTGGGTAATTGTTCCAGGTCCTAGGCATGAAATAGTATATATAAATGTACTTATACAATGGCTAAAGCGTACAACTATCTGCTTTATTGGATGTCATCACATTTCTTAAAGATCAAGGGCCCTTAAACAAAATGGTTTCTATGACTATCTTCTATTCATTAGAAAATAATAATATTGGGCTGTGGGAATTCACTCAGGTTGGTGACAAAAATATTCAGGTAAAAATATTAGAGAAAGTTATAGAATGTAGTCTCAACTCCCTTTGGACGGCCTAAGAGTTTTTTCTATAGTTATTGGCTAAGGGCAGCCAGAGTCTCTTCGCAGGAGCCAGAGAGATTAGGGTGCAAATACAAAGGAATGTGAGTAGTTTACCTAGCTAGCTTGTTTACTCATGTGGTCTTAAAACCAACCTTTGAGCCAGATGGCTCTCTCAAGGGGAGGTTTACCAGGGGGATTGCCCACTAATGGTGTTTGCTTTGAGCATCAGAACCTGGCCTTTAATCTTTTTCTACAAGTGTGTTGACTTAGGATCTCTGTTATTAAATATGTACTGAAAAAATGGGGAGAAGGCAAACTAGTCAGTGTTGTGTAGCTGTGACCTCTTTCCGTCAGTGGCTCATGATCTCTTGGCCCACTCATTCACTTGAAATTTGTGTCTGAGTGCATTTATTCATCTGTAGCTGGGGTCTGAGGGCTGGACCTTGGCATTGGGCAAAATATGTGAATATTATTTTTAGTCCTCAATTCAGAAGTCTGAGTTTTTAAAATGTTTAATTTCCCTTTGGTCTTCATAATGCTATCAACCATATGATTTACAACTCATTAAGTTATTGAGTGTAGCTATTATATTATTGTTATGAACCATTCAAAGCATATTCAAAATTATGGAGAGAACCCAGGGAAAAATCTCCTCTTTGGGAGATTTATATAAACCAAATTTATATATATCCAATTTATATATCCCATAATTTCTTAGTCCCTTATTTTCCTGAGCTGTGTGTATCTGATTTTCTCATTTGCTGGCTGGAGGATGAAAGCAGGGCCAAGTAAGAGAACATGGAAGTGCCAAGAGCAAGTGTTCAATAATTTTTTGTTTCTATCATTTTTGTCACAGCTCCCTTAGTAAACTTAGCTTATACATATTCACAAAACTGAGATAACTTAAGTGTTAGATTGTTAGAAAATACTTAAAAATCAGATATCTTAATGTCAATTTTTTTTCAGTCATTTCAAGGATACAGTTAATCAAGAGATGAGGAGGATATCTTCATAATTCTGGGATTATCAATGTAAAACCATAGATCCCTTTTTGTTACATTAGATTTAATACATAAGACTTTCAAGCAATACATGTAGTCTTTTCACTTACAAGGAAAGACCATCTCAATCACGAACATCTCCATTTTCTATCAGTTATATATGTCACATTTTCTAAGGAATCGTATCTCAGTGTGATGGCTTTTTGATATATCCAGTTAATTAGGCTGAACTACATTTCCTATTTAATCAAACATTAACCTATGTGCTTCTGGAAGAAATTTTACACGTGTAAATAAAACCTTTGTCTTCATTCTAGTTTCTGACCAGACATCATAGACTGGATAACTCATAAATAAATGCATTTTTCATGAGTTTTGGAGGCACAAGCTCATATCAGTGTATCAGCATGGTCAGGTTCTGTTGAGGGTTGTTTTTTGGATTACAGACTGCTGACCTTTCAATGTATCTTCAGATACAGTGAAGAGGGGAAAAAAAAACCTCCTGAGGTTCCATTTATATGGATACTCATATCTTTTATAAGGGCTCTATGATCATGACCTAATCACATCCCAAGACCTCACTTCTTTTTTTTTTTTTTGAGACGGAGTTTCGCTCTTATTACCCAGGCTGGAGTGCAATGGCACGATCTCGGCTCACCACAACATCCGCCTCCTGGGTTCAGGCAATTCTCCTGCCCCACCCTCCTTAGTAGCTGGGATTACAGGCACTTGCCACCATGCCCAGCTAATTTTTTGTATTTTTAGTAGAGACGGGGTTTCACCATGTTGACCAGGATGGTCTCGATCTTTTGACCTCGTGATCCACCCGCCTCGGCCTCCCACAGTGCTGGGATTACAGGCTTGAGCCACCGCGCCCGGCCAAGACCTCACTTCTTAATAACCTCACATTATATGTGTATGCATAGGATTTTGACATATAAATTTTGGGGAGACACACTTAGTCCACTGAAGTCCCTAATCAGGTGATTTTAAATTTTGGAGATATGCTGAATGATCTGATTTACTCAGTTGGAAGGGAGATTATCCTGAGTGGGCCTGAATTAATCAGCTGAAAAATCTGGAGAAACACTACTGGTGGACATCAACTAAAATATTAGCAGCTTATTTATTTTAAGTATTGAATTATTAAATGAGTCCTATAGACAACTGCTCTCCCATCTTTATTCTCCTGGTAATAGGTCAAGAACTATTTATAGTTCAGTATGTAAAATGCAGCAGCTCTGGAGAACTCTGACTCTGTATAATTTCTCTACAGGCTGGGCATGATGACTCATGCCTGTAATCCCAGCAGTTTTGGAGACCAAGGTGGGGCGGGGTGGATCACTTGAGGTCAGGAGTTTGAGACAAGCTGGGCCAACATGGTGAAATCTTATCTGTATTAAAAATACAAAAATTAGCTGGGCATGGTGGTGCATGCATGTAATAACAAATTCTCAGGAAGCTGAGCAGGAGAATCACTTGAACCTGGGACAGGGAAGTTGCAGTAAGTGGAGATCACGCCATTACACTCCAGCCTGGGCAACAGAGCAATATTCCATTTCAAATAATAATAATAATTTTTTCCTCTACATCTTCCATGCATGAGAATAGGACCAGAGTCTAAGAACTCTATTTTACTCAAGATTTTTATATAAAACATTAGGAGTTTATCTTCTACAAGGATACTTTTATGTTAGATGCAGTCAGTTTGGAAACTTGTTATTTTTGGTTCAACTGTATTTTCCTTTCAAATAAAAATTATTTAGAAAATCTTAACATGCTTCTAATCAGACTTTTTAATTTTTTTTCAGGTGGAGTTTTGTTTCCCAGGCTGGAGTGCAATGGTGTAAATTCAGCTCACT
Source organism: Sapajus apella (assembly GCF_009761245.1). NCBI lineage: Eukaryota > Metazoa > Chordata > Mammalia > Primates > Cebidae > Sapajus > Sapajus apella. The sequence goes on from NW_022436951.1 coordinate 15,833,507, forward strand.
GCAACCTCCACCTCCCGGGTTCAAGCCATTTGCCTACCACAGCATCCCGAGTAGTTGGTATTACAGGGATGTGCCACCAGGCTCAGCTAATTTTCTATTTTTAGTAGAGATGGGGTTTCACCATGTTAGTCATGCTGGTCTTGAACTCCTGACCTCAGGTGATCTGTCTGCCTTGGCGTCTTAAATTGCTGGGATTACAGGCATGAGACACCATGTACAGATAGATTGTATTTTAAAAGTTATGAATATCTAAATAAAATAAAACTGAACTCTTACCAGTATTTTTTCAACATCAACTTGTAGCTAAGTCTACTTCAACGTCAGTGTTATGATAGCCAAATAACAATTATAACAGAAATCATTTGGACAGAACCCAGACTTATCAAAGTGGAATCACTAGAAAACAGCTTTCTACATGGATGTGAGTGGTTGAGTCCAATGACTATGTCTCCTCATGATTCTCAGTTTCATCTTGAGGTCCTCTTGCTTTGGTTGATTGCACTGACACCACTGAAATGGCAGGAGACATATTCTGACCTAGAATGTGTAAACAAAAAAGACAAGAGGAAACTTTAGAAACAGGAGATACTTCCCTAAATTCTATGGAACAATCAAACGTATGTAAATCATGTGGTGGGAGTGGGGGGAATAAAAAATAATGATTCTGAATTATAGAGTTTTTTTTCTGCATAACTTGTTTGCTCCCTGATCATGAAAGCACAAATCATTCCAATTTGATGAAAAATTAAAATGACATAAACAAGACAAACAACTCAAAAATTAACATTCTGAATTCAAATGGGCATGAGAAATTTGAAGGTCTATTGCACAAATTATGTATTTTTAAGTATCTTCCATTCTTTTTAATAGTCATATAATCCTAACACTTTTTTAGAAGCCAGATTTATTTTTGGCCAAAGCAAGAAAGCAACTGAATGTTGAAAAATATCTGTGTACTCCCATCTACCCAACAAGGGCAAAGATTAAAAGGCAATGATATTTAAATTTATAGAATAGGTGGCAAATGAACAATTCAAATTCTTGAACAGAAACATTTGATAATAATCACTAAAGAATAAAGATTTTTAAAAAATACATTATGAGCAGGTGATTTAATACAATTTCCCACCTATGTATATCACCCATATTTGTCTGAGTCAGATGTAGTTAACAGTCTTGACTAGCTATTAAGCAGAAATATAAAACACTTTTATATTCTTAAAGATGCCTAAAATTAAGACTTAAATCCCAGTTTCCAGTGGTGTATATTTAGACTTACGCAAGGTTTTGTGCATGCCTACTTGTTTACTATTAATAATTCAGTCACCATGGTCTCATTCAAAATACAGCATCTTGGAGAACTGTGCGTAAATAGATTCTTGTCAATATCTTTTGTAGCAATTTGAATATGCCATTCACTCAAAACTGTAAAGTAATCTATCCAAATGAATTTTAACTTGCCTTATTATAAAATAGTTGTAATTAACTAATATGTAATTATTATAATGACAGATATAGCTAACACCACTAAAGTATTAATTTGTGTCGTAACAACATAATAAGGCTTTAATAGACATTGAAAGTCTTTGGCTCATAGAAAGAAAATGCAACACATTGTGTTCTAAATTAGATCCTGTAACAGAAAAAAAATACTTTAGTGGAGAAATCAGTTGAAATTAAAATAAATTTAGAAGTTTAGTAAATACTGTTCTACCAAAGTTAATTTTATTTATTGATTGGTTTTTATCATTACATTCTGATTTTATAAAATGTTAACATTAGGAAATCTCGGTGAAAAAAATGTACAGAGTTCTGTACATGATGTTAACTTTTCTCTAAGTCTAAAATTATTTCAAAATGTCATTCAGTTTTGGACAGCTCTGAAAGTTAAAAAAAATAAAAAGTTATTGTACTGAGCAATTATTTTTCTTTCTAAAGTTTCTGCCCATATATTCTAATCTTATTCCTTGAGAAACTAGAACACAGTTAATTCCTTCTCTGTGATGGACTGCTTCAGATATTTCAATAGACTTACCACATCACCAAAATGTTAACTTTTACAAGTTAAACATTCTCCCAGTCCTCAGCTTTTTAATGCCTTCACTGTTCAATCACTTTTTCTCTAGAATTGAAGGTACAGAATCTGCTTTGTTCTAAGGGCTGTTCTTGACAGCAGTCTTTCCTGACAGATGTAGACATAGTTGACAAACATTTCCCAAGGCAGACCCTCAATGACTAGACCTACAGCAGTTTCTCCAACAACTGTCAAACCCTCCTAATGACAGGAGTTCCTGACACGTGCTGTAACTGACAATGGCAGTTCATATTAACGTTAGTTAGTAATTTCCAGTAGTATTCAAGGCTCCTCACATATTTAACTGGTATTTTTGAGTAACTGCCCTATTCCTCATCATTACTATAATAACGCACCTAGGCAGAGGTTTCTTGGACACCAGAGGTGGGGACTCATGTGGCTATAAAACCCATCAGCTTAGTTTACTTGAATGGCCATAACAAAATATTATAGACTATGTGACTTACATAACTGATTACTTTATTCTCTGAGTTCTAGAGCCTGGGAAGTCTAAGATTAAGGTGTTTGTTCCTGGTGAGAGCTCCCTTCCTGACTTGCAGAAAGCCACCTTTTTACTATTTCCTCAAATGCACTTTCCCTAGGAAATGCACTTGAAGAGAGAGAGCTCTGGTGTATCATTCTCTTCCTATAAAGGCAAATGTTCTGTCAAAGTAGAACTCCACCCTTAAAACGTGATGTAATATTAATCACCTCTTTAGAGCTTCTATCTTCGGTATAGTCACGTGGGGTTAGGGTTTGAACATGTACATTTAAAACAGACAAAATTTAGTCCATAACATTCTGCCCCTGGTCCTCACAAAATTCATGTTCCTCTCACATGGAAAGTACATTCATATAATACCATCCAAAGCGACCCAAAAGTCTTACCTTGTTTCATTATCAAGTCTAAAGTCTGAATTTCAATTTCTCATCTATATATCATGTAAATAACATATGGGTAAAAGTTTAAGTACAACTCATTCTGAGGACAAATTTATCTCTAGTTGTGAAACCAGACAAGTTACAGTGCTTCCAAAATACAATGGTAAACAGACATAAAACAAATATTTCCATTCCCAAAAGGAAAACTTGGGAGAAAGAAAAGGCTGATGGATTACAAATAAGCCTAAAACATAGCAAAGAAAATTTCATTAGAGATTAAGGCTTAATAATAATTACCTTTGGCTGAATATTCTACCCTTCAGGCCCACTGGTATGGCAGCATCACCCCCATGGTACTGAGAGGGACCCCCATGTTTTGACTCTCTGCAAAGGTCTTGCCCACTGAAACCAGAGAGAAAACAGCCTTGCCCCTGGGATTGTAGTGGGAGTGGCAGCCCTGATGACCTCTCAATTACTTCAAGGTTATTATTTTCTTTTATTAAAGAACAGCACACATTTGAATCCAAATACATAGTCTCATGGTCTGGTCTTACAGAATCCAGGAAAGTCAGTGGCTTCCTTTGGTGTGTGTTACTTTTTCTGTCCCCTTTCATTTCAACTGGCAATGCTTTTAGTAGTAGAGTCACAGCTCTATTCCTGGCTTCTGCTGAGATAAGTGTTTAGGTCCATGAATTGCATCCAGGATGTCTTTATCAAATGGTTGTTCAGCCACACCCTCAATGTTCTCTTCAGTTTAAAAATCACATTTTCTCATTTTCTGCAATATCCATAGGCTGAAAATTTTCCCAAACTTCAGATTTCGGTTACTTTCTGATTAACAATTTCATTTTCAAGTTATCTTTCCCCTTTTTCATTTTACTGTAAGCAGGGAGAAACTGAGGTGCTCTTTTAACACTTTGCTTAGAAATTCATTCAGCTAAATATCCCAGTTTCATCATCTGGTCACAAGTTTTACCTTTCACAAAACACTAGAACATAGTTCAGCCAAGATCTTTGCCATTTTACAAGGATCACCCTTCCTATAGTTTTGAATAACATGATCCTCATTACCTTCTGAGGCTTCACAAAAATTGCCATTTATACCCATACTTCTAGCATCACCTTAAAACTCTTACAGTCTCTACCCTTTACCCAGTTTAAAAGTTGTTTCTACATGTTTAGACATCTGTTACACATGTACTCCCACTTCTTGGTACCAAAATGTGTATTAGTTGGGGTTCTCCAGAGAAACAGAACCAGCAGGATACACACATGCATACACAGACACACTCAAACATACACACACAAGGAAAAGAGAAAAAGATATGCAATTATTGCAATTTTGGAGGCTGAAGAGATATACGTTCTGCAGTTGACAAGCTGCAGAGACAGTAATGCAGTTGTTAGGATTGAGATCCAAGAACAAATAGTTTAGTTCTCTTCTGAAGTCAAGGAAAGGCAGACATCTCACCTCAAGCAGTCAGGCAGAGGGTATACCCTTTTACTCACAGGAGAGTCAGACTTTTTTTTTTTCTTATTTAGGACTTCAACTAATTGGATGAGGACAACCCACATTATAAAATCCAATCTGTCTTATTCAGTTTACTGATTTAAAATGTTACTCCCCTCCCCAAATTTCAATAATAATGTTTGACCAAATATCTAGGCACTCAGTGGCTCAGTCAGGTTGATACATAAAGTTAACTATCACACACATGCAGTCAACATTTTGTTTGTAAGATGAATATTTCTCTAGACAGAGTGGCCATATTTTTTAGTAGCCCATTCTCAGAAGAAAAAATTACAAATATTACAAACAACTCATAAATGATTGTAACTTAAAACACTGCATTTAGGAGATTTCTTGCTGAGTTTTCTAGCGGCAAACACATTGAGGCTTATTTGTTTCCAAGAGCCTGCATTAGAAAATAAATATTCTTTATATAGCAATGTGTTCACTGCCCTTTAAGTTTTCTTTGAGAGGGGTCATTGAATTATCCTAGACTCAGGTGAAATTTTGCCCCTATAGATGTACTCACAAACGTTGTAGTTAAGTACATCTAAAACTCTCATGGGGAGTTTTGAACTCATGTAACTGAAGGAATTGGTAGGAATTCCATTTTCTTTCAACATGGATGCTTCAAAACCCAAAAAAATAGGTTCAGGAAGTAAACCATACCCCAAATGGTAATTCTGGGCATATTACAGTTTTCCAGTTTAGGTATATGTATTATTACAGATTAATAATTCAAACCATCTTAATATTTTGAGGCCTCCAAAAATAGAGCTTGAGAAAGGATGAGTGTACAAGCCGTTTGGGAGAGTATCCTCTAAAATAGGACTGAAGGAGTCAAGAGAGTTAGAGAAGGGTCCAGATTGCTACTGAGATGGCAGAAGTCCTCCCAGAACTGTCTAGTCATTTATCTATCAGCTTCCATTTCTCTTGATTGAGGTTGGGCTCTGAAGATATTCATTTCTGGCTACCTTTGCCTGTGCATGCAGAAAACTCCAAAGAGAATGCCTGAAAGAAGAAATCAGAGAGCAGTTAAGTCTAGTGCCAAGCATTGCAACTGTCAAGAGAATGTGACTACCCAGGGAACGCTTCAACAGGAGTCCAGTTGAAATTGGAAGTGGGCTAAAGTTATATCAAGAGCCACTGAAAGTACATTGATGACATAATTTAGAAGTTTCCTTTAGTAAGTGTTGATGTGTCAAAATTTAAAGTTTTGTTTTTGAATCTATCTTTATTTCGTAACTAAAAAAAATACTTTGCAGAAAATTCAACTCAATGCACAATTCATGTATTTCAAGACTAAAGGTAAGTTGCTTCATTGCTGAGGTGAAGAATCTATCAGCAGTGCAATTGGCATTCTGTTTGATGTGATCTTTCTTATTAGCTGTTTATAAGGTTTTCTCTTTTACATAATAGTTTTGACTTTTATTTCCCTGTATTTAAGTTTGTGTTTCTTGCACTTGCTTGTCTATAATTTACTGTGATTCTGGAGATAAGGATGACTTGTTTTAATATTTTTGGAAAATTATAAGACATTATTTATTTGAGCACTACCTCCTCACATCTCTATTCCTTCTGACTGCAACCCAAGATTAGATGTATCTTATAACTTTTCACTCTAATCTATGTAACTGCTAACTTTTAAAAATATTTGCTATATTTTGTACTCCAATTTAATTGGCTACAGTTTCTTCAGATATGCATTTCAGCTAAGTAATTTAATTTTTCTCTGTGTATAAGTGGCTGTATAAATCAATTCAAATTTTACTGCCATATTTTTTTAATTTATTATTTGTCTTACATACAAATCTATCTTGTGTTGTTTATCTTATATTTTTCATGTATTTATAACATGTTTGAGAGAAACAAAACATTGAATTTATATTTTATATTTTTTAATTGATAATATTATTTACTAAAACACAAAATTTTATTATCATTGTTTGATATTGTTCACTCTAAGACATGAGACTTGTTTCTTCCTGATTTATGAATTGTGTACCTGTGTTGTGTGTGGGCATGTACTGTTACTGTATATGTCTCTGTGTGTGTCTGTCTTTATATGATGCAATAACTTAATAGTAAAATTAAGGCTCCAAAATACTGAAATTAATTTATATTTATTTTTTATTATATTCCTTGAAATTATTTACAAACATTCAAATCTTATTATTATTAGTTAGTACTCCCAAATAGTGAGTGGGAATCTAAACACTATTTTTTTCTCATGATAAGGTTGTGAATCCAAATACTCAAGAAAGAGCTTTTTGCTTTTATTTGTTTTTGTTTATCTAATAATTTATGTTTTGTTTTCTTTGCTTTGTTGAAGAGCCATTTCCACAAATATCTCAGAACAAGATAGGCATAGTAATTTATATTGTTTTAAACTAACTTAGAACACAACATTAGGGATTTTGAATGTTTGGTACAATTCCTGGGACCAGTTGCATTTTTTGTGGGGTGGTTTTAAAAATATTTTCTCTATTTCTTTCTTGGAAATTGATTTATTAAAATATTAATTTGGGGGAATTTGTAGAAACAATATTTTCTAAGAAATTATATCTTTAAAATATTTTTAAAATTATTTATACAAATTTATAAATAAAACCTTCTCTGTATATTTTAAATTATTTTTATTCCAGTGATTATTTCTCCTTTGTAGTTTCTTACATTTACAATTCTTATTATTTCATCGTGAGGTTAGTGAGTGGTGGGTCAATTTTGCATATTGAAAAACATATTTAGAATTTTTATTTCCTAAACCATTCAATTTTATGGGCATTTTAACTTTTAATTGTTGACTTTTATATCATTTTTAATTACTGCTTCCTTTTGCTTGACTTTGTTGAAGTTTCAAGTATTTTAAGTGATTATTTAATGAATTTTTTATTTTAAAATTTTATTTAAAGAAATGTTAAACAGTACTCTCTATCTTTATTGTATGTCATAAATTATAAGATGTATTATATCATTTACATTATTTTAAGAAACCATTTATTTTTCCTTTGCCTTTGACTTAAAATGTCTGAGAATGGGAAGTCCTTTTTATTAGTATTAATGTGTCTTTTGTTTTGTGTTTTGACCATAAACTCTGTTTTATTCATTTTAATTTGCAGTTCCTACTGTGACCTTTTAACAAATGATTGAATACAAATTTCTTTTAAAAATGTCTGCTTCTTCTGGACTAGAAGGGTCTTAGCAATTTTGTGTCGCTATAACAGAATATCATAGACTGGGTAACTGACAAAATAGCTGTTTCTCACAGTTCTAAGAAAAGTTCAGTATCAAATTGCTGGTATCTGGTGGGGGACTTCTTGCTTTGTCATCCCATGGCAGAAGGGGAAACAGGGTAAAAGAGAAAGACAAAAGAGGCCACACTCATCCTTTTTAAGGAACCCACTCCCATGACAAACCCACTCCTGAGATAATAGTATTTCCATTCATAAGGAAGGAGACTTCATGACCTAATCACTTCCCATTAGTCTTCACCTGTCATCACTGTTGCACTGGGGATTAGGTTTCCAGCACAAAATTTTTTGGGGATATTTTTAAACTGTAGCAGAAGTTGTTTTTTTTTTTTTTTTTTTTATTTTAGAAAAGCAATCACATACAAATGAAATACAAAGTGCTCCTAACTCACTTAAAGGGTTGGGAGCACTTACCCACCCACTGCTATTCATGGTTTAAAATCTGAGGTAGAAAAGCAACCGCATATGAATGTAAATCCAAAGTACTCCTAACCCCCTTGAACAATATGGGGGTTGGGAGCACTGACCCACCCCCTGCAATTCATGGTTAAAAATCTGAGTAGAACTTTTGGCTCCACCCAAATTTAACTCCTAATAGCTTAATGTTGACTGGAAGCCTTACTGATAACTTATAGTCAGTAGAGTAGCATGTATTTTTATGTTATATGTGTTATATGCTGTAATCTTACAATAAACTAAGACAGAGAATATACGGTGTCATTAAGAAAATCGTGAAGAAGAGAAGAAATATTTACTATCCATTAAGTGAAAGTAGATCATCACAAAGGTCTTCATTCTCATCATCTTCATGTTGAATAGGCTGAAGAAAAGAAGGGGTCAGCCTAGCTGTGTCAGCAGTGGCGGAGGCAGAAGAAAATCCTCATGAAAGTATACCTAAACAGTTCAAACATGTTGTTCAAAGATCAACTGTACATACATATATATGAAATGCCTTATTGGTTATGTTATTTGCACTTAATTGATTATAAACCTGTACTTTTTGTGGATGAGAGAAATTGATTATAGTATTCATATGAGAAAATATATGAACATAGCAAGAATAACTAAAATAATGTCATATTAGGCTACTCTCTCATTGCTATAAAGAACTACTTGAGCCCTGATAATTTATGAAGAAATTAGTTTAACTGAGTCACATTTTCTCAGTCTATACAGAAGGCATGGCTGGGAGGCCTCAGGAAATTTACAATCATGGCAGAAGATGAAGGGGAAGCAAGTACCTCTTTACATGGAGGCAGGAGAGAGAAAAAGAAGATGGAATTGTCGTACACTTTTAAACCACCAGATCCCATGAGAACTAACTCATTATTACAAGAACAGCATGGGAGAAAACGGCCCCTGTGATCAAATCACCTCACACAGATTCCTCCCTCAACATATGAGGATTACAATTCCACATGAAATTTGGATGTGGACACAGAGCCAAACCATATCAAATGTGTTACAGTAAGTGATTGGTAGTATCTCTACTAGATAATAAAATATGCATTTATAATAAAAATCTCCCTTTATAAGCAAAATATTTGTGTTTCCCAAAAATTAATATGTTAATGCCTTAAACTTCAGTGTGAGTATATTTATTTATGGAAGTAATTAAGGTTAAATGAGCTGATACGCATAGGGATCTGATTAGATGGAATTTTTGTCCTCATAAGGAGAAATGCCAGAGCATTCTGTTTGTGTGTATTTGTACATGGATGTGCACATACACTCAGGAAAGATGTGAGGACATAGTGAGAAGGTGGCATCTGCAACCAGGAAGAATGCACTCACCAGTAATGAAATCTACAAGCACCTTGATCTTGGACTTCTCAGCTTACACAACTGAGAAAAGTAAATTTTTTGTTGTTGCTATGTCATTCAGCCTTTGTTATAGCAATCTAAGTAGACTATAATATATACCATAATAAAAAATGTATATGAGAGCCAGATGTGGTGATATGTATCTGTAGCGCCTACCCATGAGTAGCTACTCATGAGTCTAAGGTGGGAGGGTTGCTTGAGGCCAAGAGTTTGAGGTATATGGCAATATGATTGTACCTGTGAATAGCCATTGCATTTCACCCTGGGCAACATAACAAGAACCTATCTCAAAAAAAAAGTTTTTATATTTGTTTATGAGTAAATATTAAAACCAATGGAATAGACTAGAAATACAGAATATTTCAAATCAGTGAAGTTAACACTATTTAAAAAAGATAACAGGGACATAAGGAGCCATTTACAAAATGAAACTGAAAGTTTGCCAGCCACGTATACCATATAGACTCATGTAAAGAAACTAAATGTAAAAGAAAAATTATATGACTTTAAATAAAAACAAATATATATAAACACTAGTAAAAATAATTTTGTGAAGCAATTTTATTGTATTTATGTATTTATTTATATTTCAACATAAATTATCTCGTATATAGAAAACTTATTTGGATTTAGAAATATCAGTTTAAATTTAATTTCTGTTAATTTTCTAATGTTGTTTCCTGTTAATTTCTAGATTTTTGATTTATAGAGTAGCCTAAACCCTTTCTAAGTTGTCAGGGAAAGAAGTTAAGCAGCTGGTCTGGAATCCATTTATCTCCAAATTATAAGGAAAAGGTGTGGGGAAAGTTGTCACAGGGGAAAATGGTGACTTGATTTTACCTCCTGCAAATATACTACTATCTTGATCTTCTGGGAAACAAACTACTGATATTTGCTAGGAGGAGAGTATTATCTATGGATTTGTCATAGCAAAATGACCCTGGTTTAGAATTATGTATAATAAACAAACCAAAGTCCATGGATTTATTAGGCATGAATCCCTGAAAAATGTCACACAGTTCCTGAAATCATCTGGGTATCAAAAAAGGAAGCTTCATAACCTGAACTCTCTCTATTGAGTGTGGTGACCTACAAATGGCACTTAGTGAACTCTGCTATAAAATAGGCCAGAGGGAATGTGTCTTGTGTGAGAATGAGGTACCACAGAAGCCACACAGGATGTGTTAGACCTCTCCCAGGTTTGCTTATGGTTCTTTCATGATTGTATCCTTCAGCTTATTAGTAAAATATAATACTAGATAAGATCGATGGTTTGTGTCAGATTTGACAATTTACTTTTTGTGTTAGCTAATGTTGGCATTGTGAATAAGAACAATTTTCGGACTCATAAATCATAGTGGCTAAAACACTTTTTAGAAAAAAATAAAGCTGGGGTGAAAAAATATTATGAGTATCTGGTGACAGAATTACTACTCTACTCATCCTTGACATGAGGCAAATGATGAGGTAAATTCATGTGAGAAAATCTTAGCAGTGAAATTTGGAAAAACAGACCCAGTGGAACTGGCTAAGCAGATGGTTAGGCAGTAAAAGGCTTAAGGAAAGGTAGCAAGATTTCAGTTCTTGGCTATTATTAATGGTTCTGAACCAACTTACAACTCTAATACAAGAATTGGGTAACAAGGGAGAAAAATATTTTGTAAGACTAATTTTCTTGTCACTGAAAAGCTTTCTAAATGTTTCACGACTGTAGAGAGGTATCAATTTACCTGCAAAGTAACCCAATAAACATAATATATTAATTGTATATATATATATATATATATATATATATATATATATGGAATTCAAATAGAGTATTCTTTTGAATAGCTGAATCATGTTGTAGAATAATACTGCCAGAAACCTGGTTAATCATATTGGCATATATCCTTAGAATTAATGTTCAGAAGGTGCATCATTAACTTTTGAATCTATTGAGCGGAATGGATTATTTCAGTTTTTAACAGAGCCTGAAAAGATTGTAAACATTTATGGTAAGGAGTTTCCAGGCATATATACCAGATAATCTGCAGCAGTAGATAAATGCAAGAGTTGGGCACATCTACCTGAGAGGGGAAATTGCCGTATTCTTCTCCACACACTAATAGAATCCTTCCTCCTAAGTGGCTGAAATGTTAACAATATCTATGGTTTCATGTTGTCTTTAAAATGATCATAGAGACAAGTCTAATTTTATGCCATTGGCAGGGATGTTGATAGATGTGGCATACAGTGAAATTCTCAACCTTTGTTGCCTTGGCTAAACTTGCTCTTGGGAAGCTAAGGCAATATTCCGCAGGTAGTATTTTAGTGAATTGGTGCTACAAACTGAACATTTGTGCACCTCAAATTCATATGGTAAAATCGTAACTCCCAACTCCCTATGGTGTTAGGAAGTGAGATCATTTTTGATGATTAAGACATAAGGATAGAGCCCTTACGAATGAGATCTGTGGCTTAATAAAAATGACTCTGGAGCACTCCTGGGTCCCTTCTGCTGTATAAACATACAGTGAAAAGGATGGGCTTACCAGACACAGAATCTGACATTGCATTGATGCAGGATTTCCCAGGTCCAAAACTGGGATATACGTATGTAATGCTATCTTTTCTTGACAATTTATATAAAGTGGTAGCTGTGAAATATTCATCTAGACATGTGTTTATCAGAAAGAAATTCACCCAGGAAGGCCAAATAAATAGAGATTTCTATTAAAAACCTTAAATTTTATTCATAGGAAATATAAAAGCTAGAGTAGAATAGTGAGATTAATACCTACTTGGGGCTAGAAAAGAGGTCTAATGTAATCCACTTGAGGTCTGTGACCTGACCTTGACATCAGGGAATTTTAATCACTACGATTTTCAGGTGATGACTTTCTTGTTTATTTGGGGCATATTTCCTTGGCACAGTAACCTCAGATTTTAATGATTTGCTCCAGGAGTTACAATTATCTCTTAGTCCATCAGATTTGATGTATAATTATCCACACACCTAGAACCAGTTTGCTATCTCTGGAGATGTGACTAAAGCACCTTATTAAACCTCACACTTTTTTTCTGAGTTTGCAATTTTCATTTCTATTGGTTGTCATCCACAATATTCACTTTAATTTTTTCTTTAAATTCCTACAGATATTTCAGTTCCTTTGGGTCTATTTTTCTGATCACACATAAAGTCTACTGGCTTTACCTTAAAATTCTATGAATGTCCAAATTATGCACTCAGAATGGGAGCCTGGCCCATCTTCTACTGTTAGGGGAAAAAAATAGTTCTTAACTCTGACCAATCTAAAGAGTTGTCCTTGCCCTCTGTCTTAGTCTGTTTTCACATTGTTGAAAAGAACTACCTAGACTGGGGTAATTTATAAAGAGAAAAGGTTTAATTGACTCACAGTTTTGCAGGATGCATAGGATGCATGGCTGGGGAGGACTCAGAAGACTTACAATCATGGTAGTTGATGAAGGGGAACCTGGCATACCTTACATGGCTGGCAGAAGAGAGAGACAGAGAATAGGGACGGACTACACACTTTCAAACACCCAGAGCTCATGAAAATCTATCAGAAGAATAGCAAGGAGAAAGTCGTTCCCATGATTCAATCAGCCCCCACCAGGCCCTTTTTTAAACACTGGAAATTACAATTCCACATGAGATTTGGGTGGGGACACAGAGCTAGACCATATTACCCTCTTTCCCCAAAGTTGCACCATCTCCAAGGTATACTGGTGCTGCTTCCAAGCATTCAAATGGCCTTTGACTCAGAAAGTCTCATTAGTAAGTCAGGTGGCTAGCTTGACTTTGCTTAGACAGAATCACAGGACTTGAACTGACAGTGATGAACATGGAAGGTGCTTGAAAGTATATATCAGTCATTGGCCCTTTGCACAGTTAACCTACTTCTGAAAGCAGTATATTCTCCTTATATTCTGTTACCCGTATTGTGTGTTTTTAACATAATCCATGTTGTGAGTGAACTTCATTGTGGTGCTTCCTCATTTTTTTACCATTCATAGTCCATTTTACTTGAATTACTGAATGCAGCCTAATATTCTACCCTCATTTCACTCCCAGTGGTATGGCAAGATCCTGGCCTTTCATTCGTTTTTGTTCAGATTCTATGACTTTAATTAAAGCAATAAATTTAGAGCCTTATTTGTTATAAATCATGATTCTTATAATTGGATCTGAATTCTTTCAGACTAAGATATAGAGGGTAAATTTTCCACGGTGCTTACAAAGTGAGGAGTGGGCTGGATTTGCTTTTTCACCCGTCAAGCTTTGATAATAAGCTGTCAGACCCCTAATATAAAACTCCATATATTTAGTTTTTCAACTCTATTGTTGAAACCCAAATAAATAAATTCACCCAGTTGATCTGGCTGTCATTTTTAGCCTGCTTTTCATGTCTCGTCTGCCTGTTCCCTTTTCTTTTTACGGTATAGACTGTTTTTCTCCTTATGTAGTTTCTCTGTGCAGATAATCTTAGTCTTTCTGGGCTGCTATAACAGAATAGCATAGGCTGGATGGCTTATAAACAATAGAAATTTATTTCTCACAGTTTTGGACCTGAGAAATCCTGCATCAATGCAATGTCAGATTCTGTGTCTGGTAAGCCCATCCTTTTCATTGTATGTTTATATAGCAGAAGGGACCCAGGAGTGCTCCAGAGTCATTTTTATTAAGCCACAGATCTCATTCGTAAGGGCTCTATCCTTATGTCTTAATCATCAAAAATGATCTCACTTCCTAACACCATAGGGAGTTGGGAGTTACGATTTTACCATATGAATTTGAGGTGCACAAACATTTATTACTTAAAACAGGTGAATTCTAAAAATTTGGCTTTTTTAGATAAATTAATATATTTGAAACTGAATATGAGAAGTAAGATTTCCAAAAGTTGGGGTGGAGAATACAATTACACAACTGCATTACTTTACACTTTCAACATATTTTTTTACCTCCATGATCCAGTGGTCCCAGGCCTGAGAATAAAGAAGCATTCCCAAGGTGGTTGATAATAATGTTCCAAATATCATATAAATAACATTATTTTTACAGTGTTTGTTACGGAGATATTTTAGATTTGGTCACAAATTCACTTTATCAAGCTTAATGAAGACAGTGAAGCTTAATGAAAATTGCGAATCCCTCTATTACCAAGTGGCAGAGTCAATGACAAGATTTTTGTTAAAACCCTTGCTATACAATAGGGGCCATGAGAAATTGTTAATGAGCATATTATTCTTATTGCCTTCATTGTAAATTGTGCATCTGAGCCTGAAAGCCTGACCTAGGGAGACAGCAAAAGACATATAATCAAAAATATCTTGTTAGGAATGAAAATTATTATTTCTTATCAAGTCCTGGAGGTCTTTGGGTTGTTAGTTGGCATATAGTTTTTAAAAGATTTGAGAAAAAAATGTGTAATTAAAATATATGGAAAGGGAAATAGCCTTGGGAGAAAAGAGTTAAAGCAGCTGGGCTGTGATTCTTCTGAATATTAAAGAAGCATTCCAAGTGAAAGAAGTGGGATACATAGTCTAACAGCCTTGTAAATATGTTAACTCAATCTCCTACATAGGCTGCCAATATAGACTGGCGGGAAGGAGAGTCCTTATCTATAGAAACTCTGTGGCAAGAGAAAGAAATAAGGGGTATTTTATTAGGGAAAGAGAAAGTCAAATTGTCCCTGTTGCAGATGACATGTATATTTAGAAAACCCCATCATCTCAGCCCAAAATCTCCTTAAGCTGATAAGCAACTTCAGCAGTCTCAGGATACAAAATCTACATGCAAAAATCAAAAGCATTTCTATACACCAATAACAGACAGAGAGCCAAATCATGAGTGAACTCCCATTCACAATTGCTACAAAGAGAATAAAATACCTAGGAATACAACTTACAAAAGATGTGAAGGATCTCTTCAAGGAGAACTGCAAACCACTGCTCAAGGAAATAAAATAGTACACAAAGAATGGAAAAAACATTCCATGCTCATGATTAGGAGGAATCAATATAGTGAAAATGGCCATACTGCCCAAAGTAATTTATAGAACCAATGCTATATCCATCAAGCTACCACTGACTTTATTCATAGAATTAAAAAAAGCTACTTTAAATTTCATATGGAATTTTTAAAAAAGCCTGTAAACACAAGACAATTCTAAGCAAAAAGAACAAAGCTGGAGGCACAACAATACCTGACTTCCAACTATACTACAAGGATACAGTAACAAAGCGTATGATACTGGTACCAACACACATATGAAACAGAACAGAGGCCTCAGAAATAGCACATCTACAAACATCTGATCTTTGACAAACCTGACAAAAACAGTCAATGTGGAAAGAATATCCTATTTAATAAATGGTGTTGGGAAAACTGGCTAGCCATATGCAGAAACCTGAAACTGTATCCCTTTCTTACACCTTATACAAAAATTAACTCAAGATGAATTAAAGACTTAAATATAAGACCTAAAACCATAAAAACCCTAGAAGAAAACCTAGGCAATACCATTGAGGACATAGGTATGGACAAAGAATTCATGGCTAAAACACCAAAAGCAAAGGCAACAAAAGCCAAAATAGACAAATAGGGTCTAATTCAACTTAAGAGCTTCTGCACAGAAGAAGACACTATCATCAGAGTAAACAGGCAACCTACAGAGTGGGAGAAAATTTTTGCAGTCCACCCATCTGACAAATGGCTAGTATCTATAATCTACAAAAAAACTTAAATAAAGGTGCAAGGAGAAAAAAGCAAACAATCCCATCAAAAAATGGGCAAAGGATATGAACAGACACTTCTCAAAAGAAGACTTTTATGCAGCCAACGAACATATGGAAAAAAGCTCATCATTACTGGTGATTAGAGAAATGCAAATCAAAACCACAATGAGATACCATCTCATGCCTGTTAGAACAGCGATCATTAAAAAGTCAGGAAACAACAGATGCTGGAGAGGATGTGGAGAAATAGGAATGCTCTTATACTGTTGGTGGGAGTGTAAATTAGTTCAACCATTGTGGAAGACAGTGTAGCAATGCCTCCAGGATCTAGAACTAGAATTACCATTTGACCCAGCAATCCCATTACTGAGTATATACCTAAAGGGATTATAAATCACTCCACTATAAAGACACATGCCACATGTATGTTTATTGCAGCACTGCTTACATTAGTAAAGACTTAGAACCAACCCAAATGTTCATCAATGACAGAATGGATAAAGAAAATGTGGCACATGTACACCACGGAACACTATGCAGACAGAAAAAGGGATGAGTTCATGTCCTTTGCAGGGACATGGATGAAGCTGGTAACCATCTATAGGAAACTAACACAGGAACAGAAAACCAGATACCACATGTTCTCACTCATAAGTGGGAGTTGAACAATGAGAACACTTGGACACAGGGAGGGGAACATCACACACTGAGGCTTGTTGGAAGGTGGGGGCTATGGGAGGGAGAGCATTGGGAGAAATACCTAATGTAGATGACAGTTTGAGGTGTGTAGCAAACCACCATGGCACGTGTCTGCCTATGTAGCAAACCTGCACATTCTGTACATTTATCCCAGAACTTATAATAATGAATAATATAATAATGAATATCATAATGAAATATAATACTGAAGAAAAGAAACTCTTAGCAGAATATTCCTGGTTTTGAACTTCTTATGGTAAGCAAACCTAAAACTCAAGGATTTAGAAAATATGATTTCCTAGAAAATATTGTACAAAATATTTAGGAATCTTATAAAATGGAGACGTTTCAAACCTTATTGATTATTGTATGAAGGGATACAGAGGCTTTAGACACCTTTTTATCTATGGCAGAGAGAGCATCCCAGGCAAGAACAGAACAGGCAAGAACAGGTGTTAAGGGGTAACTAGAACTATTTTATTTTGTTTATCTTCTTTGTATGGCAAGACACGGTATGTTTTTTTGTTGTTGCTGTGGAGTCCAATATCAGTGCACACATGTTCTGAAAGCAGAACATGCACCTAAATCTCTTAGCTGTTTTTGAGCTTTGTTTGCCTGCTTCTTTCAAGACACAAGAGCTTAATTATGGGCAAGATCTTGGATTTGTATGAATGTGATTTGACAACCTGATTCTTTGTGTTAGTTAACATATATATATATATATATATATATATATATATATATATA